>NW_023596461.1:19269648-19321451 GCF_011947565.3 Pollicipes pollicipes
ATGTTGCCCCAGCCACCCGTTGCGTGTCGGCGTATTGTAAAATGGCACAAGGTACATCAACGGCGCTTTCTGGCTGTCAGGTACGACACGTGTGGTAAGAACACGATCTTATGTCGCAATAATGCTCGGTCGATGGCACTGAAAGCAATCTTAAACATTCGCAATGATGTGACCGATTTGCACGACCCCTTGGATGCTTTGCAAAACCCATACGACACAAGGCATAGTTTAATAGGACACGTCTAAACGTGGAGTGGGGACACGGGTGGGTGGAGAAGACGGCACCTGGTGTTACAGTGCCGATGGTGGTGAAGTACGCGTTAAGGTTGTCCAAACGTGTAAGCAGGACAGGGCGGACGGCAAGGCGTTTGACTGAGAACGGCATCCTTGTAGCCCTCAGGTCGGAGCGCCACCCCGGGTGTATGCACCACATCATCGTGACACCCTTGCCAGGTCGCTGATCAACGCTGCCTATTTCATATCCTATAAGGAATGGCACAGCCATTGCTCTCAGGTGTCTCCAAGGTGCCCATGACGCAGGCGTAGTGCATGTACATAACAGGTGGTGGGGTAACTTATATGAATACGTTCTGATGGTAACGAGGGTATTGGAGTTTGATGTAAAAGGCCCGTTGAAAATTTGGTACTTGCTTAATGTCACGGAAGTGGTCAGTTGGCACCGATCAATTAAAGTCTCGTGCGTCCCAATTCACTTTGGGGATGGGCCGCCAAGCGACAATTCTTGGTATTGTATTGCTTTCGTTACCGGCACATGCGCTTAGTAAAGTTGGGAAAGCGTGAAGGGAACCAGGAGCGTGCAGTATGCAGAAGTGTGCATACCTGACATCATGCCATAAATTGCCAGGTGGCGGTAGACACCATGGTACCCAATGTTCAGTGCCCGCTCACTGTCGAATGTCCCGCATTACAGTGCATCTGCCCCATAATGCAGCGCATCTGCCACGCCCGCATGCATCATAACCGGCTCTGTCTGCAGTGACGTACGGCCTGTCACACTGTGACGGACAGACCGTCACGGCGTGACACGCCTCTGCCGGTCAGCGGCGCGTGCTGCCTTGGAAGCGCCGCATCTAATGCATTTATCGCGTTCAGATAATCCTAATTGTCAAGCGCCGTCACCTTCAATCACTTAACGTGCGGATGGCAAGGCATCTGCCAGACTAGAATGCGTCGGCCCAAAATAGACGGATGGGTTTTGACTGGAGATCTGTGGCGCCGTTGGCATCTCCAGTCGGTGCCAAACTGAGGTACTGGGGAGGCGCGACACTCAGGTGCTCTTGCCACGTCACTTCACGTGCTAAGTGACGTCACTTCACCCGAGATCACTGGAGACCAGACGGCGCTCGTTCCCAGTGACAACAAACTGGTCTTAGGTTATTGGAGTTTACGGAGTGTTTCACGGTACCATAAACAAAGACCTTTGTAGCACACTTTGTACACGGTGTTCGTGACAGTACCCTGGGCTGAGATTGCTGTAGACCCACGCAGCGCACGGTGTGTTTGTTTGCGAACGTACCTGACCCGAAGTTTTGTAGAGCACACAGTGCACGATGTGCCCAGTGGACTTGGGCTGAGCTTGCAGCAGAGCAACACGAGGTACGGAGTGTTCGTGTGCAACAGTAGCAACCGAAGGTCTTGAGGAGCACACAGTGCACGGCGCATGTGACAGCACCTGGCCGTTGAGAATCATTCTTCTTCATACACGTCCACGCGAGATGGGGACGAAGATGCAAGCCACATCAACTAACCTGCATACTGTCGGGATGTTTTTTAAATTGCTTGCCGAGACTCGGGCTGTGGAGAGAAGTCGGAAGTCCACGTGGTCAGTGATGTTTGATCCGGTGGCTGCTCATAACGCTTCAGGAAGAATATTCGTGTATCCCGTAGTCTTAGCCGCGAGTTTGCATACACCAATCTGATAGAACCCTTCCAACCACACATCTGGGGTCGGCTGACCTGACCTGAGATGACCCGCTTGACCTCCACCAGGCCCAGACGTTTGACCGGGAAATGAACCCGCGGCACCGGATAGAATAGAAAGCCATCACCTTGCCCGTGATCACTACTGGAAGAGTACTTGTGCTCGGGAACGCCTGACATCGTTTCCCATCGTCTGGCCTGGGTCAGTTTGGGGCAGGTCAAACACAATGTCATCATAAGGAGAAACCAGCGTACCCCAGCCATCTCAGAAGTCTTCCACATCGATGTGCAGTCCGCGTTGAAAATCAATCACCTGCTCAAGTCTTCCATCCGTTTGTTTCCGAATGGCCTCAAGTAACCAGTGTTCCTTCGGGAGATTCGACAAACGAACACACGACCGCTCACACACCACCTCTCTCGTCCGCCCAGCGCAGCACGACCATTTGGCAGCTGTGTGTGACACCTTTCGCGAGGTGTCCACATCACTCCACCAGGCTTTGGCCGTCCGTCACCGACCGTCAGCGTTCCTGGGACCAGTCCAGACCTGGCGACGCTGTCCCGCTCACAGGTCTGGAACACGGCGTGTGGGGGCGCCACGTCCGTCCGCCGGTGCCGACGGGCGGCTACTGAACGGCCGTCCAAGCCAAACACCGCCCATCTGGATCCCGCCGACCTCATGAGATGGGAGGAGCGGCCTAAGGGTGGAGCCACGGGGAGTGGGATGGAGAGGACAGGATATAGAGAAACAGAGCAGGCCTGGTGCATATGAAGGAATACAGATGGAAGCGTAGGGGAGCGGGATTAGCAGGGGAGGAGAGGCATAGAGAGAGAGAGGGAGAGAGGGAGAAAGAAAAAGAGAGAGCGAGGGAGAAAGAGGGAGATAGCAGCGATAACAATATCATGTTGAGTGGAAGCCCACTTATTATGTTTAAGCCACCAACATGACCTACACTGGCACGTATATTACACATGTATTTCCTCAGTACAATTGCCTATTAAGGAGCGCAACATGTACGGTAAGCCTGTCCATAAGCACGACAGTACACTGTTTTTACGTATCAGTTTCACCTGCAACTGTACTAGTTGTGAAGCGGGTAGGAATATGTGCACCTCAGCAATAACGCCCGCCACCCGGTTTATCGGGATAACGGAAGGCATGGGTCTCTATCGATTCACAACTATAAACACTTATCCGTCTCGTCGTATACGCACGCTGCCGCTAAATGGCCGCCGCTGCGTTCCGCCCACACGCCCAGAGCGATAAGAAGCCTGTGGCCCCATCTGAGGTCGGGCCTGCAGGCACAGCGTACGGCTGCCGTGTGTTTGATCGTCGGCTATTGACGATGATCCACTGGCCGATAGGAGCGGCGGCGAGCTCCACCCGATGGCCGGAGGGCGCTGGGCGGCGCTCTCTCCGGACCGGGACGGCACGGCGCGAGGCGTCTCGCGTGAAGACGACAGGCCAACGGTGATAGAGCGGTGGGGAGGGGAGGGGAACAGAGCGCTGGGAGAGCGAGGCCTGACGTATCCACTGTGGCTGGAGGCGTCTGAGAGCGAGGACAGGGTGACCAATGCAGAGAACGCAGGGTGACGTAGAGGGGGCACATCAGAGAGGTAGTGGGGAGTGAATGATGGAAAAGATAGAGGTGGGGAGGGAGAGATGGGGAACTGAGTGGTCGGACGGGGAGAATATGGTAAGGACATGACGGATTATTAGGACAGAAATGGCGGAGAGGCAGGGAGGTGGAGAGGACAGAAAGAGGGGCGCCACAGGCCACGGAGAAGGCACTGCGGTGTTATCGGGAATTCAAATGAAGTTTGCAAAATGTGTCGATTCGCTCGTGCAGTAAGCGTGGTAAAGGTCTGTTGCTTGTAGGCACTGTCATGAATATTATCTAGTGTAGCTGGTAGAGCTGATGCCTGTCCATAAAGTCCTGTTCGCTACATTCACTACAGAGCTCTTCCTCGGATTGCAGGCGGCCATCGCAAAGCAGTGAGGCTATCTAGAGGTAGCTAGCCTGCACATGTTCAGGGATTTTATGCACTGGGGAGCGTTTGATACGCGAAATATGTTATTTGTGTCTTACCAGCTGATGTGTCCGGATTCGGCGCAGGAGCTGTGTGTAACCAAACAATGACACATTTCTGGCGCATAAAATAAAAAGACGATTGTTTTGATAAATAGGTTGCGTTATCAAATCCATGTCATCCTTTGGCGGTGCGGGAAAGGAAATTACGATGATTTCAGTACGCAGTGCATAACGTTATAGCAGGTATGATGCTACATCTTGTATAAGTTTGTTTCGATGGTTTGTTCGTCTCAGCGTCAACCCTGTTTGACTATGGTAATAATTTGCCAAACTTCATCATCATGCGTAGGCTCAGTTACCTTTCCCAGAAGAATGCCGGGTGTTTATACTGCATGATGGGTTCATAAACGTCTCCAGACCTTTTTCGCTCCCCAGCGGACGGGAACCCCATCGAGACACTATTTAAGATACCTAGATTGCAACCATGTCTGATTACGAACTGTTGCGTATAAGGCAAGACGCTTTTAATTCAGTCATTGGTGGGAGCCACTGCAAGCATCCTTTGTCAATGAAGTGGACGCAGCTAGCCTTTTGATACATCATCACGCTATGAGATCGTCTTTTTAACGACCAGTCAGAACCACAGCCATCATGACCCATGGCCTCCAATCATCGACTGATAAGATGGCCCGGTGCTCGTCCATTCCTCCCTCCTCCCATGATGGATGGATGGGTACTCATCGCCCTCGTGGGCCTGTTGCCGGCGTGCAAATAGTGATCAGCAGGGAACGGTACGCGACGATTGCCATCATGGTGCCTAGAGGAGTACAGAGGACGTCCACACCAACAGAGCAGGTAAAGAAACGACAGCGTCCACCAAAGCCTACGGAGCGTGCTCAGAGGCGGCAATGTCCACTAACACGCGCTGTGCGCTGCAGCGCCTAGAGGAGCCGCAAAAACGGCAGTCTACACCAAGGCGCAAAGGACGGGGAAAGAAGGACCGGCACCAGCACGGAGTATGGAACACTCGCGGGGGCATATATAAACACCTCAGCATGCGGAAGGCGCGTAGAAGTGACGGTGGCCACCTTAGTGCGCAGAGGGGTGGGAGTGGGGGGGGGGGGGGGGCGCACAGTGGCGGCACGTGCTCATCACAGCAAATTTTACCACAAGCAAACCCTTCCCGCAATGCTAGTTCGCTCTCATCCCCGCTTTCGCACCTTTCACCTCTGTTTTGTTCCTTTACCATTTCAACGAGTCGCCCTGCCACTCCCCTTTCAATTTTGATAGCCTTAGCCGCGAATACATGTATGGTACAAGCAAAAGTAAGATCTCCCTCGGTGCTGCCGAACAAACAGATTCAGTTTCCAGTGCCGAGCCCCATGTTTTCTAATTGCTTGACTCGAACCCCTAGGTCGCCCCGCCCCTCCCACCCGAGCTGGACGCGGTACGGCTCGACGAGGGCACAGCCGGGAGGTCCACCCGACCCCCGGCTTCGGTCAATCATCTTCGGATGAATTATCCAGTGGAGACCGTGTTTATTCGCCGCGGGCTGTCCGTGGGCAGCCTCTCTCTGTGGTCTGAGATTTATACCCAGGTGAGCCAAATGTCAGGACCGGCACACGTCGGGGGACAATGCCGGTGTGAAGGGAAACCGTTCGTAGGCAGCATCTGCTTGCACGTGATGATGTCGAAAACGCGAGAGCAGCATTTAGATGCATGGGTGCAACAGTTCAGAGAATGCTGGAATGAAATACAGTAATAGTAGATTATGGCACTGCTAATCAGTTGGAACATGAATAGTCCTTCCGAGCTTTGCCAAACCACTCAGAAATTGTCACAATTATGCCAGCGTATGTCACAGCCTATAGTGAGTCTGAGTGCGAAACTTTCAAGCAAGCAAACGAAAAATCTGCGTGCATACATCACCAAAGTAAAGTCACCATATAACATTTTCCTCTCCCTGTGTGCATGACATGGACGAAATGCCACGCAATGTTAAGCTCGCAGTGTTTTGCTACACACCAGGAGTGAACTGGAATACTTTCAAACGACCCCTGTTACCAATTTGCAGCCCCGTTTTTCGCCTTACCTTTATATGCGTCGTGTAATTCATCCAAAGATGACCTGGTGAGCCGCTGTGGTGCAGACCTGAGCTCATAGGTGTCCCGTTGGTCCGTCTCATTCAGGACAAATATCCGCACAGCACCCAAGGGCACACGATTTCCACACACGCCACTGCGGTACAGGCCGGTCACCCGGACCACATGACCCCTGACCCGGGTCAGGCCGCGGTACACGTGGATGACCCGCACCTCGGCAGTGACGTCACCGCCCTCTCCGCCAATGAGCGTCCGTACTTTCCCGGACAGCGTGATCTGAGAAGTGTTGACCGTGGCCTTGAATGACTCCCCCATGCACGGAGTCCAGTACTTTGTCATATTTGGCTGGCTCCCATGGCATTCACATGTTCCCACTACAAGCACAACACACACCACAGTCCACAACACACTCGGCGTGGTTGGGTGGAGTCTCACAACCAGCGCCATATCAGCTGTCCGGGAGATGCCCGTGGGTGACGCCCGCAGTTCAGATCGCCGCCGCCTCGGTCTGGCCACCTTCCACAGATGACGTGACCACTCCGCCGGCACTGCTCCGCGGCCGCCGCCACCCCGTGAGAGAACCGCACAGAGGCGCACCGCTGCCGCTCTCGCACGCGACTGGCAGCTAACCTCCGGCGCCGGCTCGTGCGGCCGGCTCTGTGCGAGCCCGGGGCCGCCGGCCGAACGTTCCGGGGCCGGGACCCACCCACACATCTGGCAGATACACGGCTCGCCCTCTCCCACGCTCGGTCCGTACGCATACGGAGCAGGGGCCCTACCCTCCGTTGATGAGGAGGAGGAGCACGGTCCGGATGGTTCAGGTGGAGGACGCAACAGGCTGGGCTGGCAGCCGGGGCCGGCTTCACGAGGATAAGACTTCGAGGTAAGGTTGTTAAATGTACGCTGATGAGCAGCTGTCAATCAGTGATTCGCTGTTGCCTGAATGCGGTCACCTTTCGAGGATGACGGGCACTGACTGACCCCAAAGACGGAAGAAATACCGGCACGGATCTCGAAAGCTAGACCGTTATAGCTATACGGGAGTGACAGTACTGCGTTGTCCTCAGGATTGCCTGACCAATGTAGCAAACCGCACATGCCACACTTTGGCAGTTACAGCTCGGTACTAGTGGCTGCAGCGCTCGTTCACCCAAACATGGAGACGCAAACGGTAGCCAGGCAATGAATGCATCATCGATGGGTGCTGCACACCATAAACGCACCACCATGCAGGTCATTTTGCTGCCACCACATAGTAGAAATAATATTCCGCCTTAGGCAAATGACATGGTCATTGCTTGTTCGCTGAGTTTTCATTGCAACATTTCTCCGTTGTCGATAGGTTCAGTTCCGGCAGTCATGGCCGTTGGTCGGTGGCTTCAGTTCCGGTAGTGATGGCCTTTGGTCGGTGGCTTCAGTTCCGGTAGTGATGGACGTTGGCGGGTGGTTTTAGTTACGACAGTAACGCTAGCGAACGCGAAAGGCCGTCCCACGTCCGGGATGACCAGACGCTGTTCACCGACTCAACCTCTCTAGCGAGTGTACACGTCGTCCCAGGAGCAAACTATCGTAGTGCCCACGGAACACTGCCCCTCGGCTCAGCAGAGGGCCACAACGGCGCCCGATATCGCGGCAATTTTGGGCCTACTCTGTGCACAGAAAGGCGAAACGCTCTGACACAGAGGGAGACTCATGAACGCAATCAGGTTCTTGTTACAAAATGGTTGAAAAGTCTATATTCTTAGGTTTAGCTTTCCGGTAATTTGTTCCGTATTTAAACCGAGGCCTTCTTGGAAGAATTACCCGACTCTGCTGGCTGCTACACCAGTACGGGAGTTAAAATCGGTCCGTGTTGCCATCGTCTATCTGCCAGTTTTGTAGTTGAGGTTACTTCCACCACAAACCCGTCCTGACACACCCATTCACAAGTCCCTCGCATTCATCACGGCGCAACTCCTTCGCGGCTGGCGTGCCTCGCGGTTCCTGCAGGTCAGTAGAGACATCGGCAGCGGCCTTCAGAAGGCTGTCGTCACCCCGGCTCACAGCATGGCCAAACCCGTCGGGTGGGTGCGAGCCAGCGGCGCGCCATTTGCCGGCCGTCAGCGGCGCGCGCCCACAGTAGCGCACCTCCGCCGAATTAATCCCACCGTCGCTGGCCGGCGCCGACATGCTTTCGCCATCGGGTCGGGTGTCGGCAGGGCACGCGCCGGCCACCGACCGATGGCGATGAGGTGCCGCGGCGGTGAACGGCCTTAGAATGAAATAATTGCAATGGCTACAGTAAATCCAAAGACGGAAACAAGACATTCAAACGACGAAAACAAGATATCACACTCGACTTCTGCGCAGCATGAATGCCACCTCGCTGGCCTCCTGAGCTGTGTCAGGCTTTGGTCTTTGGCTAAATGACTTGTTTTTCTGCGCGCTCGCATGATGTTGTTGTTGGCCTGTTATCATTGGAGGGTGGGCGTGTAATAAATAGGTGTTGGTCCCACCACATGATGGCTATCATCGGTGTTCAGCGATAAGAGGTCACTACCACTTACCAATGATTGGGAGCACGCGACAAAGCGGTCTTAACTGCGGCCCAGTGTCCGTTGTTCTCATAGCGCGGCTGAAGACCGCTTCCCGATTTAGGAAAATTGACACGAAGTGGCGTTTGAACACGCGGTTTGCACGTTACGGCATTTTTCGCTAATTTGCTATTGTTTCTTGTTCATTTCAGGCATAAGCAGTCTACACGCAAAGGTCCAATCTGCAGTAGTATCAAGTTTTGAAAGCAATAAACGCACGATACTCACACAAACAAAAAACCTTACCATACACGCACACCCAAACACACACAAACACGTAACACACAGTCACACATACACTTCACACGCACACACCTTATTCCTAAGAATGCGCGAGATACCATCGGTTTAGTTTATTCGTATCCCTTTATAACGCTGACGCCGTCCTTCCGCATATCTGGATTCCTTCCGTGACAGCTTATTCCCTACCCCCACAGACGGTGCCCTGCGCGAACCAGCCGATTCTGCAGCCAACGGTGGTCGGCGCCACTCGACTCTCGGTGCAGTCCGGCCGCACGCTCACTCGGCACCGGCGCAGTTTTTGTGGAGGCGTCACCTCCATTAGAGCAGGGAGGTGTCTGTCGCCCCGCCCGCCGCAGTAAAGGTGCAGCGCTGCCACTACTCAGGCGTAAGTCGGCCACGTCGGGGGGGGGGGGGGGTCTGCTGGGTCAAGCTAGCACGGGTCCTAATATAATCCTGAACAGGATTAACTGAGAGCCATCATTCGGTGTCTCTAGCCCCTACAGCGAAGACGCCGTTTGGAGGCTCATCGTGCGCATTATACAAGCATTTGTGCATTATACCACAGCCATATCAGGCTATTTTATTGCATGTTAATCATTCATTGCATAGCATTACGACCTTTCCTCTAGGTAATGGAATGTAGACATCACCTGCCTATTTCTCGGTCACTCTCAGTTTCACGCGGGCTTCGCGGCTCCAACCAGCGCAAATGCACTATTTCCGTCAAGAATGGCAAGTATCCTGATGTCGCCCTCTCGGACCAGGGAACATCAGAGATCGGGGTCCCGGAACCCCTCCACCACCACCCTCCTTCTCTGGATGACCGCGTCGCCGGCTATTACTCGGATCACGTGCACAAGGCCGGTCCTGCCTTCATTATGCAGACCAGTGACCCTGGCCGTCAACACAGGGGTACCGCGCTGGCACGGCGGAATCGTCGCATTGTGAAGGCTGCGCCTCGAATATCCACGGGCGCTCCCGGCCACCGTCACCAGTATCCACACTGTCCACACGTCCACCAGCATACCATCCTGTCAACGCCCCGCTCACTGCACAGTATCGGACAAGAGCAGGTAGCCCGGTCCGCACACTACACCGCACGAGCCGCCAGTCCAGCACCGTGCTTGGCACACTGGCCTGGCTACACAAGCGACAAGGTTTAACAGGTGTGGTCTTCATCTTGGGGAGACCGACCACCTGTCTCCCTCTCCCCACTCTTCACGGGTCACGTGGCTGGGGCTTACGAGTTGCCGCGTGAGCGATACATGAGGCCGTGCGATTTACACAGAGTTAGAAAATAAAATTGAGTCGAGCTCTTACCGTCTGGCGTGACATTAAACGCTGTGTTCGAGAGGTCAGGTAGTTTATTGCGTATTTGGCCGTTTGTTATGTATTTCAGTCGCGGGTTACACAACACGCCCAAAGCTCACGCACTTTTCGTTAGAAGCTTAACGATTATATTAGCATATCAATTCAGCTCGTGTTGGTTCAAGGTTATTGGGCCAGTTAAGGTCGTAGTCAAACGAAACCGGAAGTGCTCGTCGCATACACCGCAAAGGTGCTCATAAGATCTGATTACATTTACGACGACACACCTAAGAAAAAAGACAAATGATTTGCAATATTTATGTTGTGTTTTCTGTCCGTAGATTTTCCGTTGGCTTGTTTTCCTAATCACATTTTAGTGGTTATTGTTCGACTGCTAAAATGTGACGTGTACGACAAAACCACGTTTATACCATACGGCCCCCGTGGCATGAGGATACGTTCATCAAAATGTCTCATTGCATCGCGTTGCATTCAAAAACGTAGCGCCTGACAGCCTGAGCAGCGTGACCCCAGAGGGTCATCCATATATCATCATTATGGCACACTCTGTTCAATCGACCATTCATAGGCTATTCAACTGTCACCATTGAACCTGACGGCGTCAGGCAGTGCATTCATCTATGGGTGTCATGCAGGTATGGGCGCGTGGCCTGGAGCAGGTCACGCCACGGCACGTGCGAGAAGAAATGAAACGGAAGGAAAGGTAAAAGAAGGAACAAAAGGGAAGATGGTAAAGCCCTAAGTATTTCTGGGGTATTCGTAGTGTCCAGAAGGGATTTTGAAATACCAGAGAGACCTTGTGTGGCTATAAAGGCGCAAGGAACCTAGTGCCCCTTGTGGCCAGGAAGGGTGCAGTGAGCCGTGAGAGGGGAGATATGGCCAGATGGGGTTCTACTGAGCAGCTTGAGAGGTTATGTGGCTATCTTAACACGCGCCCGGGTGGCTGGCTAAATACACTTCGCACGGGTGGGGTGGGGGTCAATTTGACCCCACTGAGATCTCGGAGCTAAGAGAGCTAGAAACACCAAATTTACAGGGTGTGTTAACCTGTACGTGAACTCACTTAGGTCAAAGTCTAAGATTCCTGGATTGGGACCCTTTGGTTAAAAAATGTCAAACAAATTCAAGTTCCAACTTGGTCATCAAAGTGCCCTCAGAACCTAGATAACCATTTCTAAGCAAAAGATCACATGCTCACTCAACGTCAGTGACCTTTTTTGACATTTTGAAGGTCAAGGTGACCAAAGCATACAAGATTGTTTTGAGTTTTACACTTGACTAAGCGACAAAGTTTACGCTAGGCAGTATGCTCCCAAACGAAGTGTTAACCTAAGTAATTTGAGGCCAATGACCTGTTCTGACCTCTAGGAAGTTCATGGAAGATGGATGATGCCGTTTCCGTTAACAATAAATTCGAAATGAGCACCAGAAACTATCCCATACAAGAAGCCCTAGGGCAACAAAACAGGTTGGTTTTGACCTTGGTGTGAACTTCATACCTGACCTTAGGTCAGTGTAATTTGCTCATTAAATTGTTGTATTGCTTAAGAAAGCATCTCAGAGATGTATGGATTCGCCTAACACTACCCTGTTGCATCAGATTGAGGGATTCCCGAGAAATTGCCTTCGCTGAAAACATGGCCCGACTTTGACCTGCCATAGGTCAGCGACCTTACAAGGTACGTTTGAATTATTCATGTCAAACGATCCGCTATTCAATTTGCTACAGCCATGCAAAATTGGCGTGGCTACGGCGCACCGTTTGGAAACCATTCTGGAAAAACCTGCGGTGGGTCAATTCGACCCCCACCCGAGCGCGTGTTAACGCTAGTTCTGACAATGAAACAAATTTTGCTCTTCTTGTCGAATATGGTCAACGCTTTCTTTGCGCTGCGTAAGACAAAATTCAACCCATAAGAGGCTGGACACTGCAAACCTCAACTTCTCAACTTGGACTCCCGACCCCCATAACACATTCGCATTTTAGGTTGATTGGGGTCAAAGGTGTCTACCGTCCCCTCACCCCCTACCCACCGCCCACGGCGTGATCTTCACCCATGCCTGCATAATTTAATTATATATCCACGTAAGTGCGTGGTAAGAAAGCAAATGGAAACTGTTCGCCTCTTTATGCGCATTATGTACGTTATAATATCTTGCAAGATCTTAACTGGTTGCAGACCGGCAGGGATTATGATGCACTTTATTGACGCCTTACAAGGGTGTCTGTGATGTAGATTATTGACGCCTTACAAGGGTGTCTGTGATGGATGTTTATGGTTTTACCTCCAAGTTATCGCCTTCGCGTTTCACCATTGGCGGTGCCCTCTGCTGAGCTGACCAACAGGTGGCAGCAGGAGCGGCTGTTTACTGTTTACTAGCGATGAGAAGTTTGCACACATATTGATCCTGCATGGTTATTATCATAAGTATTCAACTATACCGTTTCTAATGAGGCTCAGCACAGATCTGTGGGTTACCTTCGTACGACTTAGTAAACGATGAACGGTGTGAAGTGTGTGAGGAGCCTTTAGGCCTGAGAATCTTAACAACTGCACTTTCAACGCTCTTGTTTGAGTGCCGACACCATGCAATCCCCTGGTCTGTCCACATATGGAATATTAGTTTCGGTACGTTTTGGCCAGTCACACATTGTGCGTGCGTCGAAGACCGGTCAAGTTCTAACTGGGCGGAATCTCCAAACCATGTATAATACTTATTTGGGAAGCAGGTACCTGAGGCGACTTATTTTATCAAGATGCAGAAAATATGGCCGCATGATCAGTTGTCGGAAGTCAGTAGAAAGCTGCCTTAGTAGCCAAGTTTCACCAACTATTTTTTCAAGGTCAGTGAAAGACCCAAGACGTTCTTTATCTTGTAAAATATGAGTTACGAAATACGAAATAAGATTTGTTGTTCCAAGGCACCAAGTCATGGGAAAAGCTTCGGTCAGTTATAAATTTTAACAGCACAGAAATGAATAATGCACCAACACAGTGACCACGACATAGTTACGCTGATATCTTTGTTCAGCATGCCAGAAAGCGGTCATTAAACGGCGTTGTCAGACCAACATTTGTAATAGTGATCCAAATTGATAGAGACCAAATGGAGATGAGCGCTGCATGAAACATCGGGTAATCTTATCATACCTCCCAGTCATTGCTTGATATTGTCGCTTATCCACTGCCCTTGGCATATTTGGGAAGTCTGGTACGTAGAAGGTTGGGTATTTTCTGCATAAGAAGCCATAATGCCGAAAATCCAAGCGTTTTTCACATATCGACAGATATGTATACACCTGTAATCATTGCTACCTTAACAATTAGGCAGCAATACCCACATGCAACAAGGATCAATAATGAAGCACATCTCCTGAGTTATTTTGTTCGCGTATTGAATGTCGTGATGTGGTGAGAAAGCATCCAGTACTTGGGCACCAAACTCGCCCATGGTTTTCACTACCGCCCCATTTACCTGTAAGCTGCAGAACTATTGAATGGAATGTGCACAGTACTTACCACCTGGTGCAGTTCGTCACGTGCGGTACGGCAGTGAACATACCTGAAACAAGGAGCACGTCGTTAGGTCACGATCGTCTCAGTTTAATGACGCAATCAACATCACAGTGATTTATCATCGCAATACCTCGCTCCGATCACTGTGGGGGACGACGAGACTGTCGGCCGCTGTCCAGGATTGAACTGATCGTCAAACTCGACACACGGTCGCTAAGCGAACGCTTTCCCTTCCGAGCCCCTCCGCGGCTCCTTCCCGCTCGGACGCTGGCGGGCGCTTGTAGGTCACGATCACCAGAAACCATTAGCGTAGTTTAAGTTTGTCTTCGTTTATATAACCAAGGTTTTGCTTGATAGTGACCTTCACCCAGTATTCCTCACTTATTGCAGATTGGTTATTGTCAGCATAACAAACCCCAGCTCAAAACAACGAAAAAACGAGAACGAAAATGCGTTGCATGCAAATATCAACGCCTTTGAGAAAGGTCGTTGCATTCCGATGTTGTCACCTCCCCTCTCTCTCGTCGCATGAATTTTAGTTAAAAAGTTATAAAACTGCAAATCTGTCTGCATATTGGCATTCTGGCCTTTACCCCAATGCCCCGCCACATGAATATTTTGAAGCTGACCTAAGCTGGCAAAGTTGAGCATTCATAGCTAAACGTTCATAAAATGGCGTTTTATCCACGTGCCATGCCCTGTCAGTTTACATGACCCGAAATGCAGCACATACCACAGAGACGCAGACAAATCAGACAATCGTTTACCATGTGACATGGATGTCACAAAGCGTTTCTTCATAGGATCAGAGCTTTCCTTTACACCAGCGTGATTGAAGCATCAACCATACAAGCTTGAGAACGCACGCCTAACATTCATAGCCATCTCGCACGCAAGTGGGGACTGCCTGAGAAAACCATAAAACTTGTACTTGAAAGGTTGGGCTACGACTCGCTGCTCTGGCGAAAGGTGCCCGTCTGTTTTTACACTCATTAGGCGTATCACCTCCCAGAGGGAAACAGCCACTCCCCAGTCGGGACGGGCCAACACCCAGCACGCCACCCATCGCGGCGCCAGGGGGCGGCGAGCTGTTTGTTCCATCCAGGACCGCTTGGAGCGCCTCTGTCTGTGCCAAGCGGCAGCTCGTCTGGGCGAGCGCTGCTGGGTTCCACCTCCGTACGACGTGCGCGGCTGGTTTGGATGATACCAGCTGAGTCCCACCTCTAAACGCCACTTGCAATGCATTCAGACTAACCCCTTGCAGTCTCACCTCTATGCGTCGTGTTTTGCCTGTCCAGACCAGCACTGCTGAGTTACATCGTCAGAAATTACGAGCATTTGCCATGACGACTCGCGTTCATTTATGTCTCTTGCAGTTTATCCGAGCCAGCTCCGTGGCACCTCACTGACCCAGTGCTGCCTCCTCTATCTTCCCTTTCACTTCACCCCAGTCGCTATCCGCGGGTCAGTCACGTGACGGTCTTACCATTAGCTGCCGGCGTCTGACAGTAACCACGTGACCAGTCTTGGATCCGCTCCGATAGTATCTATCCTGCAATTCGGTTTGCTTTGCTCATACCTCTCAAGCATTTGGATTTCTCAAAAATATGCAGGTCAGAAAAGGTCCGCATACCAATTCTCGGAGTCTGAGGTGATGATTCGTGTCTTTTTATCAGCCCCACACCTTTTATTGGACGTAACACGTAGGTAAGACGGCAAACAACTCTTTTATCGTTATGATCGTCATAGCCTAGTTAGTTTGTTTTCATGAAATCATCAAAAGTGTGACAACTGGAAGCTCAATCATTAATGTGCATCTGCCTTTGCATTTGATATGTGGTGTGGTGTATGGTGTGCGTGAGCCCAGTTTGCGAGAAAACCTGATGCACACAGTCGAAAACTGTTTTATGAGCGGATAGCAAACACGGTTTCCGCGTCACCGTCCAATCTGCTAATCTCTAACCTGGAACGGTTTTAGATCGAGCGACGTCGAGGTCTGCTGCAGTATCGACCCAGGTAATCGATTTGGGTAACATGTCCCTTGTCGTGTGTTTGAGGACGAACGCATGCAGCTGGCGACAAGGCATGGCTATCTTGTTTCACATCCACCGCCACGAACTGGCTGAACATGGCATTGTGGAGCGAACTACATCTGCGCAGAGTTGTGTGCGCGCGGTGGGCCGGATAGGTACACTGCATTCTTCCCATGCCACATTGTGGACGTCCATCAGGTCACAGATGTCACTAAGCGGGATGTTATCTAAAAGAAATACAGGTGTCATGAACTGCACACACACACATCATGTACAGAGTAAGAGGGTGTCTTAATTGCATTGCGCGCATTATCGCACGGACATTCTGAGGTCGAACCGGTCTGAGGTATTTTCCCGCTCCCTCCCCACTCCTCAGGCTCAGCAGTGTCGTCTTCTGTCGCATCAGCCAAGCGAAGCTGCTTATGAAGAGCGACACTCAGCGCCTCGTGGTAATCCGAGGCGAGGGAGTATTATTTACGGGTATTGTACGGACGGTGGGCGTGCACTAAATCGGCGTTGGGACGACTTTTTTGCCTGGACTTCCTAGTATGCCACAAGAGGCCGGCACCAGTCATTTGAATCGCGTCGGGGCACGGTTGGTAACGCGTCCGACAAATTGGGGGGGGGGAGAGAGGTGAGGGCTACCTCACGGATAGAGGGCCTGGCAAGACGCGAGGGTTATGTTATTCTTGACCACACGCCGATACAGACCTGCTGAGGTGGCATGGGTAACGACACCGTGGGCCTAATAGCTATTCCGTTCAACTAGGCTAGTTAAACGACGTTTAAGAATTCGAACGAGGCAAGTCTATAATACAACATGTCATCGCATCGTCCATGAGGTTAAGATTCAAATGGAACATGACGTCATGCTATAGCCAATACACAAACCAACTCTGAACCACGTCCAGCCACACCGTAGCTATTGAAGAGAGAGTGAGAGAGAGAGAGAGAGAGAGAGAGAGAGAGAGAGAGAGAGAGAGAGAGAGAGAGAGAGGGAGAGAGAGAGAGAGAGAGAGAGAGAGAGAGAGAGAGAGAGAGAGAGAGAGAGAGAGAGAGAGAGAGAGAGAGAGGAGAGAGAGAGAGAGAGAGAGAGAGGAGAGAGGAGAGAGGAGAAGAGAGAGAGAGAGAGAGAGAGAGAGAAGAGAGAGAGAGGAGAGAGAGAAGAGGAGAGAGAGAGAGAGAGAGAGAGAGAGAGAGAGAGAGAGAGAGAGAGAGATGGCTTTCATCAGCTCCAAGTTCCAAACCAAGTTCAAGCAATATCCTCCCACGTCCCCACCCGCCGCACGTCGGCAACAGCATACACCTGCGCGTCCCCGGCCCGCTCCTCTCCCCGTGCAGGTGGACGTGTGTCAGATGACACCGTTCGAAGAACGCGCTTCGCCCATCCGACCATGTACCGAACAGATCTGAGTAACGGCCCATTGTCCGGTTATAGCACAGCACGCAGCATTGTACGACGGTCTGGCCCGGGCCCCGGTCCAGCCGACCGGTCAGGCTTAGGTCGACACGTGCCGCACACACGTGTAGCCCCTCGCCGTATATGAGGAGGAGGAAGATTGATTGCAGTGGGCGCTGTCGGTCGCCGCCAGTGGCAGGAAAGTCGGCTAGGTAGCGAAAAAAGCCCCAAAAGATACAGTAAGAAAAATATCCTTTAAGGCTCGAGGCCATAAAAACAGTTAATAGATTGTCACGTTAGGATCACAGAACATGCAGTGAAATGAGTACCAGTATGCGCCAGCGAACAAGAGGCTTACTTGAGGATAAGCCTGCAAATTAACACGCTATGCGCGCGGGCTGACAAGTTCAGTAATGATCTCGTCGCCCTTGATTGTTACGTCAGCGCGCACGCACCTCTGCTGCCGGGATTGATGGGTGCCTGTCTCTCATGTGACAGGGACGGTCTCCACCCTTGGTATGGCAGGAGCCGATGATTCCGCTGGTTTTTGAGCTGGGTACAAATACCTGCATGCTGGACTCAAGGTGAAGCACGCTGATGCAAAACGAGAACTGGCAACCACTGGTGCCCTCCCCCTTCAAGTTTTTTGAGTTGCCGCACTGATTTAAATATACAGGTATGAAGCGAGCAGACCAGCTGTTACAATGAGACAAAATCATTATCCATGCTGCACAACTTCCGATCACCCTAACCGTGCCTAAATGCCTATCATTGTCCAAACACACATTCAGACACAGACAGACACGCATGGCCATGGTTAAATGAAGCATATATCTTGTTGTCATATGGCGCAAAACATCAATAGATACATACACCAGAAAAAAAACATTGAGTGTCACCAAACCGTGCTGTCGCCCTCACTCCTGCTGGCTTGAACACTGATATGGTTATTCAATACAAAATGTTGGAATCATTTTATAAAAGAAAGCAGCCTGGACTTTGCACAGAACATGCACAATATGACTTGCCCGGGTAAATTACGTCAAAGAAGAGTGCAAGCCCGGTCAAGTTTAATCAAGCTCACGGCAGTGTCCGCCTGTCCCGACCACCGAATGTACAAAGACGATGGTCCGAACTCCATTAGAGGTAATTCACACCAACTGCACTACCAACGAGCAAACAAGATAAATATCCTTACGCTCTAATGTGAACACTGCCGCCCTTTAGCGGCGTTTAATTACCGCGATGCTAATAGCGTGTTCAAACCGCACCAAAAACACGTCAGGCGTACCGCATAACGACGTGACTCAAACCTCGTTTTCCCCGCAGCCAAGTGCCGTCCGTATGTAGCGTGGTCTGGCAGGTCCAGTTGTTCCTGAGTAGGTATCGCGGCCCACCGGATGGGGGGACCTCTATTGACGAGGGAGGGACTGCAGACCTGCACACAAAGACCGGACAGGGAGCAACCTATTCAGACTCGCCCAGTTATTAAACGACAGCGAATCTTTATTTTAATCAGTGCACCGCATTCACATTCAATCATTACGTGATGAAAAGTTATTGGGAGAATAGATGAAGCAATGACTGTCTTCATTCAGGTGCTGTAGACTAAATCGAGTTGTGTCCTTCAAAGCTGTTGCATTGTCGACATTGTATGCCTAAGAACGTATGCCAATGCAACCGTTCGAGCCAGGTGGAATAATTCATGGAGATTGGTATACAAAGCGTTCCTCTTTCAGGCTGCGAGATTCCAAAAGCTTTGATGCACGTGGTGAAAAACACCTTTACCGGCATTCTACTCCTCGGAGACACTCCCAACATAGCGGCAGAAGCTGGACAGAAAACGATTTCTTTCTCATGCGTAATACTAAACCGGTGCAGAGCATTCTTTTGTCTGGTACAATTTCGTCCCGTGTCTTCATCCATGAGTAAAAAGGTAACGTAAGGCATCTACAATGCCAAAAGCAGTGGAGAAGAGGAGATAAAAGGGCATCAGATACGCACTCATGCCTTGCCATACATATACTGAACATGGATGTGCACTTCCAGCATTTAATGTATACGTGATGTAGCATTCAAAGTGCTGTAGTGGCAAGAATGAAATACTGCTGGAAGCGTGGCTTTAAAACCACCTCCTTCAAGATATTTTGAAGCAAAACCATCCATGCTCCTCACCTGCGTATTTCCTAGGAATTCTGAGGCTGCTACGAGAGATTTTGGTGGCCCCAACCAGCGCAAATGCATTCTTCCCCTTCCGAATGACCAGCATCCTGATATCGCCCTCTCGCACCAGAGAGTCGCAGAGGTCAGGATCCTGAAACCCCTCCACCACCACCCTCCTCCTCTGGACAGCCGTGTCGCCGGCTATGACTCGGATCACGTGCACAAGGCCGGTCCTGCCCTCATTATGCAGGCCTGTGACCCTGCCCGTCACCACATGAGTACCGCGCTGGTACGGCGCGAGCGTGACACAGCGGAGGCCGCGTCTCGGGTATCCACAGGCACTCTGAACCACCGTCACCAGGATCCACACTGTCAACACGTTCGTCCACATCACGCTCTGTCCACACTCCGCACGACAATCACCAGCCGCGTCTGAGCCAGATGAACGCCCCTCGGTGACTGTCGTGACACGTCCTGTGCTCGCGCCGCTCCCCACACACCATCGGGACAGGGGGAGGGTGCAGCTCCACCGTCGGCGGGGCTCCACCCTGTGCCGAGGTCGGGGGCACCACCCCTGGCGCCGGCCGGCCCCGCCACACGGCCGCTATTTACTCGGCAGACTGTCCAAGACGACAGCTGATGGCGTCTCTGCTCGCGGCAGCACCGGTGGCGTTTGCGGCCCGTTGCGCTCACGCGGCCCAGCAGCAATCTCGCTCAAAACACGGGGTGGAGTGGCACCGGTAAGCCAGATGCCAGCCGGATTAGATATTGAGGGCGGGCAGGACTCTGCATATTACCACTAACGTATTGCTGCGGTTATATTGGAGAGCTAAGAGGTGTGCGGCTTGGGCTCCATTAACGCCTACCACGAACAAGCTGATGTCTTAGTCTGCAGCGGCAGCTCCACGCGGGCTTGCCGAATCGGCTTTGTGCAAGATCGGAGACGTCAACTGTTGTCTATTGCCGCAGATCCCAGTAAATTGTCTGCTATAAGTTAATAAATGCATGTGACCTTTAACCGTCCTATATGCAATGACCTGGTGCAATGAATGACGTTTCAAGATTGATGTCCAGTAGTATTTATTTATACGCACTCTGTAACTATCGATTATACTCAGAACTCCCTATCGTTAAACCTCTAAACTTTATATTAAACCTTAATTATAAAACTTAAATTAAGCTTTGTATTTATTGATTTTCACCCTGTTCGTGCGAAACAGTTCGTTAGTTTTCCGGAGAACCATCGACTTGATTCGAAAACAGACGTTGAAGAGGAAGAGTCTCTATTATCCAAAGAGTTTCAGGGCAAAGGTGAGAGAGGGAATGGAAGGGCGGCGCGCACACTCCGAAGCCGTCGTTGTCGTCGTCGCAAACACGAACGCGGCTCGCGTCGAGCCCCGCCGTCGGAGCCTGAACGTGGACTGCTCGGCAGGGACCGTGCGTCCCCGCCCGCGTGTCCCCACAAACCCACGTGGGTTTATGGGCTCCAGATGGTGGGGACCAATCGGCATAGGGGCCGCTCACACCATCGCGGAGACGCCGCCGCCGCGCCGCCAGCGACGGCCCGTTTGCTCGCTAACACACCTTGTACTATCGATATACTCAAAACGCCCTATCGTTTAACCCAAAACTTCAAAAATAAACAAAAAACTAAATGTTTAAAAACGTAAAGTCCTGATCCCATCGGCTAATAGCTGCTTTGTAATTTGCTCATTTCATAAGCCATCCGTTATGATTAATTGCAAAGGAATGTGTTTCAATTAGTAGTTTCACCCTCGTTCTGACAGTTAGAGGTCAATGCAACTACAGTCCGTAAGTTTTCTGAAAAAAACCTGCACAATATGTCGTGCAATCATGCCTAGCTTTTAATTAGGCTCTGGTACATCCATTATAGGTGTTTGGACAAGAAGTGCCCCAAGCGTTTTCCATGACTGAGAAGCGACGTTTTTCTAGGAATACTGGACGGCGATCGACGGCTGGCGCGGGGGAGGGGTATAGCTGGGGCCGGCAACCGAAGATTCCGCGGACGGCACCGACACCGCTACGTCAACGGAATACTGCATCATAAATAAACACACAAGACTGCATGCCTTTGTTCTCAGACATAGACACGAACTACTGGCGCTTAAGTTCCGTGTCGCTACAAGGTACAGTCTTGTAGCTAAAAAGCTGGATTTAGAGCACTGTGAAGTTTGGCCTGGCACGGTGGGGTCAATTATTGACTCGGCGGCAACGAACGTATTACCAGTCACAATACATCGTTAAGACCAGTGCACTGCTATAGCCAAGCTAGGGTCTATCTTCAAGTGGGACATCGCCCCGCCAACCACCCCCCGCCCCTATCAGTACGTATTATAAAAGACGGCCAATCACGGCGGAGGTTGTCATAGTCCTGCCCGTGCATTCCACAAACTAGTTTCCATGGATTCCAATGAATTTGTTTTGTTGTTATTCAAAATGTTCCTAAACAGACAGCAGTATCACAGAATGAGGTTCAAGGCACAGGCTTTATTTTCGCAAGTTTCAAAATAAATCAATCGAAATGCTGATTGCAAGCAGTCATCAGCCGTTACTTGTGCCGACGAATCTACTTTTGAGTTAGACTGTATCGCAGGCTTTTTCGATTTACACGATTTAAAAAGGCTGTCTTATGTCGCCTTTACCTGGAATGATGGGGTAATAATCACGGAGTAAAGTCTCGGCCACATCAAAATGTACCTTCATGTTTACAATTTGCAATCTCCGTCGTCTGTAATCTGAGCCTACACATGATGGGGACAAAAAGTTCAGCGTGGTCTGATTTACCGTTATCTGTAATATTAATGGGCAGCTATGCATTTGATAAATATTTCAACGTAAAACATTCTCCACCTGGCACGAACCCGTATATCAATTTTTTTAAATTTTCCTATGCCAACTGCCGAACTTTCCTCTTCAGTGTGAAGACATACGAGGCATTCAATCTGAAAATGTCATAAGGTGCCATTTATTCTAGTTTTATTGTATTCTTTACATTGGACCTTGACACACGCGATGCAGAATCCTTGTTCTACTTGATATGGACTCGCTTACGTGTTCGAGCAAAAACATTAAACTGATTGCCGGCAACAGCATTCAGACTGGGCATCCATATTGCTAAACTTAACAACTTATCAGTATTCTGCTATAGCAACGCAACAGCAATTCCACTGTATCCCGTTCCCCCAGCGTTCTTGGCAATACACCGTCCACGCGTCATAGCCTTCATACAGCACCCAAAGTTGAGCATTGTTTTGAATCTGTGACCTCCTTTAGACTATTTACTAGCTTTGCCCGGTGAACAGCACCGACGCCCGACGACTGAAAGCCTGAACGCACCAGCGTACTGTGGAGGTCACGTGAGGATTACCGGTAAGTGGAGGGCGTACGCACTGGACGCCTCCGCTGTACTGCATTCAGCGCGGCCCACGCCGGGTAACGCGTCTCAAAGCCTGCCGTCGACGCTGGAGCGTCTGAGGGCGGAGCTGAGCGACGCCGCGCTGACGGCGGCCGGACCCCCAGCAGAGAACGGCACGGCAGCTGAAACGCCGTCCAGCGCTGACGAGTCCAGGGCCGATCGTGCGGCGATGGCGGAGCCGCCCCACCGTAACCGGGATCGGTACCGAGAACGGACCGGCCGACGCCAAACTAATGGAAGACCGGCACTAATGCCCACAATGGCAACGCGTCAAACGGTGGATTATCGACGGGCGAATGGCTTTGTCAGGAATGTGCGACGCCCCGAGTCATTCTTGGGTGTGATTTGCTGGTAATGGCCCGATGCGGGAGGATCAATTCGTGGAGCTGATTTATCGAGCTGGCCGAGTGAGGCTGCAGTGTGTGCAGACTTGGCCGGTGGGGCCGCGTGGCCGGACCAGACAGCCGGGACGGCCGGAAATGGCGCGTGTTGGGCGTGCCGACAACGTGAGCTGAACAATCGCTGTCATCTCACGCTACGCCCAGATATCATCTGTCAGAGCGACCTGCACTGACGCCGGGTCACTGCTCACACAGAAGAGCTACGGTTCCACCGCTCCGTGGGAAAGGATGGGCCTGTTGTCAGGCTCTGTGCGGGCGTTGAGAGCTATGTCCAACACCCAAGAAACGTTGCTGATACAAACTACCCGCCGATGACGGCGGCGAGAGCTGTTTGGAAAAACGTAACATGTCGCAATTTACGATTCACACAAATGGAACATGGAAAAACGATCAAGCCACGGCACCAGCAGGGCGGAGTATGCGTGAAATTCCGTGCGTGCACCCCGACGGAGCGGCGGTCGGTCTCCCGCTGCGGGTATGTGGACTCCACCCAGACCGGCGGCCCCGGCCGTCTGACCGCCGGCCACGCGACCAAAGCCAGAGCCTGCTCCTCAATGACAGGATGTGAGTGGCAGTGGCTCGTTGCATTCAAAGACCTCGTGATGTTCGCATGTGTGTTCACGAGTGCCTGCTTATCGATGATCGATTGGAAGCGGCTCGTGGACACTGCAGGCTATCGCTACTGATCGAGTTTAGGGTGGTGGGTGCGCTGAATAAATCAGCATTATTCATTTCAAGTCTTATAAATGTGTAACATAGGGGAGCGACGAGGAAAGGGAACGAGTATATCACATACAAATTTACTCCGTCGTTATTCCGATATTTGTCTCGGGAAGACATTAAGCCTGGCGTAATCCTTGTATGTTGTGGCTAGCATGTAACTGATGGAGAAAGTTGTGGGAGCATGCGTACGGCTCATCGCCGGGCCACGCTCTGCACAGACCAAGTCCTCGCCATCGGTCGCATACATAACGTAAGCGGGTAAAACACGACCACATGATTTTGTACTTAAATAATTGAAATACATTAAATCGCTTCGTTGCCAGGAAGCACTTCAATTCACAATTCAGCCGTGAATTGAAGGCCATTTCAACCCGAGCCAGGATAGAAGGTATACATAGGCAGGCTTAAACTGTGCAAAATGCAATGTTTTTTTAGGGAAATGTCAGTTACGTATGAGTCAAACAATAGCAGTGCACAATTTTCCCACACGATGACCTCAGAAAGGTGGTGCCAAATTGGTGAGTTCATCACAAACAAAACCTCAAAAATCGCCTTAACCACCCAGCGGGCGGGATTGGCAAGCGCCACTCAGCGGGCCTGATCGCCCACTGCGCCACCGGACCGCACTGCTGGAGACTGCGGCAGACGATAGGGCGGTAACACGAGACAAACCGGACGGACCGGCCGCCGCCAATGACGGATTTAGGTGTGACGGGCTGACAGTGGCCGTCTGATCGGCAGCGGTGCCGATCAGCAACGGAATTAACGTGCGGGCTGCTGCAAGCCGGCCAGGGGCATACGCAACGTACGTGCTGCATGCTAGTGCTGACCGGGAATAAAGTTTTCCTCCACCATACGATAATGACGAAAATTGTGTAAAACTCATGCAGCTCATGAGTTTTATGAGCGTTCCGTGCGATATCTCTACAAGCAAACCAAGACACGCCACATCACCTTGCCGCTGCACATGGAGGCACGCCTCCCGCGAGCGTTGCCTGTCCTTCAGTGGTGAGCGAGCTGTTTTCTGACCACACAGCTTATTCCTTGCCGCTCCATCTCACTGGCCGCGGCTTGTCAGTAGCCGATGGATGGGTCGAACACACCTCTCTCCTCTCCCTCCCCCCAGGACCAGGCGGGTAAGGACTGCTGATGCCCCTGCCAGCGCCCCTGTCCTCAGCCAGTCGCCGACTTTGGGCGTCGCCACCATGAAAGGGAGCGGTCACGGTTACAGGCCAAACCCAGCGCTCAGGGCCACTTCAGGGAAGGATGGGATACTAGTCGAGCATTAATATAACTGCTTTATCTGGGTACTAGTGGAGGCCATGCGATGATGACATTTGATCGTTATAAATGTTCCGGACATACCATTGCGCAAACAGACTCTTCAGTCTCATAACAATGGTTCAGTCTTTCGTTAACGCATGAATTATTGCTTGCAAAAGCAATCGTTACGTTGCTTTATGTCTGCAGACTAGGTCTCGACCGATTAACTGTGCCAATAACTTAGATGGAGAAGATCGGGTAACACGTAAGGCTCGCACAATATTTCACAGCTAATAAGGCAAGCTAATAAGACAAGTGGCGGGGTTAGCCGATTCATAACACACTCCGGACATAAGTGATCACGTGTTTGAATCCCAACCCTCTAGGCGGGGAAAACGGCATTACAGCACATCTGATTATGGAATGTTTACGAAGATTTACGCGGAGGGGTGAGCGCTTTGCTCCACCGAACTCCTGGCGGCACAAAGAGCCTATATGGCGCCCAGATCTAGTGTACTGAGCTGCTGAACAACAAACTATATGCTGAAAACCGTCGCCGTACGAAGCGGGGAAGATGATGAAAGCCGTAGAGAGATGGGAGATGATGAGAGCCGCGGAGGGAAAGACGATGATGACAGGAGCTCGTACAGGGTTTCCGCCATCTCGTATCTAACGCGACTCATGTACAAACGGTGACCAGACGCCACCAGTGGACCCTTGTCCATTCGGTCACCCGGGATCCCATGACCCGTTTGGTACACATATGTGCCGGTGTCGGACCGTCACGCGAGCTTTCACCGCCGGGTGACGCGACACGGCCGGCCGGGGTGGCGGGGCCCACTGTCTGACAGTGAGCTGTTGGCACCGGCCGCTGTGACGGACACCGGCCGGCCAGGACAGGACCGTGACCTCGGCCTGACGGACGGCGGCCCGCCGTGTGCACGTCCACTGACCCCTGGTGACCTTTCGAGCTGCCAGATCGGGCCAGTACGTCGTCCAGCTCGGTCGGAACGTGTCAGTGCTACGTCGACCGGACCCAGTATGGGGGCTCGTGTGCTCATCGTGCTGGCTCTGGCTGTAGTGGTGTGTCAAGCCGCTTCAACAAGGCGAGGTGCGTATACCTGGTATAAAGGCCTGAAACTGAGCCACGCTTAGTCCGGCCCTATTCTGGCTGAAGTGAAGCTGAGCTTGCGGTTGGAGGTTGGAATTCAGTGTCCGTGATTACACAACAGAACATGATGTGCTTCTGATGCTGTGCCAGGTAGATTTAAGGATCATGTGTCATAACGCAATGGCTTCGATTCGGCCTTCTGCTCCCATTCTGACGCACTAATGAATGTAACGCTGTCCATTAAGCTTACTGAAGCCGTGAAACAAACTGCCCATTAAGCTGACTGAAGCCGTGCGACAGACTGACGCCGTCTGGGCGGCGCCGGCGTGCTTAGATTGGCAAGACCAGAAATATAGAACCTATGCCAGTCAAGACCTTAACTGGCCGTCTAGTGCACCTTGTTTTGTATTCTAGTCTAGTGCAAATATCAGAAATTGCTTACTCACCAGCTTTGCACTTCATGTAAGATAGAGCGATTTGTCGGTTTAACCCACATACACTTAACCTACATTTGCTGACGCCTTTTCTCAGTAATTCCCGGTGTTTGTCTGGACGGTGAGAGGAAGACCGACGGATGTAACCGGTGCTCCTGCTTGGGTGGCGCCTGGGCTTGCACCCTCAGAGCCTGCGTCGACCCCACAGGTACGAGCCGGGGGGAGAGTGCACCGCTCTGTATCAGATGTGACGTCAGGAGTACCCCATGCTCAGTATGATAATGATCAGTATGACTATGACAGTATGACTATTTCCTACTTTCCCATTATCGTCCTCTCCTCCTCTCGTTTGTTGTAACCATTCATTTTGTCAATGTTCTTGTTCTCCTTCTAACGTGGAATACTTCTCGTGGTTACGATCTCGTTCTTATTCTCACACTTGTGTTTGCTTTCATGGTCCTTATATCTTTACTGCGGCGCCACGATTGGTAAAACACACCTTAGCTTTAAGAGCTCACTAGATACTACTGGTTGGGTTCCTCGTATCCGTTAACAACGCTGACACAGTTCTCCTGCACGTCTGAATGCTTTCCGTGAGAGCTTGAGGCGGCATACACCGGCAGGCCTTTAGTTTGAGCACCTCTGAACATCCCGCCACTGACGGTGCCCTGTGCGAACCAGCTGATTCTGCAGCCAACGCCGGTCGGCGCCACTCGACTCCCGGTGCAGTTCTCGGCCGCACTTGCTCGGCGCCGGCGCCGTTTTTGTGGGGGCGTCACCTCAATTAGAGCAGGGAGGTGCCTGCCGCCGCGTCAGCCGCCGTGAAAATACCGCGCTGCCACTACTCAGACGTGAGCCGGCTCAGGGTCGGGGGGGGGGGGGGCGGCGGGGGACCGTAACTTATCCACCGGCGCCCGCGTCCTCCCGACGGAGGTGATCCGGAGGGACGCGGCGGTGCACTGCGGCCATATCTGCGCCGACGTACACCGTCCGCATGTGTGTCGGGGTCCGCCTCGGATAGCCCGCCCGAAGAACATTGTTAAAAAGATTACTATGGTTGAGTCCTCGTATCCGTTTACAACCGCTTGACACAGTTCTCCTGCACGTCTGATGCTTTTCGTTGAGAGCTTGAGGCGGCACACACCGGCAGGCCTTTAGTATGAGCCACACCGGAACATCCCGCCACTGACGGTGCCCTGTGCGAACCAGCCGATTCTGCAGCCAACGCCGGTCGGCGGCCACTCGACTCTCGGTTCAGTGCGGCCAGCACTTGCTCGGCGCCAGCGCCGTTTTTTGGGGGGCGTCACCTCAGTTAGAGCAGGGAGGTGCCTGCTGCCGCGTCCGCCGCCGTGAAAATACCGCGCTGCCACTACTCAGACGTGAGCCGGCTGCGTCGCGGGGCGGGGGGGCGGGGGGACCATAACTTACACCTCAGCATGTGGAAGGCGCGCAGAAGTGACGGTGGCCACCTTTAGGCGCAGGGGGGGGGGGGGGGGGGGGGCACACAGTGGTGGCAAGTGCTTACCACGACAAATTTTACCAAAAGCAAACCCTCGCGCAATGCTAGCTCGCTTTCATCCCCGCTTTCGCACCTTTCACCTTTTTTTGTTCCTTTTACTATTTCAACGATTCGCCCTGCCATTCCCCTTTCAATTCTGATAGCCTTAGCCGCGCATACATGTATGGTACAAACGAAAAGTAAGATCTCCCTCGGTGCTGCCGAACAAACAGATCCAGATTCCTAGCGCCTAGCCTCATGTTTTCTAATTGTCTGATTTGGACCCCTAGGTCGCCCCCGCCCCTCCCACCCGAGCTGGACGCGGTATGGCTCGACGAGGGCCCAGACGAGAGGTCCACCCGACCCCCGGCCTCGGTCAATCATCATCGGATGAATTATCCAGTGCAGGCCGTGTTTATTCGCCGAGGGCTGTTCTTGGGCAGCCTCCCTCTGCGGTCTGAGATTTACCCCCAGGTGAGCTAAATGTCAGGACCGGCACACGTCGGGGAACAATGCTGGTGTGAAGGGAAACCGTTCGTAGCCAGCATCTGCTTGCATGTGATGATATCGAAAACACGAGAGCAGCATTTAGATGCATGGGTGTAAACAGTTCAGGGAAATGCTGGAATGGAATAAAAGTGATAGTAGATGATGGCACTGCTAAGCAGTTGGAACCTGAATAGTCCTTCGGAACTTTACCAAACCGCTCAGAAATTGTCACAATTACGCCAGCGTATGTCACAGCCTATAGTGGGTCTGAGTGCGAAACTTCAAAGCAACCAAACAAAAAATATGTGTGCATACATCGCCAAGTGAAAGTCACCATAAAACATTTTCCCCTCCCTGTGTGCATGACATGGACGAATTGCCACGCAATGTTAAGCTCGCTGTGCTTTGTTACACACCAGGAATGAGCTGGAATACTTTCAAAAGACACCTGTCACCGTTTTTCGCCTTACCTTTATATGCGTCGTGTAAATCATCCAAAGATGACCTAGTGAGTCGCTGTGGTGCAGACATGAGCTCATAGGTGTTCCGTTTGTCCGTCTCATTCAGGACAAATATCCGCACAGCACCCACTGGCACTCGACTTCCACACACGCCACTGCGGTACAGGCCGGTCACCCGTACCACGTGACCCCTAACCTGGGTTAGGCCGCGGTAAACGTGTATGACTCGCACCTCGGCAGTGACGTCACCGTCCGCTCCGTCAATGAGCGTCAGTACTTTCCCGGACAGCGTGACCTGAGACGTGTTGACCGTGGCCTTGAATGACTCCCCCATGCACGGAGTCCAGTACTTTGTCAGACTCGGCTGACTCCCATGACATTCACTTGTTCCCGCTACAAACCCAACACACACCAGAGTCCACAACACACTCGGCGTGGCTGGGTGAAGTCTCACAACCAGCGCCATATCAGCTGTCCGGGAGATGCTCGTGGGTGACGCCCGCAGTTTAGATCGCCGCCGCCTCGGTCTGGCCACCTTCCACAGATGACGTGATCACTCCACCGGCACTGCTCCGCGGCCGCCGCCACCCCGTGAGAGAACCGCACAGAGGCGCACCGCTGCCGCTCTCGCACGCGACTGGCAGCTGATCTCCGGCGCCGGCTCGTGCGGCCGGCTCTGTGCGAGCCCGGGGCCGCCGGCCGAAGAGTCCGGGGCCGAGACCCACCCACACACCTGGCGGATACACGGCTCGCCCTCTCCCACGCTCGGCCCGTGCGCATGCAGAGCAGGGGCCTTGCCCTCCGCTGATGATGGGGCGGAGCATGGTCCGGATGGTCCTGCTGGAGAACGCGTCAGGCTGGGCTGGCAGCTGATGCCGGCTTCACGAGGTCAACACTTTGAGGTAAGGTTGTTAAACGTACACTGATGGGCACTCAATCAGCGAATCGTTTTTGCATGAATGCGTATGTGTTTTCCAGGATCGAGGATTGACCCCAAAGACGAAAGCAACACACATCAGGGAAGCATCTCATAAGCCAGGGCGCCATAACTCCACGGAAGCGGCCACGGAGCACGCCTCTCACTTTAGCAGAAGACCACAACGCCGTCCGATGCCGCTAATATGTGACAACCTATCGCAAGGATGTGGCTAACGGCATAAAGCCGTGCACATGATTTCGGGCCTTTTCTGGGGAGAGAGAGGAGAAGCAGCACTGATTTGGAGGCATACTCAACGGGGCTAAATGGGTCATGTTCACGGAAATTTGGGAAAACATACTTTCATAATCTTATGTTTACTTTTAGATAGCTTGTTTCGTGTGGAAACCCAGGCCTTCCTGAAGGAATTATCCGACTCTGCTTGCTGCTACGCCAGTTCGAGCGCTAAAATCTGCCCATGGTGTCATCATCTATCTGCCGTAAAATTATTCATCTGCCGATATTGAAGTTGAGGGTACTTCACCGCAGACCCATCCTGCAGGTCAATGGAGACATCAGCAGCGGCCTTCAGAAGGCTGTCGTTACCCCGGCTCACAGCATGGCCAAACCCGTCGGGTGGGTGCGAGTCAGCGGCGCGCGCCCACAGTAGCGCACCCCCGCCGAATTAATCCCTCCGTCGCTGGCCGCGCGCCGACATGCTTTCGCCATCGGTCCGGGTGTCGGCAGGGCACGCGCCGGCCGCCGACCGATGGTGTCGAGGTGCCCGCGGCGGTGAGGCGGGTCGGCAGGAGAACAGGCCTTCGAATAGTCATCTTCCAATGGTTACAATAAAATCCAAAGACGGAAACATGACATCCAAAAGAAGAGTCATCGTCATCATGTAGTCATCTTGCAATGACTACAATGAGACGTGCAAATAGAAAATGAGATATCGAACTCGACTTCTCCGCAGCATGAATACCTCCTCGCTGGCCTCCTTAGCTGCCTCAGGCTTTGATCTTTCGCAAAACGACTTGTTTGTATGCGTGCTCGCATGATGTTTTTGTTGGCCTGTTATTACTGGAGGGTGGGCGTGTAATAAATTGGTGTCGGTCCCACCACCTGATGGCTATCATCGGTGTTCAGCGATAAGAGGTTACTACCACTTACCAACGATTGGGAGCACGCGGCAATGCGGTCCTAACTGCGGTCCGGTGTCCGCTGTTTTCATCACCCGGCCCAATATTGCCTCCCAGTTTTAGAAAACTCTGACATGATGTGGTGTGCAGTTTGCAAGACACTGCATTGTTCTCTTGTTTATTACCTGCTGTTTATTCAGTACATAAACAGTCACAGGCGAAAGCCCAACTGAGGAAGCAGTCCAGTTAAAAAAACAGTCAATACACGATGTACAAACAAGAAACACAACCATACACACACATACACATAATACACATCCACGTATGTACCACACAAACACACACACACACACACACAAGCACACCATAGGTTTAAGAGCTCACTAGATACTATTGGTTGGTTTCCCTCGTATCGTTTACAGCGCTGACGCAGTTCTCCTGCACGTCTGAATGCCTTCTGTGACAGCTTGGGACGGCATACACCGGCAGGTCTTTAGTATAAGCGCACCTGAACATCCCGCCACTCGCGGTTGCCCTGTGCGAACCAGCCGACTCTGCAGCCAACGCCGGTCGGCGCCACTCGACTCTCGGTTCAATGCGGCCGTACGCTCATTCGGCGCCGGCGCCGTTTTTTTTTTGTGGAGGCGTCACCTCCATTAGAACAGGGAGGTGCTCGCCGCCGCGTCAGCCGCCGTAAAAATACCGCGCTGCCACTACTCAGACGCGAGCCGGCTCGAAGGGGGGGGGACCATAACTTATCCACCGGCGCCAGCGTCCGCCTATATATATATATATATATATATATATATATATATATATATATATATATATCGAGAATCAGGGCCTATAGTTCGGTGTCGACGAAACAAACACTACGATTCAGAAGTCAGCAGCTAATGATTATGAGGGAGCCAATGGGAAACAGAACCCACTGCTCCGTTTTCACAGGGGGATTACGGAAACCAGGCCACGGCGTGGGAAACGACGCGTATGCCCGGATGTAGTGGACTGACTTGAAACCCCACCTTGTCGTAGAAGAGCGTAATGTCATGTGCCGCAAAAAGCTAATGATGCAGCAACCAGCAGACAACTTTACTCTCCTAGTTAGGTCAATGCCGTCAAGAAGTTAAAAAAAAAACAAGTGGGTATTAACGAACCACAAAATAAAAGCTCTGTGCAGCGTTGTCTTTACAACCACGTCATGATCAGATTGGACTTGGATCGGGATCATGTGTTTGCATTTTCAAAACGCAGCGCACTTTTATAGCCGGGCCATCAAATTTTCGCAGCAAACGCGGACATACTCCTGGTTATGCTGTAATTATGGATATAGTCAAGCCAATGCGGGTGCCATCACTGCAGCACCACAGGACTATATATATAGGAAATTAGCCAAACCAAAATGTGTAAGAATCAGTGGGAAAGGCTGACTTGCGCTTACCAAAAGAAAAACAACAAAAGAAACCCCAAAACATTCAGAAAAACGTCGAGTGCCGGCATTGCGTCTGTACGAACAGCATTGCGCCGGAACGAACAGCATTGCGCGGGAACAAACAGCATTAGGCTGAAACGCCCCCTTAAAGCAAAGCAAACGAGTCTTTTCTGTGCTGCCTTCCCCCCCCCCCCCCCCAGCCCCGCATAGCGTTTACTGGGTCCAGTTGGCACGGGTCACGCCCTAGTTCAATCCTGATCAGGATTTAACTGTGTGCTGTCAGTCAGTGTCTCTGGCCCCACGGCAAAGACCGCTCCGTTTGGAAGCCGTTTGTGCGCATGATGCAAGCAACTATGCACTAATTACACCCCAACCCCAACTATCAATCAATGTTTCGCGAGCGCAGGGTCTTGCTGATGGTTTCAAATGTCTTTTACGCGTTAAAGGTGCTATATGGCAAGTGTCTCTCGCCTGACCCGCGCATAGCTTCCCTGTATATGTTCCTGCATGTTTATCCTTGATTGCGCACCATTACGACATTATCTCTAGGTAAGGGATTATAGATATCCCCCGCATATTTATCGGCCACTCTCAGTTTCACGTGGGATATTTTTGCAGCTGCAGCCAGAGAAAAGGCATTCTTCACCTCTCGAATGACGAGCATCCTGATGTCCCTCTCTCGGACCAGAGAGCATCAGAGGTCTGGGTCCTGGAACCCCTCCACCACCATCCTTCTCCTAGGGATGGCGGCGTCGCCGGCTATTACTCGGATTACGTGTACAATGCCGGCCCTGCCCTCATTATGCAGACCTGATGACACTGCCCGTCACCACAAGAGTGCAGTGTTGGTACGGCGGAAACGTCTCACAGTGTACACCGCGTCTTAGGTATCCACAGGCGCTCCCCACTACCGTCACCAGCATCCACACTGTCCACGCGTCCGTCCACATCACGTGCGTCCACGCCCCGCTCACTGTACAGTATCGGACTAGAGCAGGTGGCCTGGGCCGCACACTGCAGCGCACGTGCCACCAGTCCAGCATTGTGTTTGGAACACTGGCCCAGCTGCGCAAGTGACGATGTTTGAATGGCGTGTGCTCTCCACCTTGAGTAGTTGGACCACCTGACTCCCCCACCCCCCATCCTCGAGGGATCACGTGCCTGTGGCCGCGCACGGAATGCATGAAATCATGCGACTTACTTAGCAGCAGAAAGGAGATTGTAGTCGAACTCCTACCGCATGGCGTATTATTGTGAATTATTTTCGAGAAGTTTGGTAACTTATTGGTTATTCGATCTTTTTTATGCAACTCAGCGGTGACACGGTCAACGTTATTGCGTTGTGAACGTAAACGTAAAGTTCTTAATTTAAAAAAATTAATGTTTAGTTGCATTTTAACGTGCAATTTTCTTTAGCAACTAAGCGATTATATCAAAATACAAATACAGTTCGGGTCAGTTCGAGGCATGTGGAGCAGAAAAGGCCGTGGTAAAACGATACCGGAGTGATTGTCGAACACACTGCAAAGGTCCTCGTTGGATCTGATTATAATTACGACGCTAAATCTAGGAAAAAAATTACTTACGAAATCTGTGTTGTGTTTTCTGTTCTCAAACGTTCTGTTAGCTTGTTTCAACCAATCCATTTTCAATGGTCATTGTTTGTCTGCTAAAATGTGGCGTGTATGACAAAATTACGTTGATACTAAAGCACTTCACTGGGATAACGATGCGTTCATCAAAATGTTTCCCCATTGTGCTGCGTCCCATTAAAAAACTCAGCGCCCGACGGTCTGAAAAGTGCCACCCCAAAAGGTCAGCCATTTCTCATCATTATGACATGCTCCGTTCAATCGACCATTAAAGGGCTATTCAACCGTACCCATTGAGCCTGGCCGCACCAGGCGGTGTTAATACATGCATGCATGCATGCATATATGGGTGGCATGCATGTATGGGGGCGTGGCATAGTATAGATCAGGCTGCAACATGTGCGGGAAAGAGATGACACGGGAGAAAGAGTAGAGCAAGAGAGAAGTGGGAGGAGGGTGATGTCCAAAGAAGTTCCCTGGTATTCTTAGCACCCAGAAGGGATTTTGAAATTCCAGAGAGGTCTTACGTTGTTATAAGACCCTAAGTAGACCAAAGTGCCGCTGGTGGCCAGGAAAGGCTCACTGAACCGTCAGAGAGGAGGGACGGAGTGTGACGGTGTGGAGTGTGTGCGGTACCTTGATTGTTTCCAGGAATCTTAATAACTGCACTTTTAACTTTCTTTCTTGAACACCGACACCCTGCAGTCCCTTGGTCCATCCCAGATATGGTGTTGTTAGTTTTGGTACTTTTTTGGCCAGTCACACATTGTGCGTGCGTGGAAGACTGGTCAGTTTCTAAGTGGGTGTAATCTCTAAACAAGGTGCATTACTAGCATGAGAAGCAAGTACCTGACGCAACTTGTTATCAGGGGTGTACAATACGTATTGCTGCATGATAAACTGTCTTTAGTCAGTAGGAAGTTGCCTAAGTAGACAAGTTTACCAAAAACGGAGCTTTCAAGCTCAGTGAAACACCCCCATCTGTTTCCCGATTTTGTAAAGTATGTATATATAGCAATGTTGGCAACAACAACAAAATTCAGGCAAAAACTTCGGCCACCAACAGTTTTAAACACAAAAATGACTAATGCACCGCCCGTACGATCGCAACCTAGTTTCGATTACATAATACCGGAAAGTGTAAAATAAAGGGCATTATCTCGATGAATGGCGTCATCAAGAATAACGGGCCGTGCAAGTTAAACGGCGTCAAGCAAACATTTGTACTTATGTTACAGGTAGATAGTGAACTATTGAGAATGAGTGTCGCCATGACACGCCGGCTAATCTTATCACATCTCCCGATCATTGCTTAATATTGTGGCTTATCCACTGCCCCGTTATATCTGGTATATTGAAGGTTAGTTATCTTCAGCATAAAAGTCTATTACGCCGAAATACGCTCGTCCCTTTCACATATCGACAGAGGCTGGGACATAGAGGTGGAATGAAGTGTCATTGAAACACTACACTTTATTGCCCAGACACATTTCAATGTCCTCAAAAAGTCTCTTCACGTTGCGCGATAAAAAATTAACCAGCTCTGCGTGCGATTCAACCGAAAGCTCATCGAGGCTTGGCAAACACGTGATACAACAGAGCCGCAAACGCTCATGCACAAATGCTCTGTCGGGGAGGCCTTTCGATGGACAGCTAGGAACTGTCTGTGTTACCTGGATTGCTTGTGCAATGGTACTCTGTCGAAATAAGATATGCAGTCCATTGGAAGAAAAACTTTCGCCACAGTGGAAACGATTGATACGATCGCCAAAGCATCCGTCAGCACGTTTAGCAGGTCATGCCCGAATGAATTCCAGACCTATAATCAAGTTGGCCGACACATTCCAGCAATGATATCCTTCCTGTGATAACCGACCGCTGCTGGCCACCGGTGGGAAACTTATGACGCGATGAATGGTGGTTTAAACTGGAATGCGAACCACTTTCGGGCACTGGTCCTAGTAGACGGACACTCTCAAGCAACACTATGCACAACAATTATGATGTTGGAGGTTTGAGCTAAATCTAAAAACGGTCGTAAAATGTCAGTGGTCCTTAACTTCCGGAAAACGCTGGTGTTTGGAAGAATGGAGTGCACGAAACATGCTTATCATGTTCAACTGACAACATCCAACACAGACCGCGTGTCATCTTCTCACCAACCTGGTATTTGTAGAACCCTCCCGCACGTTGCCTTTAGTAATCCTGAAGAAGCCACGAACTTCAAATGGGTTTCGTTGCCCGGTGACGAGAAGGATCCGTCTCGACCCTCTCTTGACCGACGCACCGCACGTTTGTGCTCCGATTCCGTGCACTCGCATCAGGGTGTGAAGCAACTTCCCATCGCCTCGCAGGACGCGTCTCAATCGGAACGTCCCCGTGCCTTGATCTCTGTTCAGAGCGACGAGCTTGCCCATCACTGCCGTCAGTGGTTCGCCACGGACCTCTGAGCGGCAGGTTAGGTCACCGACCTTGCCCGACCTGCCCGCTCCGGTGACGGCCATCAGGCAGACCAACACACTCACTGTCCACACGCGGGTCATCGTGACGGCGCCTCGTGCCGGCTGAGCTCGGGGCGCCGGGTGGCGGTGCGAGGAGGCAGCGCGTCACCCCTACGGAGCGGCGGTCGGCCCTCCTACTGCGGGTGTGTGGACTCCACCCAGACCGCCGGTCACCGGCCCGTCAGACCACCAGCCGCCGGGCCCGGTCGACCGGCCAAACGACCAATCATCAGTCCCCGCTCCGGCGGCATCGGACACGCTGGCTTCACTGCTTCATGCGGCTATGCTGTACTGCCGCATACGGCTATGCTATACTGCAGCGAACTTTTCAGCTGACTACAGCCTGTCCAGCAAGTCAGCGCACTCAATGTGATGGTCATATGGACGCTAAACTAAGGACAGATTCTGCGGCTTATACCACTGGAGGTCACGTTTTGATTCAGGTATGCGCAACGCATTGGTCACTTTTAGATTCGTCATTTCCTCTCTGGAGTCGGTCGCATCACGTTTGCCTTACGTAATGAATTGTGCCAAAATCCAATCTTTCACTTGTTTTGAAAGTGAAATAATTTTTAGCGAGTCAGAAGTTTCTGGGATTATGCATCTAATGGTCCGTCAGGCCATTTAAATGATGGGCATGGCCTCAGCCACCATCACTACACATGTGCAGGAATACTCACTGCAATCAGTTCAGACACAAAGCAGCGAGCAGACGAAAACTATATCCAAAGGCGTGGCTAACAACCATTGAGTTCTCGACTTCTTGTGCACCTACGTCGCACAAACATGCTCTGGAGCTGAGATCAATTCGAAGCGTGCGACGCTTTTTTGTCGTTCTTCTCCGGTCAGGGGACTGCAGCGGACGGTGGGGAAGTAACACGACAGGGCAGCGGCCGACGCGAGCCGCGCACCGCCGCCAAGGATGGATTTAGGCGTGACAGGCACACAATGCCGTCTGCACCGGCTGTCCGCAGCCTGGTGCGGCGAATGTGTAAATCCTGGTTGGTGGAGAGCGGGAGCTGGTACGGACCTGTACCGTTGCTGCGACGGAATGTTTAACTTGAAACGTACGACATCTTGAATGGGCTTACCTGATGTTCGCGTGGATAGTACAACACAAGCAAGCCATTTGGTTTGAAACGTACCTGAAACAAGGAAATATACATCATGATGCATTCTAACAGTGCACCTACCAGATTTCCGACAGAAGCAAATCATATAATAGATCATCAAAGTTGGTACGAGGCGACACATTTCAAATTCATCTTAGTCAAATTCAAGTGAATTACATTAACAGGCAGTTTGTCACGTCGACACATAATCGTACTGCCGCAATCATGTTGCAGTGTTTTGACGCTGTAGTATCCTTCATTCGGTCTTGGCGGCATTGCCGATTACATTGGATGACATTACCAAAAAGTATTTGACCTTTCATGGAATTGCTGGAGCCTGGGATCCAAATGTGTCATGTCTGTTTTTCAGCAGATTAATTGACCACGGAACAGTTTCTCATCATCTGAGGCAGCGCTGCCTTTAGCATCCAGATCACAAAAACAGCATTAAACCCAAGCTCAATATACGATGCCACAGCATATGACATATATCAATTACTTCGCTTTCTTTTCATGATGTCAGACACAAAGACTTTGAGGCGTTAGTTAAACTTCAAGATCTTAACCAGCTTGCCATTAGTCCGCAGGTTAACAACCATATCCAGGATCATCTAGGCACAAATCAACTCTGCAGCCTTGTCCATTCCACGGTCACCTGCAGAGTGCTTTCTTCCCTGCCTTACCCGATGACTTGCGGAACGGGACCCGAACAGCTGTGGTGCAAAGTATAGCACTTACATGGCAGCTGACACCCCACAATTTGTCACCGCATCCAAGGCCTGCCGGGTGCTGAATGATGAACCCCGACATTCGGTCAGATCAACCCTACGCATACGAAGCCCGTTGAAATTGACGGCATTAATCAGCGACTCTGGACTGAACCAGCCAGGTGCCGTAGACCGTCCATGAACCCGTCCATGGCAGACCATCCCAGTCTGTCCATCGCAGACCATCCCGGTCCGTCCATCCCAGACCGGTCCTGGACAGTCGGCGGCACCAGCCCGCTCCGTCAGCCGGAGGTGGGCGCCGACCTCAGGCCACCGGCACAGCTGCTAATGGATCGCGGCGAGCCCAAGCCGAGTCGCTTCAGGCGACACGGTGATGGATCGCCTGACTCTGGTGACACCGCACGCCGGGAAGGTGACATTCCGGGGAGCGGCGAGGTCACGCCGCTGTTGTGGTCAGCTCCCGGTCTGCGAGAAGCTTCGACAAATAATGATTCACTGTGGATCGATGGTGATTTGCTCAGGAGAATCGTGATCAACTTCTGAACCCTGGGCGGCCAGAAAGGAGGACTGGCGTCTTCGAAGAAGCTGGACAGAAAGCATCGACTTTGTCGAAGGTTACTTCGTTGCAACGAATGGCATAATTTGTGTGCAATAAGATGTTGCACTGACGACTGGAATGAATTATGGGATTGCGGATGAAAGCATCGTTGGCTTTGTGGTGGTGTCTTGGTAACGATTTCGCAGTTATCATTTTGCGAAGAAAGAAGGCTGAGGAAGAAAGCGACTGGAGTCACCTGGAGAAGTGTACGTGGTCCTACACCAGCTATCGCCATTAACAACGCATGAAGAGTGAACACCTCGCAAGCCATAAAGAGTGTGCAAGAGGAGGGAAAGGGGATGGAGAGGAAAGGGAAGGGAACGAGGGAAAAATAAAGAGAGAGAGAGAGAGAGAGAGAGAGAGAGGGGGTGGAAGAGAGAGAGAGAGAGAGACGAGAGGAGAGAGAGAGAGAGAGAGAAGAGAGAGAATAGAGAGAGAGAGAGAGAAAGAGAGAGAGAGAGAGAAGAGGAGAGAGAGAGAGAGAGAGAGAGAAAGAGAGAGAGAAGGGAGAAATGGAGAGGGTAGAGAGTCCTGACAGTCTTGGTGTACTCCACCCCGCCAGACGCCAGATCGAGGTCAGGCCTGGCCGCCCGCCCGACCACCGCAACGCCTCCTCAATCTGGCAGAACGCAGAAGGGGGCGTCCCGCTCTAGCGGTAATTACTACACAGCAACCAGGCCTAGGGATCCATCGAAAAGGGCCGGTAAGTGACACAATGCGTGTTGGCTTTAATTGAGCTTCCTGATAGTAATGATTAGCCACGAATGGAAGGCGGTTTTGCGCGCTAACGCAATTGCTATATTCATTCTCTTATAAGCAGTGTCATCATCGAATCATCCGTGGCCAGCCAAACAGCCGTAAATCTTTGTTATTTCCAACAGATATAACAGAAAAAGTAGGTGCCATTATGATAACCAAGCCACCTTAATACATGTACGATGCGCTGCCATATCACATGGCTGAAGAAAGTAGGCAGACATGAACTAGCTCAGAGCTAACATCCATGGAACGGCAGAATGCAGCACAGTATGCGTGGTCTCGGCCGCACCAGCTGTCATGGAAATTAGCGCAGCTTCAACACGCTGATGAGTCATAGGGGCATAACAGTTACCATTGAGAACTGTCACCATTTGGCGTATTTCGGATCTGTGACATGCTCGCCCTTGGCACGTTAACGATGTCATACGCCCTTTGAGCACTTTTAAGGTGTGCTCTCATCACATGGCTTAATTTACTGCAAGGAGCTTTCAATGACGGCCTTGCTACGTCATCTGCGTGATTTGCCCTATCTACACTCTTCATGCGTGTTGTCACCGGATGGCTCGGCCTTCCAATTCTATGCTTCGAGCAGTCATACCATATGAAATAAAGAGAGCGAGGCATGGCTTTTGTTCGAGACGGTGAGGGCCTGCTTAGACTTGACCTGACAACAGATTCCTCCATCAACAGGTTTGGCTACGCTGTGACGTGGTCTGACACTGAGCAGGCTCTGGAGAAAGCCAGCCGGGCCGCGCCATTGCGTGGCATGCATTTGGTGGACGGAGTTTAGCATTGTCCTGCCTGACAAGACAGCTGTCCGCTCGAGATCCCAAGCTTACAGCTGTCACGCTTCATTACTGAAACCTCATTCAATATACCAGCGGCACGTTTAATCTTAAACAGGCTGCGTGTGTTTAAATGGCTGTTCCACAACGCGCTGTCACCATGAATTCTGGCGTTTACGGCATGTGTGTAAATAACAACTGAGACGTTACGCTACTACAATCGGTTTGTAAGTATATGATGTATATCAAGTACGTATGACATCCTAGACGTTGAGTGCGGGACAATTGAGTGATATCGCTGAAAGGCATTGGTGGGGCAGCCTAGATGGCGATTTTAGGTAATATTGTGACGCCACTACCTGCGTTGACGGACAGCGCAAACCAGTGAAGCCACTGACAGAGCTGTTCAGGACACCAGCTGTTTCGCCTGGCAGAGACGCCCGCGAAGTAAGTTAGCGGGGTTGCTGGGAGCCACACGTCACCACCCGGCAACACCAAATGGTGGCATGCACCAAATTTCCTCCGCTCAATATTGTCGAATGTCTTGAGCTGCAGTGCATCTGCCCCAAACTGCAGCGCGTATGTCACGCCCGCATGGCACCACAACCGGCTCTGTTTCCGTGACGTACGGCCTGTCACACTGTGACGGGACGGGCCGTCACGGCTGTGACAAAACGCCTCTGCCGGTCAGCAGCGGCGCGTGCTTGGGCCTTGAAAGCGCCGCATCTAAATGCATTTAATTCGGGGCGTTCAGATAATCCTAATCGTCAAAGCGCCGTCACCGCCAATCACTTAAACGTGAGGTTGGCAAGGCCAATCGGCCAGACTGAGAATGCGGTCGGCTCAAAATAGAACGGATGAGTTTGGACTGGAGATCTGTAGCGCCGCTGGCATCTCCAGTCGGTGCTAGACTGAGGTGCTGGGGAGGTCACGACACTCAGGTGCTCATGCCACGGTCACTTCAACGTGCTAAGTGACGTCACTTCACCCGAGATCACCGCAGACCAGACAGCGTTGGTTCCAGTGACAACAAACTGTCTTAGTTATTGGAGTTTACGGAGCCTGAGTGCGTCACAGTACCTAAACAAAGACCTTGTAGCAACACTTTGTGCACGGGTGTTCGTGACAGTACCTGGGTTGAGATTGCTGTAGAGCACGCAGCGCACGGTGTGTTCGTATGCGAACGTACCTGACCTGAACCTTTTGTAAATCACACGTGCGCGATGTGCCCATGGACTTGAGCTGAGCATACAGCAGAGCACACGAGGCACGGGGTGTTCTTGTGCAACAGTAGCGAACCCAAGGCTTCGAGGAGCACACAGTGCACGGTGCATGTGAGAGCACCTGACCGTTGAGAATCACTCTTCTTCACACACGTCACGCGAGATGGGGACGAGGAGACAAGCCACATCGACTAACCTGCATACTGTCGGGATGTTTTTAAATTGCTTGCCGAGACTCGGGCTGTAGAGAGAAGTCGGAAGTCCACGTGGTCTGTGATGCTTTGATCCGGTGGCTGCTCATGACGCTTCAGGAAGAATATTCGTGTGTCCCGCAGTCTCAGCCGCGAATTGCATACACCGATCTGATAGAACCCCTCCACCATAAGCTGGGGGTTGGCTGACCTGACCTGAGATGACCCGTTTTACTTCCACGAGACCCAGACGTTTGACCGGGAAATGAGCCCGAGGCACCTGGATAGGATAGAAAGCCAGTACCTTGCCCGTGATCACTACTGGACGAGAACTTGTGCTCGGGAACGCCTGACATCTGTTCCCTCGTCTGGCCTGGGTCAGTTTGGGGCAGGTCAAACACAATGTCATCATAAGGAGGAACCAGCGTACCCCAGCCATCTCAGAAGTCTTCCACATCGATGTGCAGTTCGCGTTGAAAATCAATCACCCTGCTCAAGTCTTCCCGTTTTTTCCGAACGGCCTCCGGTAACCAGTAAACCACACAACCGCTCACACACCACCTCTCGCTCGTCCGCCCAGAGCAGCACACCATTTGGCAGCTGTGTGTGACACCTTTCGCGAGGTGTCCACATCACTCCACCAGGCTTTGGCCGTCCGTCACCGACCGTCAGCGTTCCTGGGACCAGTCCAGACCCGGCGACGCTGTCCCGCTCACAGTCCTGGAACACGGCGTGTGGGAGGGCCCACGTCCGTCCGCCGGTTCCGACGGGCGGCTACTGAACGGCCGTCCAAGCCAAACACCGGCCCATCTGGATCCCGACCTCATGATATGGGAGGAGCGACCCAAGGTGGAGCCACGGGGAGTGGAGGAGAGGACGGAAGAGTGGAAAAGCAGAGCAGACCCAAGCAGACGAGCACGGATGTGCATAGGAGGGAGCATAAGAGAGAGAGAGAGAGAGAGAGAGAGAGAGAGAGAGAGAGAGAGAGAGAGAGAGAGAGAGAGAGAGAGAGAGAGAGAGAGAGAGAGTAGAGAGAGAGAAGCAGAGAGAGAGAGAGAGAGAGAGAGAGAGAGAGGGAGAGAGAGAGACGAGAGAGACAGAGAGGAGACAGGAGAGAGCGAGAGAGCAGAGGAGAGAGAGAGGGTGAGAGAAAGAGAGAGGGTGAGAGAAAGAGAGAGTGAGGGAGAGAGTGAGAGAGGGAGAAATGCTAAGAAAATCGACCGCAGTGAAGGTCTGGAAACAGGAGCTGCAAGGGAATAACATAGGATGTCGAGTTAATAGATAAAATAATCACGATTTACTAGTACAAATGGCTATAAACACGTATCCTTATCGTAGACGCAAGCCCTGCCATTAAATGTCCGCCGCCGCGTTCCGCCGCCCATACGCCCAGAGTGATAAAGAAGCCATGGGCCCCATCTGAGGTCTGGCCCTGCAGGCACAGCGTACGGGCTGCCGCGTGTTTGATCGGCGTCTTATGAACGAATGATTCCACTGGCCGATAGGAGCGGGCGGCGGGCTCCACCCGATGCCGGAGGGGGCTGGGGCGGCGCTCTCTCCGGACCGGGACGGCACGGCGCGAGGCGTCTTCGCGTGAAGACGACAGGCCAACGGTGATAGAGCGGTGGGGAGGGGAGGGGATCAGAGCGCTGGGAGAACGAGGCCTGACGGATCCACTGTGGCAGGAGGCGTCTGAGAGCGAGGACAGGGTGACCAGTGCAGAGAACGCAGGGTTGACGTAGAGGGGGCACATCAGAGAGGTAGTGGGGAGTGAATGATGGAAGAGATAGAGGTGGTGGAGGGAGAGATGGGGAACTGAGTGGTCGGACGGGGAGAATATAGTAAGGAAAAGATGGAGAAATAGGATAGAAATGGCGGAGAGGCAGGGAGGGGGGAGAGGACGGAAAGAGAGGCGCCAGGGGCCACGGAGAAGACACTGTGGTGTATGTGGGAATTTAAATAAATTTTGCAAAATGTGTCGATTCGCTCGTGCAGTAAGTGTGGTAAAGGTATGTTTGCTTGTAGGCACTGTCATGAATATTATCTAGTGTAGTTGGTAGAGCTGATGCCTGTCCATAAAGTCCTGTTATTCACTACAGAGCTCTTCCTCGGATTGCAGGCGTCCTTCGCAAAGCAGTGAGGCAATCTAGAGGTAGCTCGTCGGAGAACAATGCTGGTGTGAAGGGAAATCTTTTGTAGGCAGCATGTGCTTGCACGTGACGATATCGAAAACACGAGAGCAGCATTTACATGCATGTGTGCAACAGTTCAGAGAATGCTGGAATGAAATACAGTGATAGTAGATTATGGCACCGCTAAGCAGTTGGAACATGAATAGTCCCTTCCGAGCTTTGCCGAACCGCTCCGAAATTGTCACAATTATGCCAGCTTTTGTCAAACCCTATAGTGGGTCTGAGTGCGAAACTTTAAATCAAACAAACGAAAAATATGCGTGCATATACACCACCAAAGTAAAGTCACCATATAACATTTTCCTCTCCCTGTGTGCATGACATGGACGAAATGGCACACAATGTTAAACTCGCTGTGTTTTGCTACACACCAGGAATGAGCTGGAATACTTTCAAACGACCCCTGTTTACCAATTTGCAGCCCCGCTTTTCTCCTTACCTTTATATGCGTCGCTGTAATTCATCCAAAGATGACCTGGTGAGTCCGCTGTGGTGCAGATCTGAGCTCATAGGTGTCCCGTTTTGTCCGTCTCATTCAGGACAAATATCCGCACAGCACCCAAGGGCACTCGACTTCCACACACGCCACTGCGGTACAGGCCGGTCACTCGGACCACGTGACCCCTAACCTGGGTCAGGCCGCGGTACACGTGGATGACCCGCACCTCGGCAGTGACGTCACCGCCCTCTCCGCCAATGAGCGTCCGTACTTTCCGGACAGCGCAATCTGAGAAGTTGTTGACCGTGGCCTTGATTGACTCCCCCACGCACGGAGTCCAGTACTTTGTCATATCTGGCTGGCTCCCATGGCAATTCACATGTTGCCACTACAAGCACAACACAGACCAGAGTCCACAACACACTCGGCGTGGTTGGGTGGAGTCTCACAACCAGCGCCATATCAGCTGTCCGGGAGATGCCCGTGGGTGACGCCCCGCCAGTTCAGATCGCCGCCGCCTCTGTCTGGCCACCTTCCACGGATGACGTGATCACTCTACCGGCACTGCTCCGCGGCCGCCGCCGTCCCGTGAGAGAGCCGTACAGAGGCGCACCGCTGCCGCTCTCGCACGCGACTGGCAGCTGACCTCCGGCGCCGGCTCGTGCGGCCGGCTCTGTGCGAGCCCGGGGCCGCCGGCCGAAGGTTCCGGGGCCGAGACCCACCCACACACCTGGCAGATACACGGCTCGCCCTCTCCCACGCTCGGTCCGTACGCATACGGAGAAGGGACCCTGCCCTCCGTTGATGAGGAGGAGGAGCACGGTCCGGATGGTTCAGCTGGAGAACGCGTCAGGCTGGGCTGGCAGCTGGGGCCGGCGTCACGAGGATAATACTTTGAGGTTAGGTTGTTAAACGTACGCTGATGAGCAGTTGTCAATCAGTGATTCGCTGTTGCCTGAATGCGGACACCTTTCGAGGACGACGGGCACTGACTGACCTCAAAGACGGAAGCAATACCGGCACGGATATCGAAAGTTAGACCGTCATAGCTCTACGGGAGTGGCAGCACTGCGTTGTCCTCAGGATTGCTTGACCAATGTAGCAACCGCAACATGCCACACTTTGGCAATTACAGCTCGGTACGAGTAGCTGCAGCGCTCGTTCATCCAAACATGGAGCCGCAAACGGTAGCCAAGCAATGAAAGCATCATCGATTGGTGCTGCACACCATAAATGCCCCACCTTGTAGGTCCTTTTTGCTGCCACAACTAAGTCGAACTAATATTCCGCCTCAGGGAAATGACACGGCCATTGCTTGTTCGCTGCGTTTTCTATGCAACATTTCTCCGCTGTCGATAGGTTCAGTTCCGGCAGTCATGGCCGTTGGTCGGTGGCTTTAGTTGCGGTAGTGATGACCGTTGGCGGGTGGTTTTAGTTACGACAGTAACGCTAGCGACCGCGAACGGCCGTCCCACGTACGGAATGACCAGACGCTGTTACCAGACTCAAACTCTCCTGGCGAGTGGTACACGGTCGTCCCAGGAGCAAAACTATCGTAGTGCCCACGGAACACGCCCCTCTCGGCCTCAGCAGAGGACCAGAACGGCGCCCGACATCGCTGATATGTGCCAAGATATCACAAAACGATATGAGGCATGAGGCCGCGCGAACAATTTTAGGCCTATTCTGCGTACAGAAAGACGAAGCGCTCTGATAGAAGGGGAGACTCAAGAACACAACGCGGGCTCACGCTCAAAATGGTTGAAAAACCATTTAATTCTTGGGTTTAGCTTTGCGGAAATTTGCTCCGTGCGGGAAAAAAGGCCTGCTTGGACGAATGATCCGACTCTGCTGGCTGCCATGCCAGTGCGGGTATTGAAATCGGTCCTTTCTGTCATCGTCTATCTGCCAGTTTTGTAGCTGAGGTTACTTCCACCACAAACCCGTCCTGACACACCCATTCACGGATCCCTCGCGTTCATCGCGGCGCGGCTCCGTCGCGGCTCGCGTGCCTCGCGGTTCGTGCAGGTCAATGGAGACATCAGCAGCGGCCTTCATAGGGCTGTCGTCACCCGGCTCCCAGCATGACCAAATCCGTCGGGTTGGTACGAGCCAGCGGCGCGCCATCTGGCGGCCGCCAGCGGCGCGCGCCCACAGTAGCGCGCCTCCGCCGAATTAATCCCACCGTCGCTGGCCGGCGCCGACATGCTTTCGCCGTCGGGTCGGGTGTCGGCAGGGCACGCGCCGACCGATGGTGACGAGCCGCGGGTGAACGGGTCGGCAGAGACGGCCTTCGAATAGTCGTTCTGTATGACGACAATGAGACATGCAAATAAGAAATGAGATATCGAACTCGACTTCTCTCGCAGCATGATACCTCCTCTCTGGCCTCCTTAGTTGCCTCAGGCTTTGATCTTCGGCAAAACGACTTGTTTTTCTGCGTGCTCGCATGATGTTGTTGGCCTGTTATTACTGGAGGGTGGGCGTGTAATGAATAGTGTCGGTCACCACCTGATGGCTATCATCGGTGTTCAGCGATAAGAGGTTACTACCACTTACCAATGATTGGGAGCAACGCGAACAACCGCGGTCCTAACTGCGGTCCGGTGTCCGCTATTTTCATTCGCCCGGCCCAATACTGCCTCCCAGTTTTTAGAAAACTCTGACATGTTGTGGCGTGCAGTTTGCAAGACACTGCATTGTTCTCTTGTTTATTATCTGCTGTTTATTTAGAACATAAGCAGTCACAGGCAAAAGCCCAACTGAGGAAGCAGTCCAGTTAAAAAAAACAGTAATACACGAGTGTACAAACAAGAAACGTAACCATACACACACATACACATAATACACAACCACGCATGTACCACACACACACACACCACACAACACACACACACACACCCACAACACAACCACACACACACACACAAACACACCACACACAAAGCGCACCTTAGCTTTAAGAGCTCACTAGATACTATGGTTGGTTTTCCTCGTATCGGTTATAGCGCTTGACGCAGTTCTCCTGCACGTCTGAATGCCTTCTGTGACAGCTTGGGACGGCACACACCGGCAGGCCTTTAGTATAAGCACCCCTGAACATCCCGCCACTGACGGTGCCCTGTGCGAACCAGCCGACTCTGCAGCCAACGCCGGTCGGCGCCACTCGACTCTCGGTACAATGCGGCCGCACGCTCAATTCGGCGCCGGCGGCCGTTTTTTGTGGAGGCGTCACCCCCATTAGAGCAGGGAGGGTGCCCGCCGCCGCGTCAGCCGCCGTAAAAATACCGCGCAGCACTACTCAGACGCGAAGCCGGCTCAGGGGGGGGGGGGACCATAACTTATCCACCGGCGTCAGCGTCCGCCTGACGGAGGTGATTCCAGAGGGCGCGGCTGTGTACCGCGGCATATCTGGCGCCGACGTACACCGTGCGCTGTGTGTCGGGGTCCGCCTCGGACCGCCCGCCCGAAGAAAATTGTTAAAAAATCAAAGCGAACAAGGAACAGGAGCCCGGTATATGAGAAGGAATTGGTGGGAGCGGAGATACAGTTGTTGCTGTTCGCATATATATATATATATATATATATATATATATATATATATATATATATATATATATATATATCGAGAATCAGGGCCTATAGTTCGGTGTCGACGAAACAAACACTACGATTCAGAAATCAGCAGCTAATGATTATGAGGGAGCCAATGGGAAACAGAACCCACTGCTCCGTTTTCACAGAGGGATTACGGAAACCAGGTTACGGCGTGGAAAGACGCGTATGCCCGGATGTAGTGGACTGACTTGAACCCCACCTTGTCGTAGAAGAGCGTATGTCATGTGCCGCAAAAAGCTAATGATGCAGCAACCAGCAGACAACTTTACTCTCCTAGTTAGGTCAATACCGTCAAGAAGTTAAAAAAAAACAAGTGGGTGTTAACGAACCACAAAATACAAGCTCTGTGCAGCGTTGTCTTTACAACCACGTCATGATCAGATTGGACTTGGATCGGGATCATGTTTTTGCATTTTCAAAACGCAGCCACTGTATAGCAGGGCCATCAATTTTCGGGCAAGCAAACACGGACATACTCTTGGTTTATGCTGTAATTATGGAATATAGTGCAGCCAATGGCGGGTGGTGTGTGCCATCATCGGTATCACGCAGCAGCACACCACAGGACCATATATGTAGGAAATTAGCCAACCAAAATGTGTAAGAATTCACTTGGGAAAGGCTGACTTGCGCTTACCAAAAAGGAAAACATCAAAAGGAAACCCCAAAACACATTCAGAAAACGCTCGAGTGCCGGGCATTTGCGTCTGGTAGCTAACAGCATTGCGGCCGGCACGAAAACAGCATTGCGCGGGAACACAGCATAGGCTGGAAACCCCCCTTTAAAGCAAAGCAAACGAGTCTTTGTCTGTGCTGGCCTTCCCCCCCCCCCCCAGCCCCGCATAGCGTTCACTGGGTCCAGGTTGGCACGGGTCCGCCCTAGTTCAATCCTGACTCGGAATTCTAACTGTGTGCTGTCAGTCAGTGTCTCTGGCCCCACGGGCTTCAAGGACCGCCTCCGTTTGGAAGCCGTTTGTGCGCATTATGCAAGCAACTATGCACTAATTACACCCCAGCCCCAACCATCAATCAATGTTTCGCGAGCTCAGGGTCTTGCTGATGGTTTCAAATGTATTTTACGCGTTAAAGGAGCTATATGGCAAGTGTCTCTCGCCTGACCCGCGCATAGCTTCCCTGTATATGTTCCTGCATGTTTATCCTTGATTGCGCACCATTACGACATTATCTCTAGGTAAGGGATTGTAGATATCCCCTGCATATTTACCGGCCACTCCCAGTTTCACGTGGGATATTTTTGCAGCTGCAGCCAGAGAAAAGGCATTCTTCACCTCTCGAATGACGAGCATCCTCATGTCCCTCTCTCGGACCAGAGAGCATCAAAGGTCTGGGTCCTGGAACCCCTCCACCACCATCCTTCTCCTAGGGATGGCCGCGTCGCCGGCTATTACTCGGATCACGTGTACAATGCCGGCCCTGCCCTCATTATGCAGACCTGTGACACTGCCCGTCACCACAAGAGTGCAGTGTTGGTACGGCGGAAGCGTCTCACAGTGTACACCGCGTCTCAGGTATCCACAGGCGCTCCCCACTACCGTCACCAGCATCCACACTGTCCACATGTCCGTCCACATCACGTGCGTCCACGCCCCGCTCACTGTACAGTATCGGACTAGAGCAGGTAGCCTGGGCCGCACACTGCAGCGCACGAGCCGCCAGTCCAGCACTGTGTTTGGAACACTGACCCAGCTGCGCAAGTGACGATGTTTGACTGGCGTGTGCTCTCCACCCTGAGGAGTTGGACCACCTGACTCCCCCCACCCCCCATCCTCGAGGGGTCACGTGCCTGTCGCCGCGCACGGAATGCATGAAATCATGCGACTTACTTAGCAGCAGAAAAGGAGATTGTGTCGAACTCCTACCGCATGGCGTATTATTGTGAATTATTTTCGAGAAGTTTGGTAACTTATTGGTTATTAGATCTTTTTTATGCAACTCAGCGGTGACACGGTCAACGTTCATGCGTTGAACGTAACACGTAAAGCTTCTTAATTTTAAAAAAATTAATTTTAGTTGCATTTATAAACGTGCAATTTTCTTTAGCAACTAAGCGATTATATCAAATACAAATACAATTCGGGTCATTCGAGGCATGTGGAACAGAAAGAGGCCGTGGTAAAAAACGATACCCGGAGTGATTGTCGAACAACACTGCAAAGGTCCTCGTTGGATCTGATTATATTTACGACGCTAATCTAAGAGAAAAAAATTACTTACGAACCTGTGTTGTGTTTTCTGTTCTCAAACGTTCTGTTAGCTTGTTTCAACCAATCCATTTTCAATGGGTCATTGTTTGTCTGCTAAAAATTGTGGCGTGGTATGACAAAATTACGTTGATACTAAGCACTTCAACTGGATAACGATGCGTTCATCAAAAAAAGTTTCCCCATTGTGCTGCGTCCCATTAAAAAACTCAGCGCCCGACGGTCTGAAAAGTGCGACCGCCAAAAGGTCAGCCATTTCTCATCATTATGACATGCTCCGTTCAATCGACCATTAAAGGGCTATTTTTAGCCGTACCCATTGAGCCTGGCCGCACCAGGCAGTGTTAATACATGCATGCATGCATGCATATATGGGTGGCAATGTATGTATGGGGCGTGGCATAGTATAGATCAGGCTGCAACATGTGCGGGAAAGAGATGACACGGGAGAAAGAGTAGAGCAAGAGAGAAGTGGGAGGAGGGTGATGTCCAAAGAGTTCCCTGGTATTCTTAGCACCCAGAAGGGATTTTGAAATTCCAGAGAGGTCTTACGTTGTTATAAGACCCTAAGTAGACCAAAGTGCCGCTGGTGGCCAGGAAAGGCTCACTGAACCGTCAGAGAGGAGGGACGGAGTGTGACGGTGTGGAGTGTGTGCGGTACCTTGATTGTTTCCAGGAATCTTAATAACTGCACTTTTAACTTTCTTTCTTGAACACCGACACCCTGCAGTCCCTTGGTCCATCCCAGATATGGTGTTGTTAGTTTTGGTACTTTTTTGGCCAGTCACACATTGTGCGTGCGTGGAAGACTGGTCAGTTTCTAAGTGGGTGTAATCTCTAAACAAGGTGCATTACTAGCATGAGAAGCAAGTACCTGACGCAACTTGTTATCAGGGGTGTACAATACGTATTGCTGCATGATAAACTGTCTTTAGTCAGTAGGAAGTTGCCTAAGTAGACAAGTTTACCAAAAACGGAGCTTTCAAGCTCAGTGAAACACCCCCATCTGTTTCCCGATTTTGTAAAGTATGTATATATAGCAATGTTGGCAACAACAACAAAATTCAGGCAAAAACTTCGGCCACCAACAGTTTTAAACACAAAAATGACTAATGCACCGCCCGTACGATCGCAACCTAGTTTCGATTACATAATACCGGAAAGTGTAAAATAAAGGGCATTATCTCGATGAATGGCGTCATCAAGAAT
>NW_023596461.1:19322005-19348346 GCF_011947565.3 Pollicipes pollicipes
AGCCCGCCGCCGCTCCTATCGGCCGGTGGATCATCGTCAATAGCCGACGATCAAACACACGGCAGCCGTACGCGGTGTGCTGCAGGCCCGACCTCAGATGGGGCCATCGGCTTCTTATCACTCTGGGCGTATGGGCGGAACGCAGCGGCGGACATTTAATGGCAGCGTGCGTATACGATAAGGATAAGCTTATAGTATTGTAATAGTAAATCGTAATATTATGCACCAACTCGACATCCTATTGTCTTCGCTGCAATACTATTTCCAGACTTCACTGCTGTGATTTCTAGCATCTTCCTTCCCTCTTCTCCTCTCTCCTCTCTCTCTCTCTTCTCTCTCTCTCTTCTCTCTCTCTCTCTCTTCTCTCTCTCTCTCTCTCTCTCTCTCTCTTCTCTTCTCTCTCTCTCTTCTCTCTCTCTCTTCTCTCTCTCTCTTCTCTCTCTCTCTCTCCCTTCTCCTCTCTCTCTCTCTCTCCTCTTCTTCTCTTCTCTCTCTCTCTCTCTCTCTCTCTCCTCTCTCTCTCTCTCCTCTCTCTCTTCTCTCTCTCTCTCTTCTCTCTCTCTCTCTCTCTTCTATGCCTCCCCTCCTATGACATTCCGCTGCTCTGGTCTGTGGGTCTGCTCTGCTTTTCCACCTCCCGTCCTCTCCATCCCACTCCCCGTGGCTCCACCCTTGGGTCGCTCCTCCCATCTCATGAGGTCGGCGGGATCCAGATGGGCCGGTGTTTGGCTTGGACGGCCGTTCAGTAGCCGCCCGTCGGACCGGCGGACGGACGTGGCGCCCTCCACACGCCGTGTTCCAGACCTTGTGAGCGGGACAGCGTCGCCGGGTCTGGACTGGTCCCAGGGAAACGCTTGACGGTCGGTGACGGCCGGCCAGAGCATGGTGGAGTGATGTGGACACCTTCGCGAAAGGGTATCACACACAGCTGTCAAATGGTCGTGCTGCGCCGGGCTGACGAGAGAGATGGTGTGTGAGCGGCATGTGTTCGTTGTGGCATTCCCAGAGGGATCGCTGGTTACTGGAGGCCGTTCATAAAAAAACGTGTGGAAGACTTGAGCAGGTGATGATTTTCAACGCGGACTGCACATCGATGTGGAAGACCTCTAAGATGGCTGGGGTACGCTGGTTTTCCTTATGATGACATTGTGTTTGACCTGCCCCAAACTGACCCAGGCCAGACGAGGGAACAGATGTCAGGCGTTCCCGAGCACAAGTACTCGTCCAGTAGTGATCACGGGCAAGGTACTGGCTTTCTATCCTATACAGGTGCCCGGGTTCATTTCCCAGTCAAACGTCTGGGCCTGGTGGAGGTCAAGCGGGTCATCTCAGGTCAGGTCAGCCGACCCCAGCTTGTGGTGGAAGGGTTCTATCAGATCGGTGTATGCAACTCGCGACTGAGACTGCGGGATACACGAATATTCTTCCTGAAGCGTCATGAGCAGCCACCGGATCAAAACATCACAGACCACGTGGACTTCCGACTTCTCTACAGCCCGAGTCTCGGCAAGCAATTTAAAAACTCCCGACAGTATTCAGGTTCGTCGATGTGGCTCGCATCCTCGTCCCATCTCGCATGACGTGTGTGAAAAAGAATGGTTCTCGACGGTCATGTGCTGTCACATGCACCGTGCACTGTGTGCTCCTCAAAGCCTTGGGTTCGCTGCTGTTGCACAAGAACACCCCGTGCCTCGTGTACTCTAGTGTAAACTCAGCTCAAGTCTATTGGGCACATGGTGCACTGTGTGCTCTACAAAACTTCGGGCCAGGTACTGTCGCATACGAACACACCGTGCGCTGCGTGCCCTGCAGCAATCTCAACCCAGGTACTGTCCCGAGCACCGTGCATTAAGTGTGCTACAAGGTCTTTGTTTGGGTACTGTGACGCACTCAGGACTCAGTGAGCCCCAATACCCTAAGACCAGTTTGTTGTCACTGGGAACGAACGCCGTCTGGTCTCCAGTGATCTCGGGTGAAGTGACGTCACTTAGCACGCGAAGTGACGTGACATGAGCACCTGAGTGTCGCGCCTCCCCAGAACCTCAGTTTGGCACCGACTGGAGTTGCCAGCGGCGCCACAGATCTCCAGTCAAAACCCATCCGTCTATTTTGGGCCGACGCATTCTAGTCTGGCAGATGCCTTGCCAACCGCACGTTAAGTGATTGGAGGTGACGGCGCTTGACGATTAGGATTATCTGAACGCGATAAATGCATTAGATGCGGCGCTTTCAAGGCAGCACGCGCCGCTGACCGGCAGAGGCGTGTCACGCCGTGACGGCCTGTCCGTCACAGTGTGACAGGCCGTACGTCACGGCAGACAGAGCCGGTTGTGATGCATGCGGGCGTGGCATATGCACCGTAATGTGGGCCAGATGCGCTGCAGTTCAGGACATTCGACGGTGAGCGGGTACTGGGCGTTTGGTACTATGGTGTCTTCCGTCATCTGGCTAAGTATGGCATGGTGTCAGGCAGCACACTTCTGCCACACTGTTCTCTTGTGTTCCCTTTCAGCCAATCGCAGTTTGCTTAGTGCCTGCTCTGACAAATAAAACAAGACAACAAACAAGAGTGGTCACTTGCTGGCCCATCTCCAAAATGAAGTGGGACGCACCTCACTCTAATTGACCGACCCCGACAACTACTCGCGGGCGTCCCCTACCAGGCGAACAGCTGGTGTCCTGAACAGCTGGTGTCAGTGGCTTCACTGGGTTTGCAATGTCCGTCAACTCCAGGTAGTGCGTCACGAGATTACCTTACAACCGCCAGCTACGCTACCCCACCAATGCCTTTCAGCGATATCACTCAATGCCTCGCGCGCAACGTCTAGGATGTCATTACGTACTTGATATACATCATATACTTACAAACCGATTGTAGTAGCGTAACGTCTCTTTTGTTCTTCACACACACGCCGTAAACGTCAGAATTCGCGTGGCGGTGGCGTTGTTGTAGAACAGCCATTTAAACACACGCAGCCGTTCTTTAAGATTAAATGTGCCGCTGGTATATTGAATGAGGTTTCAGTAATGAAGCGTGGACGGCTGTAAGCTTGGGATCTCCAGCGGACAGCTGTCTTGTCAGCAAGACAATGCTAAACTCCGTCCACTAAATGCATGCCACGCAATGGCTGCGACCCGGCTGGCTTTCTCCAGAGCCTGCTCAGTGTCAGAACGCGTCACAGCGTAGCCAAGCCTGTTGGTGGAGGAATCTGTTGACAGTCATGTCTAAGCAGGTCACCACCGTCTCGAACAAAAGCTATGCCCCGCTCTCTTTACTCATACGGTATGACTGCTCAAGCATAGAGTTGGAAGGGCATGCCATCCGATTGACAGCACGCATGAAGAGTGTAGATAGGGTAAATCACGCAGATGACGTAGCAAAGCATCCATTGAAAGTTCCTTGCAGTAAATCAAGCCATGCGATGAGAGCGCGCATGAAGAGTGCTCAAAGGCGTATGACATCGTTAACGTGCCAAGGGCAAGCATGTCACAGATCCGAAATACGCCAATTGGTTTGCAATTGTCAATGGTAACTGTTATGCCCCTATGACTCATCAGCGTGTTGAAACTGTGCTAATTTCCATGACATCTGGTGCGGCCGAGACCCGCATACTGTGCCTGCATTCTGCCGTTCCATGGATGTTAGCTCTGAGCTAGTTCATGTTTTCCTACTTTCTTCAGACATGTGATATGTCAGCGTATCTCACATGTATAAAGGTGGCTTGGTTATCTTAATGGCACCTACTTTTCCTGTTATATATGTTGGAAATAACAAAGATTTACGGCTGTTTGGCTGGCCCACGGCATGATTCGATGATGACACCGCTTATAAGAGAATGAATATAGCAATGCGTAGAGTGCAAAACAGCCTTCCATTCGTTGGTAATCATCCTACCAGGAGGCTCAATTAAAGTAACGACGCATTGTGTCGCTCCCGGCCCTTTTCGATTGGATCCCTATTCCTGACGATGTGTAATACCGCTAGAGCGGACGCCCTTCTGCGTTCCTGCAGATGAAGGAGGCGTGCCGGTGGCCGGGCGGGCGGCAGCCTGACCTCGATGGCGTCTGGCGGGGTGGAGTACACCCAGACTATCAGGTCGTCTCCATCTCCCTTCTCCCCCCCCCCCCCACCCACCATCCCCCCCCCACCCTCCCCCCCCCCCCCCCCTCTCTCTTCTCTCTCTTCTCTCTCTCCTCTCTCTCTCTTTCTCCATTTTTCTCCCGTTCTCTTTCCTACCCTCTTCCTCCCCTTTCCCTCCCCTCGCACACTATTTATGGCTTGCAAGGTGTTTGCCCTTTATGCGTTGTTAATGGCAATAACTGATGTAGGACCACGTACACTTCTCCAGGTGACACCAGTCGCTTTCTTTCTCAGCCTCCTTCCTTCTCGAAATGATAACGGTAAAATCGTTACAAAGACGCCACTACAAAGCCAACGACGGTTCCATGCGCATTCCCATAATTCATTCCAGTCGTCAGTGCAACATCCTATTGCACACAAATTATGCCAGTCGGTGCACGACTAACTTCGACAACACCTTCGACAAAGTCCACCTTCTTCGAAGACACCAGTCTTCCTTTCTGGCCGCCCAGGGCTTAGAAGTTGATCACGATTCTCCTGCACAATCACCATCGATCCGCAGTGAATCATGATTTGCCTGAAACTCTCGCTGACCGGACAGCTGACCACAACAGCGGCCGTGACCCTCGCCGCTCCCCGGAGTGTCACCTTACGGGCGTGCGGTTGGTGTCCACCAGAGTCAAGGCGATCCATCACCGTGTGCCTGAAGCGACCTCGGCTGGGGCTCGCCGCGATCCATTAGCGGCTGTGTGCCGACGGCCCTGAGGTCGGCGGCCACCTCCAGCTGACGGAGCGGGCTGATGCCGCCGATGCCCAAGACGGTCTGGGAGGGACGAAACTGGGATGGTCTGTGGTGGACAGACCTGGATTGTCTGCTATGGACGGGTTCATGGACGGTCTTCGGCACCTGGCTGGTGAACGGACATCCTGTCCAGCGTCGCTGATACACACCGTAATTTTCAACGGTCACCATGGATGCATGGATGTAATCCGACAGGATGCCTGGGTTTATCAAATAGCATTTGGCAGCCCTTGGGTGCAGTGACAAATTATGGGGTTTTGGTTGCCATATAAATGCTGCACTTAGCATTCGTCAGGCCTTGAGTGCAGTGATAAATTATGGGGTGTCAGTTGCCATATTAATGCTACACTTTGCACCACAGCTGTATGGGTCCCGTTCTACAAGTCATCGTGTAAAGGAGGGAGAGAGCACTCACCGAGTGATCGTGGAATGGACGAAGCTGTGGCGTTCATTTGTCCCACGATGATATCTGCTTTGCTTGTTAAACTGCGAACTAACGGCAAGCTGGTTAAGATCTTAAGGCCTAACTAACGCTTCGAAGACTCTGTGTTTGACATCATGGAACGAAAGCGAAGTAGTTCATATTTGTCTAAGGTCGGGGTGTTGTGTATTTGTCCTGGATTTTGAGACGTTTTTGTGACCTTGATGCTAAAGGCAGCGTTGCCGCACGTGATGGGAAATCGTTCCATCCTGTCAACACAAATACCTGTCAATCATTCTGCCGCCGAAGAAGAAGGGACGACGCACCTTTATCCCATGCTCAGGAAATTACATGATAGGCCCTAGACATGTTGGCAATACCTGCCAATTTTATCAGCAGCGCCTCCATCGACGAAACGAGCGTGCTACAGCATCAAAACACTGCAACACGGTTGCGGTAAAGAATTGTGCGTCGATGCAACAAACTCCTGGTTAATGTAATTAATTTCAACGGAAACCTGAAAGAACTTGTCTGATATCAATTTCGATGATCTGCGTGACTTGTGGCTGTGGTACATTTGAAAAGTGCGCCGTTCGAATAGATCGTGATGCATGTTTCTTTGTTTCAGGTACGTTTCAAATCAGATGGTTTGCTTGTGTTGTACCATCCACACGAAAATCAGGTAAGCCCATTCAAGACGTCGCGCACTCCAACTTAAGTTTTTTGGAAAGCATTTCCATTCCTACAATCATTAATTGAGTGGCTTATTCACAACATTATGCTTTTTGCAGCTTCATATAACACCCACGTGGCTTTTTCGTTATAAAACAAGTGAGGTATTTAGCCCCAGCGCACGTAACCAACCAAACTCTTTTTAAGACATTAGCGCTGCCCCATCCAGGCTGTTGTAAGCATACAGTTTGCTGTCCCGCCTACCACGAATACCGGTCAAATCTGCGTGGAATCTTATAATTCACCTTCGTCGTGCGTGCTATGCATTAAACTGCATGCCGGGGCTAAACTTCATTAACATGAAGCCCTCGAGCGACGGAGCACCTACTTAAAGCCAGGTCCGTACCATCCCCTGCCCTCCGCCGACCAGGATTTCCCATTCGCCGTACCGGGCTGCGGACAGTCGGTGCAGACGGCATTGTGTGCCTGTCACGCCTAAATCCATCCTTGGCGGCGGTGCGCGGCTGGCGTCGGCCGCCGTCGTGTTACTCACTCACCGTCCGCTGTGGTCTCCTGGCGGAAAAGTCTGTGGAGAAACGTCGCACGCTCCGGGACCGATCCCAGCTCCAGAGCATGCTTGTGCGACATTTTAATGGTAAAAGAGGTAGATCTGCAAGACATCAAGAGCTTAATGGCTGCAGGTACGTTTTTGGATATGGCTCTCGTCCGCTCGCTACTTTGTGACTGAATTAATTGCAGTGCGTATTCCTAAACACGCATAGTGGTTATGGCTGAGGCTCTTCTACGTCCATCACACAAATGGCTTGGCGAACCATTGGATGCATAGCCCGGAGAGTCCTGGCTCGCCTAAAATTATTGCACTCTCACAGCAAGTCTCATATTGGATTGAGCATAAGCGATTACACAAGCCAATTGTGATGCGACCGACTTCCAGGGATGAGGATCCCTTCTTAGCATTCTTCAGAGGGGGGGGGGGGGGGGAATGACGGGTGTTTGCTTGACTGGGGCACTGCTCTGCGCATATCTGGATCAGGACGTGGGCTACAGGTGTGTAAGCCGAATGATCCGTCATTATATTAGTGTCCATATATATGGCCATCACATCGGGTGCGCTGAGTTATTGGACAGGCTGTAGTCAGCTGACCAGTTCACAGCAGTACGGTCAGCATAGCCGTATGCAGCAGTTCGGCCAGCGTGTCCGATGCCGCCGGAGCGGGGACTGATGATTGGTCGTTTGGCCGGCCGACCGGGCCCGGCGGCTGGCGGTCCGACGGGCCGGTGACCGGCCGTCTGGGTGGAGTCCATACACCCGCAGTAGGAGGCCGACCGCCGCTCCGTAGGGGTGACGCGCTGCCTCCTCGCACCGCCACCCGGCGCCCCGAGGTCAGCCGGCACGAGGCGCCGTCACGATGACCCGCGTGTGGACAGTGAGTGTGTTGGTCTGCCTGATGGCCGTCACTGGAGCGGGCAGGTCGGGCAAGGTCGGTGACCTGACCTGCCGCTCAGAGGTCCGTGGCGAACCACTGACGGCAGTGATGGGCAGGCTCGTCGCTCTGAACAGAGCTCGAGGCACGGGGACGTTCCGAGTGAGGCGCGTCCTGCGAGGTGATGGGAAATTGCGTCACACCCTGATCCGAGTGCACGGAATCGGAGCACAAACGTGCGGTGCGTCGGTCAAGAAAGGGTCGAGACGGATTCTTCTCGTCACCGGGCAACGAAACCCATTTGAAGTTCGTGGCTTCTTCAGGATTACTAAAGGCAACGTACGGAGGGTTCTACAAATACCAGGTTGGTGAGAAGATGACACGCGGTCTGTGTTGGATGTTGTCAGTTGAACATGATAAGCATGTTTCGTGCACTCCATTCTTCCAACACACCAGCGTTTTCCGAAGTTAAGGACCACTGACATTTTACGACCGTTTTTTAGATTTAGCTCAAACCTCCAACGTCATAATTGTTGTGCATAGTGTGCTTGAGAGTGTCCGTCTACTAGGACCAGTGCCCGAAAGTGGCTTCGCATTCCAGTATAAACCACCATTCATCGCGTCATAAGTTTCCCACCGGTTGACAGCAGCGGTCGTTTATTACGGGAAGGGTATCATTGCTGGAATGTGTCGGCTAACTTGATTATAGGTCTGAAATTCATTCGGGCATGACCTGCTAAACGTGCTGACGGATGCTTTGGCGACTGTATCAAGCATTCCACTGTGGCGAAAGTTTTTCTTCCAATGGACTGCATATCTTATTTCGACAGAGTACCATTGCACAAACAATCCAGGTAACACAGACAGCTCCCAGCTGTTCATCGAAAGGCCTCCCAGACATACCATTTGTGCCAGGCGTTTGCGGCTCTGTTGTATCACGTGTTTGCCAAACCTCGATAAGCTTTCGGTTGAATCGCACGCAGAGTTGGCAAATAAAGCTCAACCTTGGATTAAGTTTTTAAAGAATTGCTCCACAAGCCCGATGTCAGCTAAGAACTTTTCGGTGCATATGCCACCCTTTGTCGGAGCGCCAGTGGGAGCGAGGTGTTCATACAGTGTACGCTGACACAAATACCTGTAGTACCCATAGAGTGCCACCCTCAGCCCACCCGCCCTTTATTTGCGGTATACCTCCGCCGTGTTACCAATGACGTAATCGCTCCACTCGCACATACGGAATTTGCTCTCCCCGTCTGTTTGTGCGCGCGTCGGTTTTGAACACACAGGAACATGCTATTCATACATCCGTTCCCTTTGCCATTCATTTCTCTTCTGCGGTGCTTCATGGAGATCAGTGGGCCGTTTTTGACAAGCTCCTTGTAAAGCTGAAGGATTCTGTGCCTCACGGCAATCAAGATATCATTCAGCTGATTATCACTGGCTACAGTCTTGGTTCTTGGTATCGATAGTCAGCTGTCCATGCAGGACGTCAAAAGATGGATCCGTTCGCTTTTGTGTATAATGACTTCGCAGATCAATGTAAACGTGATTAGTGTTTGCGGTTAAGGCGTCCATTGAATGATCTCTAATACAAACAAATGCTTCCAAAACAGCTTGGGAATTTGGTTTGAATCTGGGGTCATGCTTTAAATGTACGCATATATGGAGAAAGTTTACGGTTCGAAGTTTACGTCACATGTATTGTATATGTTGTTCATCAGAGGGCCTGGACCATTTGCCGCAATACTAATCGGAGAGTAGCCCAGTGCAAGTGATCTATCGATCGCAAGCAATGAGGCGGGGTAGATCCGATGCTGCTGATGACAAAGCCACAACCAGCTGACCAGTCCACATTTGACCTCATCACTCACGTCTATGGTAAACCTCCCCACATAACCCAGCTGACCGGCCGACATATGACCACATTCTTCACGCGTCTGCCGCGCTGCACACGTCCATCAGGCAGGCCGCAGCTCGCCGCTTCCGACCGGTGAGTCATCCGGGCCCGTCATCAGCGATGGCGGCCGTGATGACGCCGCCCGGCACGGCCCGCCGCTCGGGATCCGGTGATGCCGTTTACAGACAGACTCAGCGGCAGTGGCATTGGTAACAGGGCGATCCTGTGGCCTAGATGGACCGCACACTGCGAGAGGTCCGCTTGAGCCGTGTTCAGCTGCGTGTTTGTGGCGTCAGATGAGCGGACCACACGCTGAGACCGGAGGACAGGACCGGTCCGACAGCAGTCATCACTCACTGACCTGTCGGAAGCCAAACAGGCGGCTGGGTGCGAATACACAGACAGGGAGTGGTCTCTGATGGATACTGGAGCGTCATCTTTGTGAACATCTCGGACCGAACTGATTTTCGACATACACGTGTGAAATAAATGACGTGGTCGTTAGGTTTCCATTTGAGGCATCTATAGCACGTTCATAGAAGTAATGCTAACGCTAACTGACAGTGAGAGCATCCTTGCGGTTTCACCAGGCCCTGTGCAGTCCCATCGCTGCACAAGAAGTGCCCTCTCCTGTTACGCCATCCGTTTACCATGGCGGCATTAGACGGTCACCGGCTCTCCATTGACCGCGACGGGGAGCGGCTGCCGGTGATGGCATCTGCGAGCCTCGGGCCGACCCCAGCTCTGCACACCACCCATTGACGTCGCTGGTGACCCGGGGACGGCCGGTTGGTGTCATCAGATCTCGATCCGCCGTCGGACCGGCCGTCAGGGCCATACGAGGCTCAAGCATCTGCGGCAGGGTGTGCGTCTGCGCTCCATCCACCATCAGATCGCAGCATCACCAGGCCGACCGGCCGACCCGCTTCGCGGTCAGCCAGACGCGTGCGGGGCGCGTGCACGGCATGTCAGGCCGTGTCCTCCCACGGGCCACGCGCCACTGATACCGAATTACGGGCCAGGTTATCATTGATGCGCGTTGGAGGAGGTCACTTTGCTTTGCTCGCGTTGCCTGCCACTTTCGGTGGTTAGCGGGACGAATGATCCGGGTTAAGGCGCCCCTCTGGCCTCGTGTGGCACGTTAATGGCACCCAGACGGTACGCGCTTCAGCCTGAATGCAATCACCGCCAGCGATCTCTATAATGCGCATAAGCTCCCGCGGCCTATTCGCCAGCCAGCATTGTGCAACGCCCCTCGGACTCCACCCTGCTGCTGGGGATGACGTATTTACCGGCCGCACTGTCCCCGGCAGGCCAACAGTTCGAGCGTGCAGCCGTAAATAACACGGCTGAGAGCTGAGCCCCAATGGCCATAGCAGACCTGTGCTGCTGCAAGGACTGGAGAAAACCACGCTGCTCTGTGGAAGCGGGTGGTATGGCCAGCAGGGCTGACATGTTTATTTGTGTACTACCGTCGTAAAACGCCTCACACGGGCCGCAATTGTATAGGCATTTAAGCCTTAGGAGCAATGAATAAACATGCATTAGTTCTAAGAGCAGACGCTGTGAGGTACGGATGGCGGCCACACGCACGCACGGAGCTCAGACACCAAGGCGCCAGAGACCAGGCAGTGCGTGTCAAGACTTTTAGCAATACTGATCATCAATGCCTGTGATGATGTAGTCTGCCAGCAAAGCAATGAACCGGGGACACACATTTAAATACGCGATGCGGTGTGGATGAGCTAAATGATCATGGAAATGTTGGATATATATTTGATGGAATGTCAACATATAAAACTGGATAAAGTAATCGAGTGGCACCTTATCAAGTGAACATATTTTGAGTCACGCAATCTGCAACCTGTGCTAAGGAATATCCCATTTGGTTGGTAAGTTAGATAGCTAATTCAATGTCCATGATTTTCACTCTTTTTGGCATGCGTAGGTGAGCACTTTCCCGTAGTTTTACCTCTGCCCCGTCGCTCCTTCAATCCCTAATCTCTGCCTCTGTTCCTCCCTGACCTCTCCACCTTCTTTCCCTAGGGGACAGCTGTGCACCGTCGCCCTGGTCCTGTACTTCTTCAGTGCCTCATCCCCGGGTCAGTGAGCGACTCTGCCGCCTGGCAGGCCAATTAGTGTTGACTATCGGGCCGATCTGCGCCCCCGCCGCGGGGTGTGGGGTGGGCCGGGCCGGACTCAGCCCCGTCCCGCCACCCGATACCATCTCCGACGGCCCGCCGGCCGACAGACTCCGGCGAGAGGAACAACGGTCAGGACGGACGGCCGGGAATGCTCAGAGCGGCAGGGCGGGAGGAGCGGGTGGTGGTGTACCGCTGAGGACCAGTGACGGGGTGTTTGGTGTTCAAGGCGGCAGGACGGGAGGAGCTGATGGTCGGATACTGCTGAGGACCAGTGACGGGTTGTGTGTGTGCAACAAGCTCAGGGCGGCAGGGCGGGGGAGTAGGTGTTGGTGTACGCCTGGGGATCATTGTTGTTTTAGTGTTTGTTGTTGTTGTGTAAAGGACTATAGGTATTCAGAAATAGATTTAGCCTTAGATACACACATTCGGCTACTTCAGCAGAATATTTTCGTTTAAATACTAGGTTTGTTTAATGCTGAGGACCAGTGACGATGGTGTGACGATTAAAGGCCTATGTCATCAGTTTTTTGCGTGCTTGTTCACTCCTTGAATTCAAATCCTTTGATGTCTTTTGTCAGTCACACATCAATGCTGCATGCCATTTATATTGGTCTCAGCTGACAGATTTCCAAATGACATTGAACAAATTCAGTCGCACAAACAACGAGCGAGCGGTTCAAGTTCCAGGAAGTGTCTTTCAGGTATATAACAATGCTTACAACTACGTAAAAATTTCACATACGAACACGGCTCTTGGTTGCCGTGACATTTTCTTTAATCAGCCTGAAACAAAAATAACAAAAGATCAATCTTAAATTAGGTGCGTGGTGCAGGTCCTTACTTGCTGCATAATTCTACATTATATTGTAAATGTCACGAAAAAAAAATTTTGCATCGTATACTCCTAAAAGCAAATAGACTCAAGGCTGCTTTAGAACGTGAACGATAATGATGTTCAAATCAAAAGGCAGTTGAAGCTCACTCACCAACAATTGTTCTGCCTCGTTTAGTCAAGCAGGTATTCTTGACATCGTGGCGAGATTCTTCAACACCCTTTGATGTGGGGAGCCAGCTTGCATGGCAGCGATCCAGGAAATATATCTAAAAAAACAAATTGCAGTTAACAAAATGTGCAACAGTGAGAGGACTGAGATTCTGTACATATGAGACTAACAGTGATATTAATCTAGCGAAACTCATTACGACCGGTTGATTGGAACACAGTCCGTTTAATTTTACGTTTGTGTTCTGAGATCAGGCCAGTAGTTTTTGACTAGCATTGGGTCTAAACATGTGACTGCCTACAGTCACAAACAGTGATGCGAAGTTCAGATGATGCTTATAAGAGATGTAAAGCAGTGGCGAAACGTGTTGTCTGTATTGAACACCAGGTGACGGCTGGCCCGGGGTGGGGACACACATCTGATCATCTCCGTCCCGAGGAGTGAGGTGCTCTGAAGATGCAAAACTGGGGAGGACGCTCTCCACTTACCAAACAAGACACTAAAGCAAAGATGTCCAGCAACGGAACCAAGCGCAAGTGTGGGAATGAGAACGGGATCGTAACCACGAAAGGTATGCCACCTAGAAGGAGAATAAGAGAACATAAATGGGAATTATAGAACAAGAGCAAGAGCGGACGAGCAAGGGAGAATAAGAAAAAGAAAATGAACTAACCGTCTTGTTATCATACAGAGCATGGGGTACTCCTGACGTCACATCTGATACAGAGCGGTGCACCCTCCCCCCGGCCCGTACCTGCGGGGTCGACGCAGGCTCTGAGGGTGCAAGCCCAGGCGCCTCCCAAGCAGGAGCACCGGTTACAACCGTCGGTCTTCCTCTCACCGTCCAGACAAACCCTGTGAAGGACTAAGAAAGAGCATTATCAAATGTGGGTTAAATGTTTGTATGTTAAAAGCAACAAACCGCTCTTCTCATGTGAATTGCAAAGTTGGTGCCAGTGATGTTTAAGTCATTGCACCATGAAAAAGGCCCCAACGCTGCAGTTAAATAAAAATGGGGCCGGACTGAGCGTGGCTCAAGTTCAGGTCTTCACACCAGATATACGCACCTCGTCTTGTTGAAGCGGCTTGACACACCACTACAGCCAGAGCCAACACAATGATCACACTAGTCCCCATACTGGGTCCGGTTGGCGTGGCACTGACACGTTCCGACCGTGCTGGGCGACGCACTGGCCCGATCAGTCAGCTCGAAAGGTCACCAAGTGTCAGCAGACGTGCACACGGCGGGCCGCCGTCCGTCAGGCCAAGGTCACGGTCCTGTCCTGGCCGGCCGGTGTCCGTCACAGCGGCCGGTGCCAGCAGCTCACTGTCAGACAGTGGGCCCCTTCACACCGGCAGACCGTGTCACATCACCCGGCGGTGAAAGCTCGCGTGACGGTCCGGCACCGGCACCTATGTGTGCCAAGCGGGTCATGGGATCCCGGGTGACCGGATGGACAGGAGTCCACGGGTGGCGCCTGGTGACCGTTCGCACATGGGTCGCGTTAGTTACGAGATGGCGGAAACCCTGTACGAGCTCCTGTCATCATCGTCTTTCCCTCCGCGGCTCTCGTCATCTCCCATCTCTCTACGACTTTCATCATCTTCCCCGCTCCGTACGGCGACGGTTTTCAGCATATAGTTTGTTGTTCAGCAGTTCAGCACACTAGATCTGGCGCCGTATAGGCTCTTTGTGCCGCCAGCAGTTGGGTGGAGTGACGCATTCACCCCTCCGCGTAAATCTTCGTAAACATTCCTTAATCAGATGTGCTGTAATGGCGTCTTCCTCGCCTCGAGCTTTGGGCTTCAAACACGTAATCCCTTACGTCCGGAGTGTGTTATGAATCGGCTAACCCCGCCACTTGTCTTATTAGCTTGCCTTATTAGCTGTGAAATATTGTGCGAACCTTACGTGTTACCCGATCTTCTTCATCTAAGTTATTGACACAGTTAATCGGTCGAGACCTAGTCTGCAGACATAAAGCAACGTAACGATTGCTTTTGCAAGCAATAATTCATGCGTGAACCAAAGACTGAACCATTGTTATGAGACTGAAGAGTCTTTGCGCAATGGTACGTCCGGAACATTTATAGCGATCAAATGTCATCATCGCATGGCCTCCACTAGTACCCAGATAAAGCAGTTAGATTAATGCTCGACTAGTATCCCATCCTTCCCTGAAGTGGCCCTGAGCGCTGGGTTTGGCCTGTAACCGTGACCGCTCCCTTTCATGGTGGCGACGCCCAAAGTCGGCGACTGGCTGAGGACAGGGGCGCTGGCAGGGGCATCAGCGGTCCTTACCCGCCTGGTCCTGGGGGGAGGGAGAGGAGAGAGGTGTGTTCGACCCATCCATCGGCTACTGACACGCCGTGGCCAGTGAGATGGAGCGGCACGGAGTAAGCTGTGTGGTCAGAAAACAGCTCGCTCACCACTGAAGGACAGACAACGCTCGCGGGAGGCGTGCCTCCATGTGCAGCGGCAAGGTGGTGTGGCGTGTCTTGGTTTGCTTGTAGAGATATCGCACAGAACGCTCATAAAACTCATGAGCTGCATGAGTTTTACACAATTTTCGTCATTATCGTATGGTGGAGGAAAGCTTTATTCCCGGTCAGCACTAGCATGCAGCACGTACGTTGCGTATGCCCCTGGCCGGCTTGCAGCAGCCCGCACGTTAATTGGCAGCAATGACGAAAGTAGTTAACTAAGTTGAGAGTTATTTATTAAAGCTGCTTTTTCAATGGACGGATTTCTGTCATTCATACTTCTTTCTTCGCTGGTTTTACGAAACAACGTAGGTAACTGCATATTGCAAATTGTGTTTTACTGTTTTGTTTGTAAATTAATGAATAAGGTTTTTTTTCGTCAATATTTTTTAGTAATGCTGCTTTTACTTTTGCGGTGTTTTTTTATCAGAACCAATTGCCTGATATTTGTTGCTCGTCTTTGCAAAGTTTTTGCCAGTCCATTCTGCTTCATGCTGTGTCCACTTCCTTTCCCTCCATTCTCTCTTGCGTCGTATTTCCCTGATCCTACCGTGCTTTCCTCCCTGCTCGCCACCCTGTGCTTATCAGCTCTCCCGCTGTTCCTGCCCTATATGCAGGCCTTGTAGCGTATTTAGTTTCCGACCTTTGCCCATCTGTTATCCTGCTGTTCCTGTGCTTTATCCTCCCTTGATGTATCATTCCTGACAACAACTTTCGCCCTCTTCCCTCCCGTCATCCTTAGCTCCCGCCGTCTTCCCTCCGCCGTCGTCACTCCCGTCCTCTACCGCCCCGCCGTCTTCAGTCCCCCTCCCTCCCGTCCTCTCCCAGCCGTCGGCCCCGGAGGAGACGCGGGGCACGGCTGGAGTGGCCTGCCGCTCGTCGACGCCGGAGACTGGAGCGTGACGGTGGCGCCCTCCACCACTCTCGAGGGTCAGCTCTGCCGCCGCCTGCTCCAGGCCTCGGCTGTTCACGTGCTCCAGGCTACGGCAGCATCTGCCTTCAGCGACATAGGGGTGCCCGGCCTCTCGAGGTGCGGCCTATTTTGGAGTGCGATCTAAACGGCCGTCAATAGCAGAGTTGTGCGAGGCCGTGGTGTTGGATGCGGACCGAAACAAGCGGTGAGCCAAGCACCTCCGGCCACTCAAGCGTTGAGCCGGCAGTGCAGTGTTTACGCAGCCTTGCTCTGTGTTTTGGTGGCATAGATTCCGGCCGGAGCACATGTCCGAGCGACAAGAACACTTGATGGCCTTCGCAGGCCTGTGATCGACGCGACAGACTGGACAGAGCCGCTGCGGCCGTCGACATGGCTACGGCACGATGGCTAACGCTGGCCCTGGTTGTGACGTGTTTGACCTGTCCTGACCTGACCCAGGCGGGCCGTAGGAGGAAATGTCGGGTGTTCCCCGACACAAGCTCCCGACCGATGGTGATCACAGGCAAGATGTTGGCTTTCTACCCCATCCATGTGCCGGGAGTTCGCTTCCCGGTCAAACGTCTGGGCCTGATGGAGGTCAAACGGGTCATCTCAGGTCAGGTCAGCCGACCCCAACTGGTGGTGGAAGGGTTCTATCAGATCGGTGTATGCAACTCGCGGCTGAGACTGCGGGAAACACGAATTTTCTTCCTGAAGTCGCCCAATACCCGACCCCTTTCATTAAGGGAGTCAGCCGAGAACATCACACACAACACAGACTTTCAGCTGATATCCACCGCACGCTGGACGCCCCGGAACGTCAGAATAGCTCGCACATACACAGGTCAGTCCAAATGTCGGTCCATATTGTGGCTGGTGAGTGGACCGCCATTGTCTGTCATACCGCGCTTCACGTATTCGTACCTAGGCAGGTTGTTTATCTCTTACGTTCTCTTGCCCGACATCCATCGCGGCTTTCATCCGAATATGATTTCAACCTATCAAACAATTCCCAGATTATCCACGAGATTCTCAGATGGGGCAGACCATTAGGACAGAGCCAGGCCGGCCTAAGAGCATCCTCCGTCGTGATTACGCTGGCGTGTGAAATCCATTAGAGCTCGCGCTGAAGTGACCAAGGCACCCGGCGGGCGGCGACGCGGCGGGCAGTGACGGCCCGTCCGTCACGGGAGGGTGGAGTCACCTCAGAGGCGACCCGCAGGTGACAGCGGCGGATGATGCGCGTCCGACCGATGACAGCCCTTCGAGACTGGGCAACAAGCTGGTCAGTACGGTGAAGGGAATCAGTGTTAAACCGAGGAGTTTTGGCACTGAGAACATTGCTCTATGAGTTTTCATTCTACATCTCGTAGTGAATACTTTGTCATCCCACAAAACCTTGGCACGAAAATTGGATGGATTTGCAAAGGTAGCATGCGACCATTGGTATATGGCCATTATGACATTCAAATGCAGTGGTCGTGGTCACCAATGTTGTCGGCACTTCTGTCACAACGTCAGTGCTCGTGCGAGCCAACACCATTCGAACCGCCTTCTTCTGCTGTGCTGTCGGCGTCCTCGGAAGGCAGGTCAGGAAGCCGACTGAACGCCATGCCATCCGCGGCTCATTTGAGCAAGATTTACTTTGCACTGCGGCACAGTCTGGGCACACGCCACTGAGAGGGGGAGGCTCTACACCAGAGGTGTTTACTGGTATGGTTACAGCTGATGTCCTGCATTGCGTACCCAATCTGCACTCGGCGACAAACGCCTGTCAGTCAAGCCACTCAGCTCCATTTGTCCGTTCTGTGCCGTTTTTCAGGCATGGTGAAAAGGCAGCAGGCCGTGTTTCCACAGGTAATTACAGACGTGCCAGCTTTGACCTGTTGATGCTGACGACGTACCAAAGACACAGACCCCATGCGAAAATAAGCAACTTAAACGTCATGTGATGTTGTTTTACCCTTGTAGGCTATTGCGCTCGCCTGTGACGCTCTAAAATGGGATTTTAAGTGAAAAGTTTAAGTCGCGTCCCGTTGTCATTGCGAAATCCTACACTTGCCCCTGTATGGCGGCAACACCCGACCCTTGCCCTCCCACCTGACCTGGCAATGTGAGGCAGAGCCGAGAGGCCGTCAGTGAAGTCAGGGATCGATCAGCGTCACCGCCTCGGCGTGTGAGTCATCTATGGAGCCGTCATTACGCTGAAGCAAGCCGCTGACGAGCCTCCAGCGGGCCCCGACCCGGCGTCGCCCGGCCCGGCGCCGACCTCCGGCCCCTGGCGGACTCACCGGCTGCCGTCTGTACGCCGAGGGGAGCCCAGTAGGGCCGCTTTGGTCAAAGTCGGAAACTCCGTCCATAACTGGCATCACATTTCAGAGCGCATACAAAGAGGTTGAATGGCAGAGCCTGGTTAACAAAGTTTGAGTGGGGATATGCCAACGGAGTGATGTTGGTCGAGAGGCTGGTGATGGAACTGCTAGTCATGCCGACGGACGGCGGACACGGGATCCCAGCCTCGCTGTCTGTGGACCAGCATCAGATGTCGATGATGGCGGTGCTCCCCCTCCGCGGGTCGAGTCCGCACTGCTGACAGATCGCTGACCCAGTTGGACCGGCGCGGATCAGTGCTTCATAAATTACCGCCCTCGCCGTAACTTCCCACTGTTTGTAAACCTGCGCCACCGCCGGCTGCCGCTGCCGCGTGTCCAGTCAGGGCAAGGGATGGGCAGCGCCGTGAGGAGGCCAGAGCAGGGGGTCGGCTGTAGCGTGAGGGGGTCAGGGTTGGGGACCGATAGTAGTGCAAGGGGGTTGGGGCATGGGGATCGGTAGTGGCGTAACTTGGTTAGTCTAGCCGAGCACACCGAACGGCTGCTTCCCTGACGTGTAACACTATGTACATGTACACACATTCCATTACATGCCATTGAGCCCGGGTGAACGAGTTGAAGCAACGGCGGCTCTGTTTCGTGAAAAGTCACCCAAATTTTGGGCTTTTAAAAATGCCTCACTAGGCGTGAATTTGGAGTTATCATGGCTGGTAGTCCATTCATCACTGGAGTTGAATGCCCCACGTCGAGTGAGAAGCGGCTTTCCTGCAGTGTTGCAGGCCACAACTAGCAATGCTGCTTGGTGTATTTAGCAGTGCATAGCAGCGCTGCTTGATGTTTCTTATGTGAGCAATGACACTGAGCGGCCATGGTATGGCCACAGCCTGCGAAAGACACCGAGAGAACTTACGATATGTTATGTCTGCGAATCTGATTGGTGTTCATACCTGATGGCTGACATTCGCTTACTACATTACCATTCACACTGAACGCATGACATTTCACTTCAGCACGACTAGTTTTTGTTGTCACACAACGTTCACCAAGTGGCAGCGTCCTGAAGAGAATCAGACATTCACGTTTCTAAGTGTTTGTTAAAACCAAACTTTAGTAAACACCTGATGAGATATGTGATGATATACAACCAGTCGCTTGTTTTCACATTCAACGGTGTTATTGGTCGCGCCGTTTAGTGGTTACCTAGTCTTCCAACGCCTCATGACTATTTCATGCGACTGGCGGTTACAAATATCAACGAGAAAATTATTCATGCTCTTTGCGATCATATTGCTTTCGATGTGATTTTTTTTTTGTCTGAAAAGGAATGTCCGGCTCCTTGCGTTGATTTGTGTCGTCTTAAGGACTTCTCAATTTATCACTGGCCCTGGTCTCATTCTGTGACTGCGTCAGCTGGTCGAGGTATGGGTTTCCAGTGAGAAGGCCTGCGACGCACCAGCTGGCATCTCCGGCTCGGTGTACGCGCTGCCTCAGTTTCTCCTGGACCAATCAGGAACTGTCCGCCTACGCCCGTCGGAGCGCATCCAGACTATAAATCACGGTTTTACGTAATCGCGTGTCTCGTGATCGCCGACTCAGCGACCCTGGCGGTGAGTGGTCACGGCTGAGACTTGAGATGGCGACAGACCGACAGAGCAGGAAGCCGCCGTGGAGCTGGTGGAATATGATGATGGTGGAGAGATGTCCATGACCTCTCACCTGGGTCGCGTTTACGGAAAGCAATATGTTCTTTCGTTTCCTCCTAGATGCTGTTTCCTACTAGGTGGTCCTACGGTGGTCAAAAGAAGAGAAGCGCACAGCCATACCGAAGTGGGGTAGTACCGTCAGATCTGACCCTAGCAAAATGTGGTGGGGATGCAAAATGTAATACAGACTTAGGTGGGCTTAGATTAGCCCATGGCTGGTGAAAGCGGCAGTCAAATGGCACAATGCCCAGCATTTTTGCGCTAGTAATCTCATTTTTGCCACTTCAGCAAGTGTGTGTGACGAGAGAAGCGTTCAGTTTGCCTCAGTTTCACCTCCCGCTCATCCATTTGCCGTGTTGTGATGTCACCCCTCGGCGCCCGGGCGACACTTAGCGGCAGTCCAGGTGCCGGTCTCTGGCCACACCGATCACTGGCCGCCGCTCCGAAGCTGACCTTAAGCTAGCCTCTGTGCTATGGACTATGCAACACTTGCATCCTCGGTTATGTCTCAGCACCGTGTCCGTGTAAAGGTCAGAGTCAGTCTTGGTTTGCAGCAAGGAGAAAGATAGAGTAAACAACGATTGTCATATAGACTGAAGGTGAAGGTGGCCGACCGAATGACTTTCACTCGGGATCGGTCGCAGCAGATGTGGCCTTCGTTGTCGAGGTATTATGCGCACATCACATGCTAAGACTCACACAGCTCCTGTAAGCTGTGGAGCTCTATCACGATACAGATGTATTGGATCTCTATATTCAGTGTCGTCTGCATCGGTGTACACCGTCGCGTAGCAAAAGGGAAGTAACCATACCAGACTGTGCGCATGCGTAGTCGTAATTTGAACGAGATTTCCCTTCGAAAAGGCGGTACTTGTGAAACCTGCCCACACTGGTTCTTCAAGGTGTATATCTCAGCCGAGCCCATGCACTCTCCCACGACCTCTATTACACGATGTTGACAGGCCAGACTCAAGAGTCAATTAAAGCGGGGTGTGGCGGCCCGACCGTCACATCCGTCACCACAGCCGGTGCCTGACCCACCAGGTCGGGTGGGTTTTTTGGCCAGCCGCCACCGTTGAATGCCTGGTCTGATTCCAGTGATTTAGTCACGACACGTGACACCATACAGCTCTGCAGGTGCGGACCTCGGTTATCAATGGACAGCTGTCTGTAGCCAGCCGATGTAGGGTGGGTTGTAAACTGTGCTGCCGCGACAACAACGGCTGATCGAATTAGCTGCGATTGTGGACCACGCATGTTAAATAACATTGAAGACTGAGAAGATACTTATGGGCAAAGATTTAGACCCTTCTGAAGAGTCAAGTTGAATCGTTACGCGGCGTTGTCAAAGCGTGCTGTTTCGCTGCTTTTGTTTGTTTCTTATGTACGAGCCAACGACATTGAAGTGCGTTTGATACCAAACTGCCGACACCACCATGCTTTTCGTGCTTTCGACTATGAAGCTGCCCAGAGGAAAACCCAAAGAACGTTAGAACAAAACATACCCGAATCTTCCTTTCCGTTCACTACCCAAGCGGCTTGTTGATAGAGTGGAAGCGAAGTGATAATTATTATGCGCTCTAGTGTTGTTATTCTGAACGCTTTAGAGTTTGGGACCAGGAGCCATGCTGCGGAAGAATTGTGATAAATAAGCTATCTCAGAAGCACACCCATTCGTCTCCCACAAGCTTTCTTTGACCAAATAGGATTGTTCCGATGGCATTTGAAACTTGCATTTCAAAGTTGATACGACCAGGAGGTGGATTGGTGGTTCGGCGTGAACAACATTTGATTCATTCTTTGTTTTGCGACGCTTCAACCAAGTAAACATACGACAGAGACATTGACATGAATCCAGTGGTATAGACCCAGGCCACTGCTAGGCTTTTCTTCTTCCCCCGCCTTCGTCACACTCCGACAAGCTCATGGCATCCAGACCATCTCAAGCCAGGGTGAGGTCGGTTGATCGGCGCTCCACCATGCCGGGCCGGCAGTATTCTGCACCGCTGGCGATGGGTGTGACGGCCGCTGCCGGTCCGTTGCTGATCGGCACCGCTGCCGATCAGACGGCCGCTGTCAGCCCGTCACACCTAAATCCGTCATTGCCGGCGGTCGGTCCATCCGGCTCGTCTCGTGTTACCGCCCTATCGTCTGCCGCAGTCTCCAGCCGTGGGCGATCAGGCCGCTGAGTGGCGCTCGCCAATCCCACCCGCTGAGTGGTTAAGGCGACTTTTGAAGTTTTATTCATGATGAACTCACCAATTTGGCACCACTTATTTGAGGTTATTGTGTGGGAAAATCGTGCACTGCTATTGTTTGGCTCATGCGTAACTGACATTTCCCTAAAAAAAAACATTGCATTTTGCACTGTTTAAGCCTGCCTATGTATACCTTCCATCTTCGCGCTGGTTGAAAATGGACTTCAATTCACGCTGAATTGTGAATATGAAGTGCTTCTCCTGCCTGGCAGCGAGGCGGCTTAATGTATTTTAATTCTTTCAGTACAAATAATGCGGTCCTGCTTACCCTCTTTCGTTATGTATGCGACCGATGACGAGGACTTGGGTCTGTGCAGAGCGTGGGCCCTGCGGCGATGAGCCGTACGCACGCTCCACACAAACTTCCTCCATCCAGTTCATGCTAGCCAAAACATACAAGGATGTACGCCAGGCTTAATGCTCTTCCTCCGAGACAAATATCGGAATAACGACGGAGTAAATTTGTATGTGATTATACTCGCCTTATTTCGTTGTCGCTCCTCCTATGTCAAACATTTATAGACTTGAAAGGGATATGCCGGATATTATTCAAGCGCACCCACCACCCTAAACTCGATCAGTAGCGGCTGCCTGCAGCGACGAGGAGCCGCTTCCAATCGATCATCGATAAGCACGCACTCGTGAACACACATGCGAACACCGCAGAGTCTTTAAATGCAACGAGGCTGCCACTCACAGTCTGTCATTGAGGAGCAGGCTCTGGCTTTGGTCGTGTGGCCGATAGTCAGACGGCGAGGGCCGCCGGATCTGGGTGGAATCCACATACCCGCAGCACGAGGCCGACCTCCGCCCCGCCGGGATGCACGCACGGAATTCCTCTCTCACTCCTCCCTGATGATGCCGCAGCTTGATCGTTATTCCATGTTCCATTTGTGTGCTGGTAAATTGCGACATGGTATGGTTTTCTAAACAGCATTTCACCACGGTCATTGATGGGTAGCTTGTATCAGCAACTTTCGTTGGGTGTTGGACATAGCTCTCAACGCCCACACAGCGCACAACAAGTACATCTATTGCGACCGAGCGGCTGTACCGTAGGTCTTCTGTGTGAGTAGTGACCCAGTATGCGTCAGTGCAGGTACCCTTGACAGATGATATCTGGGTGTAGCGTGAGATGACAGCGATTGTTCAGCTCACGTTGTCGGCACGCCCAACACGCGCCATTTCCGGCCGTCCCGGCTGTCTGGACCGGGCACGCGGCCCCACCGGTCGAGTCTGCACACATTGCAGGCTCACTCGGCCAGCTCGATAAATCAGCTCCACGAATTGACCCTCCCGCATTGGGCCATTACCAGCAAATCACACCCAAAAATGACTCGGGGCGTCGCACATTCCTGACAAAGCCATTCGCCGTCAATAATCCACCGTTTGACACGTTGTCATTGTGGGCATTAGTGCCGGTCTTCAGTTAGTTTGGCGTCGGCCGGTCCGTTCTCGGTACCGATCCCGTTTACGGTGGGGCGGCTCCGCCAATCGCCGCATGATCGGCCCTGGACTCGTCAGCGCTGGACGGCGTCTCAGCTGCCGTGCCGTTCTCTGCTGGGGTTCCGGCCGCCGTCAGCGCGGCGCCGCTCAGTTCCGCCCCCAGACGCGGCTTTGAGACGCGTTACCCGGCGTGGGCCGCGCTGAATGCAGTACAGCGGAGACGACCAGTGCGCACGCCCTCCACTTACCGGTAATCCTCACGTGGACTCCACAGTACGCTGATGCGCACAGACCGTTGGGCGTCGGTAGGGGGGCTATACAATGGGCAAGGTTTGTGGATGGTCAAGAGAAGGTCACGGACTCCGAACTATGCCTAACTTCGGGTTTCGTATGAGGGTTCTGACGCGTGGGAAGATGTCTTGCCGAGAACGCCGGCGGGAACGGAGTGTAGCGGAATAACGATAAGTTGTTGAGCTTCGTAATCTGAATGCCCAGCTTGAACGCTGTTACCCGCAATCAGCTTAATGTTTTTTCTCGAACACGTGAGCGAGTCCATATCAGGAAAAACATCAATTCTGCATATTATTTGTCAAGGTCCAATATGGAGGACACATGGCACCTAAAATAAAATACACGCTGTGACATTTGCTATGGCATTTACAGAATGAATGCCTTGTATGTTTTTGCATCAAATAGGATGCTTTGGCAGTTGGCACAGCAAAAGAAAGCATTTCGGCCCACGGGTTCGTACCAGGTGGAGAGGGATTTGCGTTGAAGTCTTTATTAAATGCATAGCTGTCCGTTAAGATAACAGATAAAGATGGATCGGACCACGTTGGAGTTTTTGTCCCCATCCGGTGTGGGCTCAGATTACAGATGATATGAGTACCCGGTAAATTGTGAACATGAACTTTTGATGTGCCCAGGACTCTACCATCGTTATTATTACCTCATTAATCCAGACAACACCCAACTTCAGCATAGAGACTAGCTGGACAAGAACGGCGTATTGGTCTTAACGAGGCCTCGCGATTGACAATAGGTCTCTTGCAGCTAGGTCAGTTATTGATCCCAGTAGTGACACGAAACCTAATAGGCAGACACATTTATTTGTCCAAATACCTGAGATGGATGCCCCAAAGCATATCAAAAATTTTGGCGCGATCGTACGACATGCTTGGCGCGCATTTCCAGAAAAGCTTTGGGACTGTGGCCGCATTGACCTTTCTATCAGGGCGAGGGCTCAAAATATATGGTGGCTGACAAAATAAGCTAAGCGCGATTTTGACATGAGCTGTTGATGTCAGGAGTGTTCATGTTTTAGCGTTCGAGTTTTTGGGTTGTGAAGTTTTGGGTTTAACGATGGTGTAATATGAACGTGTCGGTAATACGAAGTACATATCGATATCACCGCTGGATCTCGATCTTAAACGGTCATTCATTGCACCAGTTCATTGCATATATGACGGTTAAAAGCCTCATGCATTAATCATCCCGTAGTAGACAATTTACTGGGATTTGCGGCAATAGACAACAGTTGACACCTTTGATCTTGCACTAGGCGATTCGGCAGCCCGCACGGAGCTGCTACTGCAGACTAAGACATCAGCTTGCTCCTGGTAGGCGTTAATTGAGCCCAAGCCGCACTCCTCCTAGCTCTCCGATCTAATGGTAGCAATACGTTAGTGGCAATATGCAGAGTTCTGCCCGCCCCCAATATATAATCCGGCTGGCATCTGGCTCACCGGTGCCACTCCACCCCGTCTTTTGAGCGAGATTGCTGCCGGGCCGTGTAAGCGCAACGGGCCGCGAACGCCACCGGTGCTGCCGCGAGCAGAGCGCCATCAGCTGTCGTCTCGGCCGGTGTGCCGAGTAAATAGCGGCCGTGTGGCGGGGCCGGCCGGCGCCAGGGGCGGTGCCCCCGACCTCGGCGCAGGGTGGAGCCCCGCCAACGGTGGAGCTGCACCCTCCCCCTGTCCCGATGTTGTGTGGGGAGCGGCGCGAGCACAGGACGTGTCTCGACAGTCACCGAGGGGTGTTCATCTGGCTCAGACGCGGCTGGTGATTGTCGTGCGGAGTGTGGACAGCACGTGATGTGGACGAACGTGTGGACAGTTTGGATGCTGATGATGATAGTGGTGAGCGCCTGTGCATACCCGAGACGCGGCCTGCACTGTATGACGTGTCCGCCGTACCAGCGCGGTACTCTTGTGGTGACGGGCAGGGTCACAGGTCTGCATAATGAGGGCAGGACCGGCCTTGTGCACGTTATCCGAGTCATAGCCGGCGACGCGGCCATCCAGAGGAGGAGGGTGGTAGTGGAGGGATTCCAGGACCCTCACCTCTGCGACTCTCTGGTGCGGAGAGGGGACATCAGGATACTGGTCATTCGGGAAGGGGAAAAGAATGCCTTTGCTGGCTGGGTTGGAGCGACCAACATATCTCGTAGCAGCCTCAGAATGCCCAGGAAAAACGCAGGTGAGAAGCATGGTGGTTTTGCTTCAAAACATAGTGAGGGAGCTGGTTTTAAAGCCACGCTTCCAGCACTTTTTCATCCTTGCCATTATTGCACTTAATGCTGCATCACATACACATAAGCTGCTAGAAGTACACATCGATGTGCAGTGTATGCATAGCAAGGCATGAATGCATATCTGATGCTTTTTTTCTCTCCTCCTCCACCATTGCTTTTGGTATTGTAGGTGCCTCATGCTGCCTTTTTACTGATAAAAGAAAGCATG
>NW_023596461.1:19349346-19363838 GCF_011947565.3 Pollicipes pollicipes
GACCTTGGTGACACCAGCCGGACCTCGACCCATGGAGAGTGTCGCCGGCGCCTTGCAAGTGTGAGCCCGGGCGGAGACGTACCAGCACCACGGGTTAGCATCCTGCGCCACAAACGGGGTCAGGGGCTGGGCTGCCCGTCAGTGCTTAGATGCCGGGTGCATCCACTGTGGCGAGTTGTACAAAAAGCCGAAGTATGCACATCTCACTAGACATAACGTCTAAGGGCAGGTAGGTGATGTCTGAATGAGACCAGCCGCCGTTGTGCGTGGCTCTCACCGTAATGCCGCCACCTCCCTGCTCAGTGAGACGGATCTCACCGTCACAGCCGGCCCCGATCTGTAGCAGCATTAGGCACGCGACGTAGTGCCATACTGTGTTACTTCCGGGTAGTGGTGAGCGAGCTGTGTCACGGGCTGCGGTATCGAAAAAATGCGAAACCTGATCGGAACTATCGTAGGTGGTTTAACAAAATTCATAGGTAAACGAAATACATTTGCTATGAATTCCTTCCTAAAAAGCCATTTCTACAAACCACGTAAGACCACAAGTACAGAGATGACAACAAAACCACGTTTAAAAAGGGTCTTACAATCGGCTTACATGTTAACCTATCAATTAGCAATAAAGAGTTTAGGTGAAAACAAGTTAAAATTTAAGTTATTGACCTATATCTCGACATTCGGTAACATACAAGCATATTCTACGTTCACACTGAATAATGCATTTATTTTTCAAACTATCTCATACCATGCCAGATCGCAAAAACTAATTTCATACTATATTTGACTCCATTTTTCTACCATTTTCCAAAGCCAATTATTTAACACTACGCTCCGGGGCAGTATCGTCGTCGCGAATCATCCTGCGCAGCGCCACAGGAGATATTTATCGTTCTCACACCAGCAGCGAAATGGGACCGAGCAACAGAGCGCTTCCAAGATAAAGTTCAAGTGTCACAAGTGAGGACAAAGTGCCAGGTCAAGGACCAGCGATAGTCATTTTTGAACAACGTCGCCAGGAAGCCATGGCTGGTTGTAATCTAATGTGGACATTTTTCACAATTCCTGTCAGCAGCCCCACTTCTAAAGAGGCATAAAATTATGAGTGCATTGTGAACAGCCAGCAACACCGTTACTGTCTTCACAAGTTCTAATTCGCCAACAGTGTTCTTGGTACTTACCTTCCCAACCCCCACCACACCACACATGCACACACGCACACCCATCGGCAACACCACAGACTGCCATGTGACTGCCGCTCCCCTCCCGTGTGCCAGATGACACCGTTCGAAGGGCGCGCTTCGCCCACCCGACAATGTACCGAACAGGCCCGAGCAATGGCCCATCGTTCGGTTAAAGCACAGCACGCAGGATTGTGGGACGGTCTGGCCCGGGCCTCGGTCCGGCCGGTCGGTCGGTCTTAGGTCGACACGTGCCGCACACGCGTGTAGCCCCTCGCCGTTTATCAGGAGGAGGAAGATCGATTGCAGTGGGCACTGTCGGTCGCCGCCAGTGGCAGGAAAGACGACTTTGTAGCGAACAAAAAGACGAAAAAGGTACGCCACGAAAAATAGACTGCAAGGTTGGAAGCCAGAAAAATGGTCAATAGATAGTCACGTTAGTGTCACAGAACATGCAGTGAAATGAGCACGAGCGTGCCAGCGAGGAAATGGCCTACTTGAGCTTAGGCTTGCCAATTAACACCACGTGGGCTCGCGCTGACAAGCTAAGTAATAACCCTGTCGCCCCTTGACTGTCGCGTCAGCGCACACACACCCTAGCTGCCGCGATTGGCAGTAGCCAGTATCCCATGTGACAGAGGCGGTCTCCACCCTTGGCATGACAGGATCCGCTAGTTTGCGGTGCGGGTACCACTACCCGGGTGCTGGGCTCGCTGTGTAACATGCTAAATACAAAACGAGATCCGACAATGGCTGGTGCCTCTCCTCGTAAAATACGTTGAATTGCTTCGCTTATTCTGACGCAATGGCATGTCAAACGTGTGGCGAGCAAACTGTTACTGTGAGAAAAATGAGACGCTGTTTACAGAGGGACAAAATCAGACTCCATGCTGTTTAGTTTCCGACGGTGCTAATCCCCCCCTTTGGAACATAGATTGCGTTTAAGCTTAGATGCATGTGATAGATTATGAAATAATATGCTGCGTACGCAAACAGGGAACTGCATTTTATGTGTACATGAATGGCAGATTGAATTAACTAAATGGCAGCCTTGTGCCTTTTCCTACCTGAAATGGCAACAAATGTATGCATTTCGTCTAAATGTAGCTGCCGAACAAGCTTGGTCATTGCCAAATAGAGCACATACCTTGTTCTCATCTGATGCAAAACGTCGCGACATTCACGAAATGGAAGAGCATAGAGTGCCACCAAATTGCGTCCTCGACCCCAGTCCTGATGTAGCCATCACAAACGTGGTTATCAAATGACCAACATCGCATCCATCTTATGAAGTAAAATAGCCTAAGCCTTGCCCTTTGTACTTGCACTATATAAACCACCAGAACGATATACATCACGAAGGGATGAAAGCTGTTGCGACTTTAGTGAAGCGTCCGTCAGTTTCCGTTCTTTGCGCCCATGGCTCGTCTACGACGACCGATAGGCTAAACACCACTTGGAGTGCATTAAATAAACAATATTACCAATGAGTAAACAACAGGAACAATCTTGGGCTCTAATGTGGCCATTATTTTCTCATTTACCGGCAATTTATTATCCCAATGATAACAGCGCGTTCAAATCTCACCAACACACGTGAGGCGTCCACCTTACGACATGACATCAAATCTCGTTTTCCCGCAGCCAATGTTTCGTGCGTCTATACTGTGCATAGTGCATACGTACATACGGACGACATACTGACGTGACTATGCTAGACTATAGTCTAACGTGCTAGACTATACTATGGTCTAACGTGCTAGACGTGCTAGACTATGGTCTAACGCGTCCACTTGCTCATGTGTGGGTATCGCGGCCCACCTGATGGGTGGAGCTCTATTGACGAGGGAGGGACTGCAGACCTGCGCACAAATACCGGACAGGGAGGAGCCTACTCAGCCTCGCCCAGTGATTGAACGTCAGCGAATCTTTATATTAATTGATGCACCGTATTCACATCCAATCAATGTGTTGAAAAGGCTTCTTTACCGGCATACCACCCTTAAAAAACACCCCTTACTCAGGAACAAGCGGTTAAGGCTGCAAAGAAGGCGACCTCTTTCTCTTGCGTAATGCTAAACAAGTGCAGAACATTCTTTGGTCAGGTACGATGTCTTCGCATGTTTCCCTTCATGAGTAAAAGGCAACATGAGGCACTACAAAGCCAACAGAAATACTGGAGAAAGAGAGAAAAAGGCACCAGATATGCATTTATGCCTTGCAATACATACACTGCACAGCGATGCATACTTTTAGCAGCTAATGTACGCGTTATGCAGCATTCAAGTGGTATGATGGCAAGGATGAAAAACTGCTGAAATTGTGGCTTAAAGCCACCTTCCTCACTATGTTTTGAAGCAAAACCACCTGTTTCTCACCTGCGTATTTTCTGGGCATCCTGAAGCTACTACGCGATATTTTGGTCGCTCCAACAAGCGCAAAGGCATTCTTTCCCTCCCGAATGACGAGTATCCTGATGCTGCCCTCTCGGACGAGAGAGTCGCAGAGATCAGGGTCCTGGAACCCCTCCACCACCACCCTCCTCCTCTGGATGGCCGCGTCGCCGGCTATTACTCGGATCACGTGCACAAGGCCGGTCCTGCCTTCATTATGATACCTGTGACCCTGCCCGTCACCACAAGAGTACCGCGCTGGTACGGCGGACACGTCATACAGTGCAGGCCGCGTCTCGGGTATGCACAGGCGCTCACCACTATCATCATCAGCATCCAAACTGTCCACACGTTCGTCCACATCACGTGCTGTCCACACTCCGCACGACAATCACCAGACGCGTCTGAGCCAGATGAACTCCCCTCGGTGACTGTCGAGACACGTCCTGTGCTCGCGCCGCTCCCCACACACCACCGGAACAGGGGAGAGGGTGCAGCTTCACCGTCGGTGGGACTCCAACCTGTGCCGAGGTCGGGGGCACCGCCTCTGGCGCCGGCCGGCCGCGCCACACGGCCCCTATTTACTCGGCAGACTGGTCAAGACGACAGCTGATGGCCGCTCTGCTCGCGGCAGCACCGGTGGCGTTCGCGGCCCGTTGCGCTTACGCGGCACCGGCAGCAATCTCGCTCAAAAGACGGGGTGGAGTGGCACCGGTGAGCCAGATGCTAGCCGGATTAGAATATTGGGGGCGGGCAGAACTCTGCATATTATCACTAACGTATTGCTACGATTGTATCGGAGAGCTAAGAGGCGTGCGGCTTGGGCCCCATTAACGCCTACCACGAACAAGCTGATGTCTTAGTCTGCAGTGGCAGCTCCATGGGGGCTGCCGAATTGCTTTGTGCAAGATCGGAGGCGTCAGCTGTTGTCTATTGCCGCACTTCCCAGTAAATTGTCTACTACAAGTTAATAAATACACGTTGTCTTTAACCGTCAAATATGAAATGACCTAGTGCAATGGGTGACGTTTCAAGATTGATATCCAGTAGTATTTATTTATATGCACTTTGCACTATCGATATGCTCTAAGCGCACTACCGTTCAACCCAAAACTTCCAAAATGAATACAAAACTAAACGTTTAAAAACGTAAAGTCCTGATCCCATCAGCTAATAGCTGGTTTGCAATTTGCTCATTTCATAAGCCATCCGTAATGATCACTTGGAAAGGAATGTGTTTCAATTAGTAGTTTCACCCTCGTTCTGATAGTAAGGGTCGATGCAACTACAGTCCGTAAGCTTTCAGTAAATACCTGCCCTAGTATGTCGTGCAATCACGCCTAACTTCTAATGAGGCTCTGGGACATCCATTGCAGGTGTTTGGACAAAAAGTGCCCGAGCGTTTCCCATGCCTGAGTACCGACGCTTTTCTAGGAATGATGACCGGCACTCAATGGTTGGTGCTTGGGAGGGGTATGGCTGGGGCCGGCAACCAACGATTTCGCGGACGGCGCCGGCATTGTTACGTCAACAGAGTACTACATCATAAATAAACGTATAAACCGTTTAGGTTTCGTGTCGCTACAAGGCACAGTCTTGTAGCTAAAAAGCTGGATTTAGAGCACTGTAAAGTTTGGCCTGGCACGGTGGGGTCAATTATTGAGCCGGCGGCAACAAACGTATTACCAGTCACAAGATCTCGTTAAGACCAATGTACTGCTCTAGCCAAGCTAGGCTCTATCTTCAAGTGGGACATCGCCCCACCTCCCTTATCAGTACGTATTATAAAAGACGGCCAATCAGAGCTGGGGTTATCATAATCCTGCCGGTACATTCCACAAAATATATTCCATGGATTCCAATGAGTTTGTCTTGTTATTCAAACTGTTCCTAAACAGACAGCAATATCACAGAGTGAGATTCAAGGCAGAGGCCTTATTATCGCCTCTTGCGAAACAAATCAATCGAAATGCTGATTAGAAGCCGTCAGCAGCCGCTACTTGTCCAACGAATCTACTTATGAGTTAGATGTAGTTGCACGCTTATCTGATTCACATGGTTTAAAAAGGCTGTCTTATGTCGCCTTTACCTGGAGTAATGAGGTAATAATAACGGAGTCAAGTCTCGGCCACATCAAAATGTACCTTCATGTTTACAATTTACCAGGGAGCCACGTCGTCTGTAATCTGATGCCACACCTGATGGGGACAAAAAGTTCATGGTGGTCCGATTTACCGTTATCTGTAATCTTAATGGGCAGCTATGCATTTAATAAAGATTTCAACGCAAACACTCTCCACTTGGTACGTGCCCGTGTATCAGATTTGTTTTCTTTTCCTACGCCAACTGCCAAACTTTCCTCTTCAGTGCAAAGAGATACGATGCATTCAATCTGAAAATGTCATAGCGTGCCATTTATTTTATTTACCATGTATTTTTCACATTGGACCTTGACAGACGCAATGCAGAATCCATGTTCTACTTGATATGGACTCGCTTACGTGTTCGAGCAAAAACATTAAACTGATTGCCGGCAACATCATTCAGACTGGGCATTCAGATTGTTAAGCTTAACAACTTATCAGTATTCTGCTATAGCATCGCTACAGCAATTCCACTGTATCCCGTTCCTCCAGCGTTCTTTGCAATACACCGTCCACGCCTCATAGCTTTCATGCAGCACCCAAAGTTTAGCATTGTTTTGAATCTGTGACCTCCTTTAGACTATCTACTAACTTTGTCCGGTGATCAGCACCGACGCCCGACGACTGAAAGCCTGAACGCATCAGCGTACTGTGGAGGTCACGTGAGGATTACCGGTAAGTGGAGGGCGTGCGCACTGGACGCCTCCGCTGTACTGCATTCAGCGCGGCCCACGCCGGGTAACGCGTCTCAAAGCCTGCCGTCGACGCTGGAGCGTCTGAGGGCGGAGCTGAGCGGCGCCGCGCTGACGGCGGCCGGACCCCCAGAGGAGAACGGCACGGCAGCTGAGACGCCGTCCACCGCTGACGAGGCCAGGGCCGATCGTGCTGCGATGGCGGAGCCGCCCCACTGTAACCGGGATGGGTACCGAGAACGGACCGGCCGACGCCAAACTAATTGAAGACCGGCACTAATGCCCACAATGGCAACGCGTCAAACGATGGATTATCAACCGGCGAATGGCTTGTCAGGAACACGCGACGCCCGAGTCATTCTTGGGTGTGACTTGCTGGTAATGGCCCAATGCGGGAGGATCAATTCGTGGAGCTGCTTTATCGAGCTGGCCGAGTGAGGCTGCAGTATGTGCAGACTCGACCGGTGGGGCCGCGTGGCCGGACCAGACAGCCGGGACGGCCGGAAATGGCGCGTGTTGGGCCTGCCGACAACGTGAGCCGAACAATCGCTGTCATATCACACTACGCCTAGATATCATCTGTCAGGGGTTCCTGCACTGACGACGGGTCACTTCTCACACAGAAGAGCTACGGTACAGCCGCTCCGTGGGAGTGGATGTAACTGTTGTCAGGTACTGTGCGGGCGTTGAGAGCTATGTCCAACACCCAAGAAACGCTGCTGGTACAAACTACCCGCCAATGGCAGGGGCGAAAGGCTCTTAAGAAAACCGTAACATGTCGCAACGTACGATCCACACAAATGGAACATGGAAAAACGATCGAGCCACGGCACCAGCAGGGCGGAGTAAGCGTGAAATTCCGTGCGTGCACCCCGATGGAGCGGCGGTCGGTCTCCCGCTGCGGGTATGTGGACTCCACCCAGACCGGCGGCCCCGGCCGTCTGACAGCCGGCCACACGACCAAAGCCAGAGCCTTCTCCTCAGTGACAGACTGTGAGTGGCAGCCTCGTTGCATTCAAAGGCACTGTGGTGTTCGCATGTGTGTTCACGAGCGCATGCTTATCGGTGATCGATTGGAAGCGGGTCCTCGTCGCTGCAGGCAGCCGCTACTGATCGAGTTTAGGGCGGCGGGCACGCTGAATAAATCAGCATTAATTATTTCCAGGTTCACAACCGCCTAACCTGAGAGAACACATGAGAAAGAGAACGATCTTATTGCACACAAAGCTACTCCGTCGCTTATGCTGACATTTTTCTCGAAAGACATTAAATCCGGTTTACTGATCCTTGTAAGTGGTGGCCTGCATGCAACTGGTGGAGAAAGTTGCGGGAACGTGCGCACAAGTTACTGCCGATCCACGCTCGGCACGGACCAAGTCCTCGCTGTCGGTCGCGTACATAACGCACGCAGCTAAAACCGAACCCCATTAGCTTGCACTTAAAGAATTAAAAGACATTCAGCCGCTTCGTCGACGGGAAAAACTTAAGGACCAGTCAGCCAGCCAGCGCGAGAACAGCAGGTATAGGGAGATTAAACAGTGTAAAATGCATTGCTTTTTAAAGAGATATATAAGCGCTAACAATAGCAGTACATGGTGTTTCACGGGACGGTCTCAAATAAGTGGTGCAAAATTCGTGACTTCATCGTGGAAAAAGCCTCAAAAGTCCCTCTAGCCGCCAAGCGGGCGGGACTGGTGAGCTCCACTCAGCGTCCTGATCGCCTCTGCGAGAGGCCGCACGGCCGGAGACTGCGGCAGACGATAGGGCGGTAACACGAGACGAGCCGGACGGACCGGCCGCCGCCAATGCCGGATTTAGGTGTGACGGGCCGACAGCAGCCGTCACACCCATCGGCAGCGGTGCAAGAGACTGCCGGCCCAGCGTGGTGGAGCGTCGACCAACCGACCGCACCCTGGCTTGAGATGGTCTGGATGGAATGCCCTGTCAGGATGGAGCTAGAGTAGGGAAAGAAGGGAACTGAATCTGTCTGGTATACACTGATCCATATGTCAATACGTTTTTGTGTGCTATTTTAGATGGTCGCCACAAACACATAATAATAAGAAATAAAACACATAACAACATTGCCTTTTCACGCCTACTAATAGTTCAATGTTGGTAGTTCTATCTTCGTCGATGCAAGTTTCAGTGCATTGCAAAGATCGCATTTGTTGAAGAAAGCGTAGAGGAGCCCCTGTGGTAATGCTCTGAAAACGTGATTTATGACATTCTTACGCAACGTGCTTCTAGTATCACAATCTAAGCGTTCAATAAAAACACTGGTTAGCATAATGATATTCACCACTAGCGCTTTCCACCCTGCCAAGAGTCGTATGGTTAGTGAACGGAAGATATTTGTCGGTAGGTTTCGTTCTACGATCTTTGGTTTGCTCTAAGTAGCTTTTAGTCAAAGCACGAAAGGCATGGTGGTGTCAACATTTTTACAACATAACACATCCAAGTTCTTTGGCTCAATAAGACAAGAGGAAAACACTCACCCGACCTGGCGGGTCAGGCACCGTGTAACAGTGCCTGTGAACATCTGTGTGTAAAAGAGGCCGTTGGAGAGTGCATGGGCTCGTGTGTGATGAGCGCAGAATGCCTCGACAACGAAGGTCACATCTGGTATGATTAATTCCGAGTGAGAGTCATCCTGGCCGGCCACCTTCACCTTCTATATGACAACAGCTGTTTGCTCTACCTCTCTGCTCACTATGAACCAACACTGACCATGACTTTCGCACTGACACAGTGCTGGGACATAATCGAGGGTGCAAGATGTGCATGATTCATAAGACAGAGCCTATCTCAAGGTCAGTTTTAGTCACAGTTGCATGAGCTCAGAGTAATGATGAATCCAAACAAGCACCTCGGTGTGGTAGTGCCAAAGTCAGGTTCGGCAAATGGCTCCGAACCATAACCAGCCACTTCCGTGTGTGGTGCGCTGCTCACGTTCTGTGCCGACCGTTCTGACGGATGGAGGCACTCTCAGAGTGACCTGGCGCTCGGGACTCGCACCGCCCGCAGCACGCCGGCGGCCACATGCATATTTACTGTTGACAGCCGACTTCACGGGTGTGACATGGCACCAGAGCGGCGGCCGGTGCTCGGTGCGGGCAGAGACCGGCACCTGGACCACCGCCAGGTGTCGCCCGGGTCCCGAACGGTGACGTCATAACACGACACAGACTAGCAGCGGGTGGAGCTGGGGCAAACTGAGCCTCCCTTTTGTCATACACTGTTGATAATTGCTCAACTTATTGAAAGAAAAGCTGTCGAAAATTATGACAAGGGGATCTAACGAGCGACTTTCAGCCAACTACACCGATTTCTGAACATGGCGCCTTTGCTGCGGAGAAGCATGTCTGTTTTCCGGTATCATAATGTCAAAGGATCCGCATTTTATCCCTTGACGCGGAGTGTGGCTTCGCTTTCAATCTATTCGTTGATGAATTACTTGCTGAACTGGCATAACGGAGACCACTAACGCATAAACGTAATACATTGCACAACAGGACAGTCCCTTTCACATAGTGCTCCGAGCCATGGCTAATATAGCACGTATTAGTCCCTATCACATTGTGAGCTCCTACCACATTATTTTAGGGGCAGAGCGGACGGTACTGCCTCACTTTGGTCTGGCTGTGTGATTCTCTTTTTTTCACACCGTTGGGCCACATGATGTGAAACAGCATTGAGGAGGAGACGAAATAGCGTATTGCCTTCCATAAACGCGACCCAGGTGAGAGGCCATGAACGACCACAGGGTACAATCACTGTGTCCAGGGACGGATAACAGGTTCTTGCAGATTATTTAACGGCATGTCATCTGCCAACTCCACGGCGGCTTCTTGTTCTGTCGGTCTGTCGCCACCTCCATCCTCAGCCGTGACACCTCCCCGCGAGGGTCGCTGGGTCGGCGATCACGAGACGCGCGATTACGTAAAACCGTGATTAATAGTCTGGCGGCGCTCCGACGGGCGTAGGCGGACAGTTCCTGATTGGTCGAGGAGAAACTGAGGCCGCGCGTACACCGGACCGGAGTTGCCAGCTGGTGCGTCGGGGGCCTTCTGACTGGACACCCAGACCTCGACCCGCTGACGCAGTCACAGAATAAGACCAGGGCCGGTGATAAATTTAAAAGTCCTGAAGGCCACATAGATCAACGCAAAGGGTATGATATTTATTTGTTCAGAACAAAAAAGATTGCAATAAAAGGAACATGACCGCAAAGAGCGTGAATAATGCTATCGTTGATATTCGTAACCACCAGTCGCATGAAATAGTCTTGAAGCGTTGGAAGACCACATCACCACTTAACGGCGCGACCAATCACACTGTTGAATGTGAAAACCAGCGACAGGCAGCAAATCCTCACAGATATCCTGAGGTGTTTACTAAAAGTTCGGTTTTAACAAATACTTCGAAGCGTCAAAGTCTGATTCTCTTCAGGGCACATCCACTCGGTGAACGTTGAGTGGCAACAAAAGCTAGTCGTACTGAATGAAACGTCATGCGTTCAGTGTAAGCGCAAAGTCGTAGGCGAATGTCAGCCACCTGGTATGAACACCAATCAGATTCGCATGCATGAAATATCGTAAGTTCTCTCAGTGTCTCAGTTCTCAAGTGTAGGATTTCGCAATGGGAACGAGACGCAACTTAAACCCTAAACCTAAACTTAAAATCCAACCTTTGAGCGTCACACGCGCGCACTATATCGTACAAGGATAAAACAACATCGCATGGTTTCTAACTTGCTTATTTTCGCATGGGGAGTGCGTCTTTGCTTTGTCGCCAGCATCAACAGGTCAAAGCTAGTACGTCTGTAATTACCTGTGGAAACACGGTCTGTTACTTTCTCACCATGCCTGAAAAAACGACGCAGAACGGACAAATGGAGCTGGCTGGCTCGACTGACAGGCGTTTGTCGCCGAGTGGAGATCGGGAATGGAATGCAGAACATTAGCTGTAGCCACAACAGTAAACACCTCTGGTGTAGAGCCTTCCCCTGTCGGTGGCGTGTGTCCAGACTGTGCCGCAGTGCACGGTAAATCATGCTCAGATTAGTCGCGGATGGCATGGCGTTCAGTCGGCTTCTTGACCTGCCTTTCGAAGACGCCGACAGTACAGTAGAAGGGACGGTTCGAATGGTGACGGCTCGCACGAGCACGGAAGTCGCGACAGAAGTGCCGACAACATTGGTGACCACGACCACTGCATTTAAACGTCTGTCATAACGACCACATACCAATGGTTGCTTGCTTCCTTTGCAAATCCATCCAATTTTCATGCCAAGGTTTTGTGGGGTGACAAAGTATTCACTACGAGATGTAGAATGAAAACTCGGAGAGTAGTGTTGCCAGTACCAAAACACCTTGGTTTGACACTGATTTTCCTTCACCAAACTGGCCAGCGAGTTGCCCAGTCTCGAAGGGCTGTCATCGTCGGACGTGCGTCATCCGCCGCTGTCACCTGCGGATCGCCTCTGAGGTGACTCCACCCTCCCGTTACAGACGGGCCGTCACTGGCCACCGCGTCACCGCCCGCCGGGGGCCTCGGTCACTTCAGCACGAGCTCAAATGGATTTCACACGCCGGCGTAATCACGACGGAGAATGTTCTTAGGCCGACCCCGGCTCTGTCCTAATGGTCTGCCCATTTGAGAATCTCGTGGATAATCTGGAAATTGTTTGATAGGTTGAAATCGTATTCGGATGAAAGCCGCGATGTATTTCGGCCTCGAGAACGCAAGAGACAAACAGCCTGGCTAGGTACGAATACGTGAAGCACGGTATAACAGACAATGGCGGTCTACTCACCAGCCACATCATGGACCGACATTTAGACTGACCTGTGTATGTGCGAGCTATTCTGACGTTCCGGGACGTCCAGCGTGTGGTGGATATCAGCTGAAAGTCCGTGTTGTGCGTGATGTTCTCGGCTGACTCCCTCAATGAAAGGGGTGGGATATCGGGCGGCTTCAGGAAGAAAATTTCGATGTTTCCCGCAGTCTCAGCCGCGAGTTGCATACACCGATCTGATAGAACCCTTCCACCACCAGTTGGGGTCGGCTGACCTGACCTGAGATGACCCGTTTGACCTCCATCAGGCCCAGACGTTTGACCGGGAAGCGAACTCCCGGCACATGGATGGGGTAGAAAGCCAACATCTTGCCTGTGATCACCACCGGTCGGGAGCTTGTGTCGGGGAACACCCGACATTTCCTCCTACGGCCCGCCTGGGTCAGGTCAGGACAGGTCAAACACGTCACAACCAGGGCCAGCGTTAGCCATCGTGCCATAGCCATGTCAACGGCCTCAGCGGCTCTGTCCAGTCTGACGCGTCGATCACAGGCTTGCGAAGGCCATCATGTGTTCTTGCCGCTCGGACATGTGTTCCGGCCGAAATCTATGCCACCAAAACACAGAGCAAGGCTGTGTAAGCACTGCACTGCCGGCTCAACGCTTGAGTGGTCCGGAGGTGCTTGGCTCACCGCTTGTTTCGGTCCGCATCCAACACCACGGCCTCGCACAACAACTCTGCTATTGACGGCCGTTTAAATCGCACTCCTAAATAGGCCGCTCCTCTGGAGGCCGGGCACCCCCATATCGCTGCAGGCAGATGACCTGTCGTAGCCTGGGCACGTGATCAGCCGAGGCCTGGAGCAGGCGGCGGCAGAGCTGACCGTCGAGAGGGGCGGAGGGCGCCACCGTCACGCTCCACTCTCCGGCGTCGACTGAGCGGCAGGCCATCCCACCGTACACCCGCACCTCCTCCGGGGCCGACGGCTGGGAGAGGACGGGCGGGGGGGGGGGGGCTGAAGACGGCGGGGGGAGGAGAGGAGGAGGTGAGTGCGGGAGGGAAGTGGGCGGCAGCTGAGGGTGGCAGGGTGGAAGAGTGCAGGGGCTGAGGACGACGGGAGGTAGGAGGGGGCGGGAGCTGAGGAGGACGGGAGGGGTGAGGGCGAAGGCTGTAGTCAGGAACAAGACATTAAGGGAGGATAAAGTACAGGAACAGTAGACCACAGGCGGGCAAAGGTTGGAAACTACGTTGGAAACACTGAAGATACAGCAGGGGAACAGCGGGAGTGCAGATAAGCACAGGACGGCAAGCAGCAGTTGAAGCACAAGGCCAGGGGCCAATAACGCAGAGAAGACAATAAGGAAATATGAGGCAAAGGACGCGAATAACGAATGAAACAACATTGACTGGTGAAAACTTTGCGACCACATGTAGCAAATATCAGGTAGTTGATAGTAACAAAAAGCTCGTAAAAAGCAATGGCAGCGTTACTCTGAAATAATGAGACAAAAGTGTGTTCTTTATTTCTTTGCAAGTTAAACACAGTTTGCAATATTCAGCTGACTACGTTCTGACGTAGGAGCCAGCGGAAAAGTTGTACGAATTATAATAAACCGTGAATTGAGAGCCAGCTGAAATCAATAACTTTCAACGTAATTAGCTCCTTCCGTCATTGCTTCCAATTAACATAGAGGTTGTTGCGAGCTAACCAGAGACATACTCGCGCAACGTTCGTGATCCATGCTAGAGGTTCTTACCAGGAATAAAGTTTTCCTCCACAATATGATAATGACGAAGATTGTGTCAAACTCATGCAGCTCGTCATGGTGTAAGCGTGGGGTTCAAAAATACATAACGGATCACACCCGTTAAATGGCATGAGCGTCCCGTGCGATATCTCTACAAGCAAACCAAGACACGCCACACCACCTCGCCGCTGCACATGGAGGCACGCCTCCCGCGAGCGTTGTCTGTCCTGCAGTGGCGAGCGAGATGTTTTCTGACCACACAGCTTACTCCGTGCCTCTCCATCTCACTGGCGGCCGCGGCGTGTCAGGGCCGATGGATGGGTGAAACACACTCGCTCCCCTTCCCCTCTCCAAGACCAGGCGGGTACGGATCGCTGATGTTCCTGCCAGCGAGCCTGGCCCCAGCCAGCCGCCGGCTCTGGGCATCGCCAATGTGAGGGAAGCGGTCACGGTCACAGGCCAAACCCAGCGCTGTCTGGCGGCTTCAGGGAGGGTATGGGGCATTAGTGGAGCATTTTTATTTATTTATTCGG
>NW_023596461.1:19364776-19371640 GCF_011947565.3 Pollicipes pollicipes
AGCGTCCTGAAGAGAATCAGACATTCACGTTTCTAAGTGTTTGTTAAAACCAAACTTTAGTAAACACCTGATGAGATATGTGATGATATACAACCAGTCGCTTGTTTTCACATTCAACGGTGTTATTGGTCGCGCCGTTTAGTGGTTACCTGGTCTTCCAACGCCTCATGACTATTTCATGCGACTGGCGGTTACAAATGTCAACGAGAAAATTATTCATGCTCTTTGCGATCATATTGTTTTCGATATGATTTTTCTTGTCTGAAAAGGAATGTCCGGCTGCTTGCGTTGATTTGTTACGTCTTCCGGACATCTCAACATATCACTGATCCTGGTCTCATTCGGTGACTGCGTCAGCTGGTCGAGGTCTGGGTGTCCAGTGGGCAGGCCTCCGACGCACCAGCTGGCATCTCAGGTCCGGTGTACGCGCTGCCTCAGTTTCTCCGCGAGCAATCAGGAACTGTCCGCCTACGCCCGTCGGAGCGCAGCCAGACTATTGATCACGGTTTTACGTAACCGTGTGTCTCGTGATCGCCGACTCAGCAACCCTGGCGGTGAGTGGTCACGGCTGAGACTTGAGATGGCGACAGACAGACAGAGCAGGAAGCCGCCGTGGAGCTGGTGGGATATGATGATGATGGTGGAGAGATGTCCATGACCTCTCACCTGGGTCGCGTTTACGGAAAGCGATATGTTCTTTCGTCTCCTCCTAGATGCTGTTTCCTACTAGGTGGTCCTACGGTGGTCAAAAGAAGAGAAGCGCACAGCCATACCGAAGTGGGGTAGTACCGTCAGATCTGACCCTAGCAAAATGTGGCGGGGATGCAAAATGTAATACAGACTTAGGTGGGCTTAGATTAGCCCATGGCTGGTGAAAGCGGCAGTCAAATTGCACAATACCCTGCATTATTGCGCTAGTAATCTCATTGTTGCCACTTCAGCAAGTGTGTGTGACGAGAGAAGCGTTCAGTTTGGCTCGGTTTCACCTCCCGCTGATCCATTTGTCGTGCTGTGATGTCGCCCCTCGGCGCCCCGGTGACACTAAGCGGCGGTCCAGGTGCCGGTCTCTGCTCACACCGATTACCGGCCACCGCTCCGGAGCTGACCTTAAGCCAGCCTCTGTGCTATGGACTATGAAACTCTTGCATCCTCGGTCATATCTCAGCACCATGTCCCTGTAAAAGTCAGAGTCAGTCTTGGTTCGTAGCGAGGAAAAAGATAGAGTAAACAACGATTGCCATATAGACTGAAGGTGAAGGTGGCCGACCGAATGACTTTCACTCGGGATCGGTCGCAGCAGATGTGGCCTTCGTTGTCGAGGTATTATGCGCACATCACATGCTAAGACTCACACAGCTCCTGTAAGCTGTGGAGCTCTATCACGATACAGATGTATTGGATCTCTATATTCAGTGTCGTCTGCATCGGTGTACACCGTCGCGTAGCAAAAGGGAAGTAACCATACCAGACTGTGCGCATGCGTAGTCGTAATTTGAACGAGATTTCCCTTCGAAAAGGCGGTACTTGTGAAACCTGCCCACACTGGTTCTTCAAGGTGTATATCTCAGCCGAGCCCATGCACTCTCCCACGACCTCTATTACACGATGTTGACAGGCCAGACTCAAGAGTCAATTAAAGCGGGGTGTGGCGGCCCGACCGTCACATCCGTCACCACAGCCGGTGCCTGACCCACCAGGTCGGGTGGGTTTTTTGGCCAGCCGCCACCGTTGAATGCCTGGTCTGATTCCAGTGATTTAGTCACGACACGTGACACCATACAGCTCTGCAGGTGCGGACCTCGGTTATCAATGGACAGCTGTCTGTAGCCAGCCGATGTAGGGTGGGTTGTAAACTGTGCTGCCGCGACAACAACGGCTGATCGAATTAGCTGCGATTGTGGACCACGCATGTTAAATAACATTGAAGACTGAGAAGATACTTATGGGCAAAGATTTAGACCCTTCTGAAGAGTCAAGTTGAAATCGTTCCGGGCGTTGTTCAAAGCGTGCTGTTTCGTGCTTTTGTTTGTTCTTAGTGAGACAAAGACATTGAGTGCGTTTGATTACAAAACTGCAGACACCACCATGCTTTTCGTGCTTCGAATGAAAGCCGCCCAGAGGAAAACCAAAGAACGTAGAACAAAACTTACCCGAATCTTCCTTTCCGTTCACTACCCAAACGGTTGTTGATAGAGTGGAAAGCGAAGTGAATACCGTTATGCGCTTTGGTGTTATTACTGAACGCTTAGATTTTGGGACCAGGGCATGCTGCGGAAGAATGCGATAAATAAGTATTTCAGAGCACAACCATTCGGCTCCCACAAGCTTTCTTTGACAAATAGGATTGTTCCGATACATTGAAACTTGCATTTCAAAGCTAATTCGACCAGGAGCGGATCGGTGGTAGGCGTGAGAACATGATCATCATTTGTTTGCGACGCTTCAACAAAGCAACATACGCCGAGACATTGACATGAATCAGTGGTATACCAGGCACTGCTAGCTGTCTTCTTCCTCGACTCTCGTCCCATCCTGACAAGCTATTCCATCCAGACCATCTCAAGCCAGTGTGCGGTCGGTTGTTCGGCACTCCACCATGCTGGACCAGCAGTCTCCTGCACCGCTGCCTATGGGTGTGACGGCCGCTGTCGGTCCGTCACACCTAAATACGTCATTGGTGGTGGCCGGTCCGTCCCACTCGTCTCGTGTTACTACCCTATCGTCTGCCGCAGTGTCCGGCCGTGCGGCCACTGGCGGGGGAGGCGATCAGGCCGCTGAGTGGCGCTCGCCGGTCCTGCCCGCTGTGTGGCTAAGGCGACTTTTCAGGTTTTGTTGTTGATGAGCACACAACTTTTGCACCACAACTTTGAGATCATTGTGTGGAATGACTTTACACTGGTATTGTTTGGCACATAAGTAGCGTATATTTCCATTTAACAAGCAAAGCATTTTGCCCTGTTTGAGCCTGCCTACACCTACTGTTTCAGCTGGTTAATTTTGTCCTAAGGCACGTCCAGACAATGAAACGCTTAAATGCTATCCAATTGTTTAAGTGTAAACTAATATGGTTCGGTTTTACCTGCGTATGTTACATATGTGACTGATAACGAGGACTTGGTCTGTGGCCAGCATGGCTCGCCAGTAACTTGTGCGCACGCTCCCGCAACTTTCTCCATCAATTACATGCACGCCACCACATAAAAAGATTAAGCTAGACTTGACGTCTTCCCGAGACAAATATCAGTATAAACGACGGAGTAATTTTGCGTGCGATACAATCGCACTCTTTCTTACGTGCTCTCCTATGTTAGCGTTTGTGAAGCTGGAAAGGATTAATGCTGATTTATTGAGCGCACCACCGCCCTGATTTCGATCAGTAGCAGTTGCCTGGAGCGTCAAGGAGCAGCTTCCAATCGGTCATCGGTAAGCACGCACTCGTGTATACATACTCGAACACCACAGAGTTTTGGGATGCAACGAGGCTGCCACTCACATCCTGTCATTGATGAGCAGGCTCTGGCTTTGGTCGCGTGGCCGGCGGTCCGACGGCCGGGGCCGCCGGTCTGGGTGGAGTCCACATACCCGCAGCACGAGGCCGACCTCCGCCCCACCGGGATGCACGCAGGGAATTCCTCTCTCACTCCTCCCTGATGATGCCGCGGCTTGATCGTTATTCCATGTTCCATTTGTGTGCATGGTAAATTGCGACATGGTATGGTTTCCTAAACAGCATTTCACCACGGTCATTGATGGGTAGCTTGTATCAGCAACTTTCGTTGGGTGTTGGACATAGCTCTCAACGCCCATACAGCGCCCAACAAGTACATCTATTGCGACCGAGCGGCTGTACCGTAGGTCTTCTGTGTGAGTAGTGACCCAGTATGCGTCAGTGCAGGTACCCTTGACAGATGATATCTGGGTGTAGCGTGAGATGACAGCGATTGTTCGGCTCACGTTGTCGGCACGCCCAACACGCGCCATTTCCGGCCGTCCCGGCTGTCTGGTCCGGGCACGCGGCCCCGCCGGTCGAGTCTGCACACATTGCAGGCTCACTCGGCCAGCTCGATAAATCAGCTCCACGAATTGACCCTCCCGCGTGGGGCCATTACCAGCAAATCACACCCAAGAATGACTCGGAGCGTCGCACATTCCTGACAAAGCCATTCGCCCGTTGATAACCCACCGTTTGACGCGTTGCCATTGTGGGCATTAGTGCCGGTCTTCCATTAGTTTGGCGTCGGCCGGTCCGTTCTCGGTACCCATCCCGGGTACGGTGGGGCGGCTCCGCCATCGCCGCACGATCGGCCCTGGACTCGTCAGCGGTGGACGGCGTCTCAGCTGCCGTGCCGTTCTCCGCTGGGGGTCCGGCCGCCGTCAGCGCGGCGCCGCTCAGCTCCACCCTCAGACGCTCCAGCGTCGACGGCAGGCTTTGAGACGCGTTACCCGGCGTGGGCCGCGCTGAATGCAGTACAGCGGAGACGTCCAGTGCGCACGCCCTCCACTTACCGGTAATACCGGTAAGGTATTACCGGTAAGTGGTAATACCGGTACCGGTATACCGGTACCGGACATACATTTCCAATTAAAAGTGGAAAAATTCAGTCGCGCAAACAATGAACGAACGGCTTAACTTCCTAAACATGCCCCTCAGATATGATACAAGGCGTACAATCAGGTAAGAAATTGTGCATACGAACTCGGGTCTTGGTTGCCATGTCACGTTCTTTGATCAGTCTGAAACAAAACGAGCAAAAAATTAAGCAAAAATTAATTGTTTTGTGTCGGTCTCTACTTAATATGTAATTCTACATCCTGTCAGTGTCATGAAACAAGAATCTATCATTTTATGGTCCTGAAAGCAAATAAACTCCAAACTGCTTTAGGACATGAGCGATAATTATGTACTAAGCAAAAGATAGTTGAGGCTCACTTACCAACAATTGTCCTGCCTAATTTAGTCGAGCAGGTATTCTTGATATCGTGGCAGGATTTTTTTCAACACCCTTTGATGTGGGGTGCCAGCTTCCATGGCAGCGATCTAGGAAATGTATCTGCAAACACATTGCACTTAACAAAAGGTGGCAGCAGTCAGAGGACTGACATTATGTACACATAAGACAAACAGCTACATAGATATAACAAAACTGATTACGACCGGTCGATAAGGGTGCAGTTCGTTTGATTTTATAGCTTCGTTCTAAAATCAGGCTAATCCTTTTTGACATACATTGGGCCTACATATGTTACTCTCAACAGCCACAAACAGTGATGTAAAGTTTAGATGATGTATAACAGTAATGTAGTGTTTAGATGATGTACAACAGTAATGTAAAGCAGTAGAGAAGTGAGTTGTCTGTATTAACATTAGATGACAACTGGCCTGTGATGGGGACACACATCTGATCATCCTCGTCCCGAGAGGAAAGGAAGGCACCCCGGAGAGGTAAGAGAGGGGGGGGGGAAGATGCTCCCCACTACCAGTCGAGACACCACAGTACAGATATAAGGACCATGGAAGCAAACGCAAGTGTGGGAATGAGAACGAGATCGTAACCACGAGAAGTATGCCACGTTAGAAGGAGAGCAAGAACATTGGCACAATTAATGGTTACAACGTACGAGAGCAGGAGAGGACGATAATGGGAAAGTAGGAATTAGTCATACTGGCACAGTCATGCTCATCTTTGTCATACTGAGCACGGAGTACTCCTGACGTCACATCTGATACAGAGCGGTGCACTATCCCCCCGGCCCGTACCTGCGGGGTCGACGCAGGCTCTGAGGGTGCAAGCCCAGGCGCCACCCAAGCAGGAGCACCGGTTGCAACCGTCGGACTTCCTCTCACCGTCCAGACAAACGCCGGAAAATACTGAGAAAAAGCATCAGCAAATGTAGATTAAATGTATGTGGGTTAAAAGCAACAAACGCTCTATCTTACATGATGTGCAAAGCAGGTGTGTAAGCAATTTCTTATATTTGCACTAGACTAAAAGACAAAACAAGGTGCACCAGACGGCCAGTGGAGGTCTTTACTGGCATAAGTTCCATGTTGCGTGCCAGTCTTACCGCGCCGGCGCCGCCCTGACGACGTCAGTCTGTTGCACGGCTTCAGCAAGCTTAATGGGCAGTTTGTTTCACGGCTTCAGTAAGCTTAATGGACAGCGTTACATTCATTGGTGCGTCGGAATGGGGGCGGACGGCCGTATCAAAGCCATTGCGTTATGACACAAGATCCTTAAAACTACCTGGCACAGCATCAGGAGCATATCATGTTCCGTTGTGTAATCACGGACACTGAATTCCAACCTTCAACTGCAAGCTCGGCTTCACTTCAGTCACAATAGAGCTGGACTAAGCGTGGCTCAGTTTCAGGCCCTTACACCAGACATACGCACCTCGCCCTGTTGAAGCGGCTTGATACACCACTACAGCCAGAGCCAGCACGATGAGCACACGAGCCCCCATACTGGGTCCGGTCGACGTAGCACTGACACGTTCCGACTGAGCTGGACGGCGTACTGGCCCGATCTGGCAGCTCGAAAGGTCACCAGGGGTCAGTGGACGTGCACACGGCGGGCCGCCGTCCGTCAGGCCAAGGTCACGGTCCTGTCCTGGCCGGCCGGTGTCCGTCACAGCGGCCGGTGCCAACAGCTCACCGTCAGACAGTGGGCCCCTTCACACCGGCAGACCGTGTCGCGTCACCCGGCGGTGAAAGCTCGCGTGACGGTCCGACACCGGCACCTATGTGTGCCAAACGGGTCATGGGATCCCGGGTGACCGGATGGACAGTACACGGGTGGCGTCTGGTGACCGTTTGTAGATGGGTCGCATGGATTGCATGGTGTCGGAAAATCAATGTGAGCT
>NW_023596461.1:19371650-19389150 GCF_011947565.3 Pollicipes pollicipes
GCAAACAGTTAAGATCTTACAAGATATCATAGCGTACATAATGCGTATAAAGAGGCGGACAGGTTCCATTGGCTTTCTCACTACGCATATACGTGGATGAATAATTAAAGTATGCAGGCATGGGTGAAGATCCCGTCGGGGGCGGTGGGTATGGGGTGAGGGGACGGTAGACACCTTTGACCCCAATAAACCTAAAATGCGAATGTGTTAGGAGGGTCCGGGGTGCAAGTCGAGGAGTTGAGGTTTGCAGCGTCCAGGTTTATGTGATGAATTTTGTCTTACGCAGCGCGAACAAAACGTTGAACATATTGGATAAGAAGAGCAAAATTTGTTTCGTTTTCAGAACTAACGTTAACACGCGCTCGGGTGGGAGATCAAATTGAACCCCCCCCCCGAAGGCTTTTCCAAAATGGTTTCTTAACGGTGCACGTATGCGCGCCAAATTTTGCATAGCTATAGAAAATCAAATGGCGGATCGTTTGACGTCATCAAATTTAGATGAACCTTTTAAGGTCGCTGACCTATGGCAGGTCAAAGTTAGGCCATTTTTTCAGCGCAGGCAATTTCTGGGGAATTCTTCAATCTGATCCAACAACAGAGTGCTAGACGAAGCCATACATATCTGAGAGGCTTTCTTAGACAATGTAGCAGTTGAATGCTCAACTTAAATTGACCTAAGGTCAGGTATGTAGGTTGCATCAAGGTCAAAACCAATCTGTTTTGTTACCCTAGGGCCTGCTGTATGGGATAGTTTCTGGTGCTCATTAACAGGAACCACATTATACATCTTCCATGGACTTCGTAGAGGTCAGAATAGTGCATTGACCTGAAATGAGTCAGGTCAACATTTTGTTTTAGGAAAGCACTGCCTAGCGTAATCTTTGTCGCTTAGTCAAATGTAAAACTCAAAACAACCTTTCATGCTTTTGGTCACATTGACCTTCAAAAGGTCAAACTAGGTGACTGACCTTGAATGAGCACCTGATACACCCCTGATAACAAGGTGCGTCAGGTACTTGCTTCTCATGCTAGTAATGCACCTTGTTTAGAGATTACACCCACTTAGAAACTGACCAGTCTTCCACGCACGCACAATGTGTGACTGGCCAAAAAAGTACCAAAACTAACAACACCATATCTGGGATGGACCAAGGGACTGCAGGGTGTCGGTTTTCAAGCAAGAAAGTTAAAAGTGCTGTTAATAAGATTCCTAGAAACAATCAAGGTACCGCACACACTCCACACCGTCACACTCCGTCCCTCCTCTCTGACGGTTTAGTGAGCCTTTCCTGGCCACCAGCGGCACTTTGGTCTACTTAGGATCTTATAACAACGTAAGACCTCTCTGGAATTTCAAAATCCCTTCTGGGTGCTAAGAATACCAGGGAACTTCTTTGGACATCACCCTGCTCCCACTTCTCTCTTGCTCTACTCTTTCTCCCGTGTCATCTCTTTCCCGCACATGTTGCAGCCTGATCTATACTATGCCACGCGTCCATACATGCATGCCACCCATATATGCATGCATGCATGCATGTATTAACACTGCTTGGTGCGGCCAGGCTCAATGGGTACGGTTGAATAGCCCTTTAATGGTCGATTGAACGGAGCATGTCATAATGATGAGAAATGGCTGACCTTTTGGGGTGGCACTTTTCAGACCGTCGGGCGCTGAGTTTTTTAATGGGACGCAGCACAATGGGGAAATTTTGATGAACGCATCGTTATCCCAGTGAAGTGCTTTAGTATCAACGTAATTTTGTCATACACGCCACATTTTAGCAGACAAACAATGACCATTGAAAATGGATTGGTTGAAACAAGCGAACGGAACGTTTGAGAAAAGAAAACAACACAGATTCGTATGTAATTTTTTAAGATTTAGCGTCGTAAATATAAGCAGACACAAGAAGGACCTTTGCGGTGTGTTCGACAATCACTCCGGTATCGTTTTACCACGGCCTTTTCTGTTCCACATGCCTCGAACTGACCACGAACTGTATTTGTATTTTTGATATAATCGCTTCGTTGCTAAAGAAAATTGCACGTTAAAATGCAACTAAACATTTATTTTTTAAATTAAGAACTTTACGTTTACGTTCAACGCATGAACGTTGACCGTGTCACCGCTGAGTTGCATAAAAAAGATCTAATAACCAATAAGTTACCAAACTTCTCGAAAATAATTCACAATAATACGCCATGCGGTAGGAGTTCGACACAATCTCCTTTTCTGCTGCTAAGTAAGTCGCATGATTTCATGCATTCCGTGCGCGGCCACAGGCACGTGATCCCTCGAGGATGGGGGGTGGGGGAGTCAGGTGGTCCAAACTCAAGGTGGAGAGCACACGCCATTCAAACATCGTCACTTGCGCAGCTGGGCCAGTGTTCCAAACACAATGCTGGACTGGTGGCACGTGCGCTGCAGTGTGCGGCCCAGGCACCTGCTCTAGTCCGATACTGTACAGTGAGCGGGGCGTGGACGCACGTGATGTGGACGGACGCGTGGACAGTGTGGATGCTGGTGACGGGTAGTGGGGAGCGCCTGTGGATACCTAAGACGCGGTGTACACTGTGAGACGTTTCCGCCGTACCAACACTGCACTCTTGTGGTGACGGGCAGTGTCACAGGTCTTGCATAAATTAGGGCAGGGCCGGCATGTACACGTGATCCGAGTAATAGCCGGCGACGCGGCCATCCCTAGGAGAAGGATGGTGGTGGAGGGGTTCCAGGACCCAGACCTTTGATGCTCTCTGGTCCGAGAGAGGGACATCAGGATGCTCGTCATTCGAGAGGTGAAGAATGCCTTTTCTCTGGCTGCAGCTGCAAAAATATCCCACGTGAAACTGAGAGTGGCCGACAAATATGCAGGGGATATCTACAATCCCCTTACTAGAGATAATGTCGTAATGGTGCGCAATCAAGGATAACATGCAGGAACACATACAGGGAAGCAATGCGCGGGTCAGGCGAGAGACACTGCCATATAGCTCCTTTAACGCGTATAAAAGACATTTGAAACCATCAGCAAGACCCTGCGCTCGCGAAGAAACATTGATTGATGGTTGGGGCTGGGTGTGTAATTAGTGCATAGTTGCTTGCATCATGCGCACAAAAACGGCTTCCAAACGGAGCGGTCTTTGCCCGTGGGGCCAGAGACACTGACTGACAGCACACAGTTTAAATTCTGATCAGGATTGAACTAGGGCGTGACCCGTGCCAACTGGACCCAGTGAACGCTATGCGGGGCTGGGGGGGGGGGGGGGGAAGGCAGCACAGAACAAGACTCGTTTGCTTTGCTTTAAAGGGGCGTTCCAGCCTAATGCTGTTTGTTTCCCGCGCAATGCTGTTCGTTCCGGCGCAATGCTGTTCGTACAAGACGCAATGCCGGCACTCGACGTTTTTTCTGAATGTTTTGGGGTTTCTTTTGTTGTTTTTCTTTTGGTAAGCGCAAGTCAGCCTTTCCCAGTGATTCTTACACATTTTGGTTTGGCTAATTTCCTACATATATGGTCCTGTGGTGCTGCAGTGATGGCACCCGCATTGGCTTAACTATATCCATAATTACAGCAAAACCAGGAGTATGTCCCTGTTTGCTGCGAAAATTTGATGGCCCGGCTATAAAAGTGCGCTGGCGTTTTGGAAATGCCAAAAAACATGATCCCGATCCAAGTCCAATCTGATCATGACGTGGTTGTAAAGACAACGCTGCACAGAGCTTGTATTTTGTGGTTCGTTAACACCCACTTGTTTTTTTTTTTAACTTCTTGACGGTATTGACCTAACTAGGAGAGTAAAGTTGTCTGCTGGTTGCTGCATCATTAGCTTTTGCGGCACATGACAATACGCTCTTCTACGACAAGGTGGGGGCTTCAAGTCAGTCCACTACATCCGGGCATACGCGTTCTTTTCCCACGCCCGTAACCTGGTTTCCGTAATCCCTCTGTGAAAACGGAGCAGTGGGTTCTGTTTCCCATTGGCTCCCTCATAATCATTAGCTGCTGATTCTGAATCGTAGTGTTTGTTTCGTTCGACACCGAACTATAGGCCCTGATTCTCGATATATATATATATATATATATATATATATATATATATATATATATATATATATGCGAACAGCAACAACTGTATCTCCGCTCCACCAATTCCTTCTCATATATGGGCCTCTGTTCCTTGTTCGCTTTGATTTTTTAACAATTTTCTTCGGGCGGGCGGTCCGAGGCGGACCCCGACACACAGCGCACGGTGTACGTCGGCGCCAGATATGCCGCGGTGTACCGCCGCGCCCTCTGGATCACCTCCGTCAGGCGGACGCTGACGCCGGTGGATAAGTTATGGTCCCCCCACCCCCCCCCTGAGCCGGCTCGCGTCTGAGTAGTGGCAGAACTGGATTTTTACGGCGGCTGACGCGGCGGCAGGCACCTCCCTGTTCTAATGGAGGTGACGCCTCCACAAAAACGGCGCCGGCGCGGGTGAGCGTGCGGCCGAACTGTACCGAAAGTCGATTGGCGCCGACCGCCGTTGGCTGCAGAATCGGCTGGTTCGCACAGCGCACCGTCAGTGGCGGGATGTTCAGGGGTGCTCAAACTAAATAATGTATGCCGTCCCAAGCCGTCACGGAAGGCATTCAGACGTGCAGGAGAACTGCGTCAGCGCTGCAAACGACACAACGAACCCAACCAATAGTATCTAGAGAGCTCTTAATGCTAAGGTGCGCTTGTGTGTGTGTGTGTGGTACATGCGTGGTTGTGTATTATGTGTATGTGTGTGTATGGTTATGTTTCTTGTTTGTACATCGTGTATTTACTGTTTTTTTAACTGGACTGCTTCCTCAGTTGGGCTTTTGCCTGTGACTGCTTATGTTCTAAATAAACAGCAGATAATAAACAAGAGAACAATGCAGTGTCTTGCAAACTGCACGCCACAACATGTCGGAGTTTTCTAAAACTGGGAGGCAATATTGGGCCGGGCGATGAAAATAGCGGACACCGGACCGCAGTTAGGACCGCGTTGTCGCGTGCTCCCAATCATTGGTAAGTGGTAGTAACCTCTTATCGCTGAACACCGATGATAGCCATCAGGTGGTGGACCGACACCTATTCATTACACGCCCACCCTCCAGTAATAACAGGCCAACAACATCATGCGAGCACGCAGAAAAACAAGTCGTTTTGCCGAAGATCAAAGCCTGAGGCAACTAAGGAGGCCAGCGAGGAGGTATTCATGCTGCGGAAAAGTCGAGTTCGATATCTCATTTTCTTACTTGCATGTCTCATTGTCGTCATTACAAGACGACTATTCGAAGGGCGTTTCTGCCGACCCGTTCACCGCCGCGGCACCTCGTCGGCCGCCATCGGTCGGCGCGTGCCCTGCCGACACCCGACCCGATGGCGAAAGCATGTCGGCGCCGGCCAGCGACGGTGGGATTAATTCGGCGGAGGCGCGCTACTGTGGGCGCGCGCCGCTGGCGGCCGCCAGATGGCGCGCCGCTGGCTCGTACCCACCCGACGGATTTGGTCATGCTGGGAGCCGGGGTGACGACAGCCCTATGAAGGCCGCTGCTGATGTCTCCATTGACCTGCACGAACCGCGAGGCACGCGAGCCGCGACGGAGCCGCGCCGCGATGAACGCGAGGGATCCGTGAATGGGTGTGTCAGGACGGGTTTGTGGTGGAAGTAACCTCAGCTACAAAACTGGCAGATAGACGATGACAGAAAGGACCGATTTCAATACCCGCACTGGCATGGCAGCCAGCAGAGTCGGATCATTCCTCCAAGCAGGCCTTTTTTCCCGCACGGAGCAAATTTCCGCAAAGCTAAACCCAAGAATAAAGGTTTTTCAACCATTTTGAGCGTGAGCCCGATTGTGTTCTTGAGTCTCCCTTTCTATCAGAGCGCTTCGTCTTTCCGTACGCAGAATAGGCCTAAAATTGTCGTGCGGCCTCATGCCTCATATCGTTGTGATATCTTGGCACATATCAGCGATGTCGGGCGCCGTTGTGGTCCTCTGCTGAGCCGAGGGGCGTGTTCCGTGGGCACTACGATAGTTTGCTCCTGGGACGACGTGTACACTCGCCAGAGAGTTTGAGTCTGGTAACAGCGTCTGGTCATCCCGGACGTGGGACGGCCGTTCGCGGTCGCTAGCGTTACTGTCGTAACTAAAACCACCCGCCAACGGTCATCACTACCGCAACTAAAGCCACCGACCAACGGCCATGACTGCCGGAACTGAACCTATCGACAGCGGAGAAATGTTGCATAGAAAACGCAGCGAACAAGCAATGGCCGTGTCATTTGCCTGAGGCGGAATATTAGTTCGACTTAGTTGTGGCAGCAAAAAGGACCTACAAGGTGGGGCATTTATGGTGTGCAGCACCCATCAATGATGCTTTCATTGCTTGGCTACCGTTTGCGGCTCCATGTTTGGATGAACGAGCGCTGCAGCTACTCGTACCGAGCCTTAACTGCCAAAGTGCGGCTTGTGCGGTGTACCACATTGGTCAGGCAATCTTGAGGACAACGCAGTGCTGCCACTCCCGTAGAGCTATAACGGTCTAGCTTTCGAGATCCGTGCCGGTATTTCTTCCGTCTTTGGGGCCAGTCAGTGCCCGTCATCCTCGAAAGGTGTCCACATTCAGGCAACAGCGAATCACTGATTGACAACTGCTCATTAGCGAACGTTTAACAACCTTACCTCGAAGTTTTATCCTCGTGAAGCCGGCCCCGGCTGCCAGCCCAGCCTGACGCGTTCTCCAGCTGGACCATCCGGACCGTGCTCCTCCTCCTCAGCGGAGGGCAGGGTCCCTGCTCCGTATGAATTTTCTTCCTGAAGCCGCCCGATATCCCACTCCTTTCATTGAGGGAGTCAGCCGAGAACATCACGCACAACACGGACTTTCAGCTGATATCCACCGCACGCTGGACGTCCCGGAACGTCAGAATAGCTCGCACATACACAGGTTAGTCTAAATGTCGGTCCATGATGTGGCTGGTGAGTGGACCGCCATTGTCTGTTATACCGTGCTTCACGTATTCGTACCTAGCCAGGCTGTTTGTCTCTTGCGTTCTCGAGGCCGAAATACATCGCAGCCTTCATCCGAATACGATTTCAACCTATCGAACAATTCCCAGATTATCCACGAGATTCTCAAATGGGCAGACGATTAGGACAGAGCCGGGTCGGCCTAAGAACATTCTCCGTCGTGATTACGCTGGCGTGTGAAATCCATTAGAGCTCGTGCTGAAGTGAGCGAGGCCCCCGGCGGGCGGTGACGCGGTGGCCAGTGACGGCCCGTCCGTCACAGGAGGGTGGAGTCACCTCAGAGGCGGTCTGCAGGTGACAGCGGCGGATGATGCACGTCCGACGATGACAGCCTTTCGAGACTGGGCAACAAGCTGGCCAGTTCGGTAAAGGGAAATCAGTGTTAAGCCAAGATGTTTAGGTACTGGCAACATTACTCTCCGAGTTTTCATTCTACATCTCGTAGGGAATACTTTGTCACCCCACAAAACCTTGGCACGAAAATTGGATGGATTTGCAAAGGTAGCAAGCAACAACTGGTATGTGGTCATTTTGACGTTTAAATGCAGTGGTCGTGGTCACCAATGTTGCCGGCGCTTCTATCACGACTTCAGTGCTCGTGCGAGCCGCCACCATTCGAACCGCCTCCTTCTGCTGTAGTGTCAGCGTCATCGAAAGGCAGGTCAGGAAGCAGACTGGACGCCATGCCATCCGCGGCTCAATTGGGCATGATTTACCATGCACTGCGGCACAGTCTGGACACACGCTGCGGAGAGGGGGAGGTTCTACACAAGAGGTGTTTTCTGGTGTGGTTAAAGCTGATGTTTTGCATTCTGTTCCCGATCTGCAGTCGGCGACAAACGCCTGTCAGTCGAGCCGGCCAGCTCCATTTTTCCGTTCTGCGGCGTTTTTTCAGGCATGGTGAAAAAGTAATGGGCCGTGTCTTCACAGGTAATTACAGACGTGCCAGCTTTGACTTGTTGATGCTGGCGACAAACCAAAGACCCAGCCTCCCTGCGAAGATAAGCAAAGTAAACGCCATGCCATGTTTCACCCTTGCACGATACAGCGCGCCCGTGACGCTCTAAGATGGGATTTTAAGTGAATAGGTTTAAGTTGCGTCCCGTTGTCATTGCGAAATCCTACACTTGCCCCTGTATGGCGGCAACACCCGACCCTTGCCCTCTCACCTGACCTGACAATGTGAGGGCCGTGCCAAGAGGCCGTCAGCGAAGTCGTACTGATCAGCGTCACCGGTTTTGCGTGTGTGTTGTCTATGGAGCCGTCATCACACTGAGGTGAGCCGCTGACGAGGCTCCAGCGGGCCCCGGTCCGGCGCCGACCTCCGGCCCCTGACGGACTCACCAGCTGCCGTCTGTACGCCGAGGGTGACCCCGCAGGGCCGCTTTGGCTTAAGTCGGAAGTCCTGTCCACAAATGGGATGATATCTAAAAACGCATACAAAGAGGCTGAATGGCACAGCCTCGTTGACGAAGTTTAAAAAGAGATATGCCCAACGGAGTGATGTTGGTGGAGCGGCTGATGATGGAACTTGCTAGACACGCCGACGGGCAGCGGACACGGGATCCCAACCCCGCTGTCGGTGGACCAGCACCAGCTGTCGGTGATGGCGGTGCTCCCCCTCCGCGGGTCGAGTCCGCACCGCTGACAGATCGCTGACCCAGTTGGACCGGCGCGGATCAGTGCTTCATAAATTACCGCCCTCGCCGTAACTTCCCACTGTTTGCAAACCTGCGCCACCGCCGGCTGCCGCTGCCGCGTGTCCAGTCAGGGCAAGGGAACGGCAGCGGCATGAGGAGGCCAGAGCAGGGGGTCGGCTGTAGCGTGAGGGGGTCAGGGTTGGGGACCGATAGTAGCGCAAGGGGGTTGGGGCATGGGGATCGGTAGTGGCGTAACTTGGTTAGTCTAGCCGAGCACACCGAACGGCTGCTTCCCTGACGTGTAACACTATGTACATGTACACACATTCCATTACATGCCATTGAGCCCATGTGAACGAGTTAAAGCAATGGAGGCTCTATTTCGTGAAGTGACCCAAATTTTGGGCTTTTAAAAATGGCTCACTAGACGTGAATTTGGAGTTATCATGGCTGGTAGTCCATTCATCACTGGAGTTGAATGCCCCACGTCGAGCGAGAAGCGACTTTTCCGCAGTGCTGCAGCCCACCACTAGCAATGCTGCTTGGTGTATTTAGCGGTGCATAGCAGCGCTGCTTGGTGTTTCTTATGTGAGCAATGACACTGAGCGGCCATGGTATGGCCACAGCCAGCGCAAGGCACTGAGAGAACTTACGATATGTTATGCCCGCGAATCTGATTGGTGTTCATACCAGATGGCTGACATTCGCTTACATTTCCACTCACGCTGAACGCATGACATTTCACTTCAGCACGACTGGCTTTTGTTTTCACACAACGTTCACCAAGTGGAAGCGTCCTGAAGAGAATCAGACATTCACGCTTCTAAGTATTTGTTAAAACCGAACTTTAGTGAACACCTGAGGGGATATGTGATGATATACTACCAGTCGCTTGTTTTCACATTCAACGGTGTTATTAGTCGCGCCGTTTAGTGTTTACCTGGTCTTCCAACGCCTCATGACTATTTCATGCGACTGGCGGTTACAAATGTCAACGAGAAAATTATTCATGCTCTTTGCGATCATATTGTTTTCGATATGATTTTTCTTGTCTGAAAAGGAATGTCCGGCTGCTTGCGTTGATTTGTTACGTCTTCCGGACATCTCAACATATCACTGATCCTGGTCTCATTCGGTGACTGCGTCAGCTGGTCGAGGTCTGGGTGTCCAGTGGGCAGGCCTCCGACGCACCAGCTGGCATCTCAGGTCCGGTGTACGCGCTGCCTCAGTTTCTCCGCGAGCAATCAGGAACTGTCCGCCTACGCCCGTCGGAGCGCAGCCAGACTATAAATCACGGTTTTACGTGATCGCGTGTCTCGTGATCGCCGACTCAGCGACCCTGTCGGTGAGTGGTCACGGCTGAGACTTGAGATGGCGACAGACCAACAGAGCAGGAAGCCGCCGTGGAGCTGGTGGAATATGATGATGATGGTGGAGAGACGTCCATGACCTCTCACCTGGGTCGCGTTTACGGAAAGCAATATGTTCTTTCGTCTCCTCCTAGATGCTGTTTCCTACTCGGTGGTCCTACGGTGGTCAAAAGAAGAGAAGCGCACAGCCATACCGAAGTGGGGTAGTACCGTCAGATCTGACCCTAGCAAAATGTGGCGGGGATGCAAAATGTAATACAGACTTAGGTGGGCTTAGATTAGCCCATGGCTGGTGAAAGCGGCAGTCAAATTGCACAATGCCCTGCATTTTTGCGCTAGTAATCTCATTTTTGCCACTTCAGCAAGTGTGTGTGACGAGAGAAGCGTTCAGTTTGCCTCAGTTTCACCTCCCGCTCATCCATTTGTCGTGTTGTGATGTCACCCCTTGGCGCCCCGGTGACACTAAGCGGCAGTCCAGGTGCCGGTCTCTGCCCACACCGATTACCGGCCGCCGCTCCGAAGCTGACCTTAAGCTAGCCTATGTGCTATGGACTATGCAACGCTTGCAGCCTCGGTTATGTCTCAGCACCGTGTCCCTGTAAAAGTCCGAGTCTGTCTTGGTTTGCAGCGAAGGATAAAGGTAGAGTAAACAACGATTGTCATATAGACTGAAGGTGAAGGTGTCCGACCTAATGACTTTCACTCGGTATCAGTCGTAGCAGATGTGACCTTCGTTGTCGAGGTATTATGCGCACATCACATGCTAAGACTCACACAGCTCCTGGAAGCTGTGGAGCTCTATCCCGATATAGATTTATTGGTTTCAGTGTCGTCCGCATCGGTGTACACCGTCGCGGAGCAAAAGGGTAGTAACCGTACCAGATTGTGCGCATGCGTAGTCGTAATTTGAACAAAGATTTCCCTTACGCAAAGGCGGTACTTGTGAAACCGGTCCATACTGGTTCTTTAAAGTGTATATTTCAGCCGAGCCCATGCACTCTCCCACGGCCTCTGTTACATGCGGATGTTGACAGGCCAGACTCAGGAGTCAATTAAAGCGGGGTGTGGCGGCCCGACCGTCACACCCGTCACCACAGCCGGTGCATGACCCGGCAGGTCGGGTGGGTTTTTGACCAGCCGCCACCTCTGAATGCCTGGTCTGATTCCAGTGATTTAGTCACGACACGTGACACCATACAGCTCTGCAGGTGCGGACCTCGGTTATGAATGGACATCTGTCCGTAGCCAGCCGATGTAGGGTGGGTCGTGAACCATGCTGCCGCGACAACAAGCGCTGATCGAATTAGCTGCGATTGTACACCGCACGTGTTAAATCACATCGGCGAATGAAAAGATGCTTGTGGGCAAAGATTTAGACCCTTCTGAAGAATCCAGTTGAAATGGTTCTGGGGCGCTGCGCCAATGGTGCTGTAACACATTTTCGTTTTGCCTTAGTGGGCCAAAACAAATTGAGTGTGTTTGATTACGAAACTGCTGATACCACCATGTCTTATCGTGCTTCGAATAAAAGCCGCTCAGAAACAAACCCAAAAATCGTAGAACGATTACTGAACGCTTAGATTGTGATACGATAAGTATGCCGCGTAAGAATGTGATAACAGAGTTTTTCAGAGCACCACCACATGGGCTCCTCTACATTTTCGTCGACAAATGCAATCTTCCGATGTAGTCAAACTTGCGTTTACAAAATAAGGGTAACCAGCCTTGGATTCCTGATAGGCCTAAAAAAATGATATTTTTTCGCGCCGATTCACTAAAATGGTGTACGTAAAGGCATTGACGTGGATCAGGGGTATACCAGACCACGTAAGTTCCTTTCTTCCCCGACCCTTGTTTTATGCTGACAGCACATTTCATCCAGACCGACTCAAGCCAGGGTGGGGTCGGTTGATCGACGCTCCACCATGCTGGGCCGGCAGTGTTCTGCACCGCTGCCGATGGGTGTGACGGCCGCTGTCGGTCCGTTGCTGATCGGCACCGCTGCCGATCAGACGGCCACTGTCGGTCCGTCACACCTAAATCCGTCATTGGCGGCAGCCAGTCCGTCCGGTTTGTCTCGTGTTACCGCCCTATCGTCTGCCGCAGTCTCCAGCAGTGCGGTCCGGTGGCGCAGTGGGCGATCAGGCCCGCTGAGTGGCGCTCGCCAATCCCACCCAGCTGGGTGGCTAAGGCGACTTTTGAGGTTTTGTTCATGATGAACTCACCAATTTGGCACCACCTTTTTGAGGTCATTGTGTGGGAAAATTCGTGCACTGCTATTGTTTGGACTCATACTGTAACTGACATTTCCCTTAAAAAACATTGCATTTTGCACTGTTTAAGCCTGCCTATGTATACCTTCCATCTTCGCGCTGGTTGAATTGACCTTCAATTCACAGTTGAATTGTGAATTGAAGTGCTTCCTGGCAACGAAGCGATTTAATGTATTTCAATTATTTAAGTACAAAATCATGCGGTCCTGTTTTACCCGCTTACGTTATGTATGCGACCGATGACGAGGACTTGGTCTGTGCAGAGCGTGGCCCGGCGATGAACCGTACGCATGCTCCCACAACTTTCTCCATCAATTACATGCTGGCCACAACATACAAGGATTACGCCAGGCTTAATGTCTTCCCGAGACAAATATCGGAATGAACGACGGAGTAAATTTGTATGTGATATACTCGTCCCCTTTCCTCGTCGCTCTCCTATGTTACACATTTATAAGACTTGAAATGAATAATGCTGATTTATTCAGCGCATCCCACCACCCTAAACTCGATCAGTAGCGATAGCCTGCAGTGTCCACGAGCCGCTTCCAATCGATCATCGATAAGCACGCACTCGTGAACACACATGCGAACATCACGAGGTCTTTGAATGCAACGAGGCCTGCCACTCACATCCTGTCCATTGAGGAGCAGGCTCTGGCTTTGGTCGCGTGGCCGGCGGTCAGACGGCCGGGGCCGCCGGTCTGGGTGGAGTCCACATACCCGCAGCGGGAGACCGACCGCCGCTCCGTCGGGGTGCACGCACGGAATTTCACGCTACTCCGCCCTGCTGGTGCCGTGGCTTGATTCGTTTTTCTATGTTCCATTTGTGTGAATCGTGAATTGCGACATGTTACGTTTTTCTAAACAGCTCTCGCTGCCTGTCATCGGCGGGTAGTTTGTATCAGCAACGTTTCTTGGGTGTTGGACATAGCTCTCAACGCCCGCACAGAGCCTGACAACAGGCCCATCCACTCCCACGGAGCGGTGGAACCGTAGCTCTTCTGTGTGAGCAGCGACCCGGCGTCAGCGCAGGTACCTCTGACAGATGATATCTGGGTGTAGCGTGGGATGACAGCGATTGTTCGGCTCACGTTGTCGGCACGCCCAACACGCGCCATTTCCGGCCGTCCCGGCTGTCTGGTCCGGGCACGCGGCCCCGCCGGTCGAGTCTGCACACATTGCAGGCTCACTCGGCCAGCTCGATAAATCAGCTCCACGAATTGACCCTCCCGCGTGGGGCCATTACCAGCAAATCACACCCAAGAATGACTCGGAGCGTCGCACATTCCTGACAAAGCCATTCGCCCGTTGATAACCCACCGTTTGACGCGTTGCCATTGTGGGCATTAGTGCCGGTCTTCCATTAGTTTGGCGTCGGCCGGTCCGTTCTCGGTACCCATCCCGGGTACGGTGGGGCGGCTCCGCCATCGCCGCACGATCGGCCCTGGACTCGTCAGCGGTGGACGGCGTCTCAGCTGCCGTGCCGTTCTCCGCTGGGGGTCCGGCCGCCGTCAGCGCGGCGCCGCTCAGCTCCACCCTCAGACGCTCCAGCGTCGACGGCAGGCTTTGAGACGCGTTACCCGGCGTGGGCCGCGCTGAATGCAGTACAGCGGAGGCGTCCAGTGCGCACGCCCTCCACTTACCGGTAATCCTCACGTGACCTCCACAGTACGCTGATGCGTTCAGGCTTTCAGTCGTCGGGCGTCGGTGCTGTTCACCGGGCAAAGCTAGTAAATAGTCTAAAGGAGGTCACAGATTCAAAACAATGCTCAACTTTGGGTGCTGTATGAAGGCTCTGACGCGTGGACGGTGTATTGCCAAGAACGCTGGGGAAACGGGATACAGTGGAATTGCTGTAGCGTTGCTATAGCAGAATACTGATAAGTTGTTAGTTTAGCAATCTGAATGCCCAGTCTGAATGATGTTGCCGGCAATCAGTTTAATGTTTTTGCTCGAACACGTAAGCGAGTCCATATCAAGTAGAACATGGATTCTGCATCGCGTGTGTCAAGGTCCAATGTAAAGAATACAAGAAAACTGGAATAAATGGCACCTTATGACATTTTCAGATTGAATGCCTCGTATGTCTTCACATTGAAGAGGAAAGTTCGGCAGTTGGCATAGGACAATTTTAAAAAATTTGATACACGGGTTCGTGCCAGGTGGAGAATGTTTTACGTTGAAATTTTTATCAAATGCATAGCTGCCCATTAATATTACAGATAACGGTAAATCAGACCACGCTGAACTTTTTGTCCCCATCATGTGTAGGCTCAGATTACAGACGACGGAGATTGCAAATTGTAAACATGAAGATACATTTTGATGTGGCCGAGACTTGACTCCGTTATTATTACCTCATTATTCCAGGTAAAGGCGACATAAGACAGCCTTTTTAAGCCGTTTGAATCAGATTAACATGCGATTCCGTCTAACTAATAAGAAGATTCGTCGACACAAGTAACGGCTGCTGACGGCTTCCAATCAGCATTTCGATTGATTTGTTTCGCATAGGCGATAATAAGGCCACTGCCTCGAACCTCGTTCTGTGATATTTCTGTCTGTTTAGGAACAGTTTGAATAACAACAAAACAAATTCACTGGAATCCATGGAAACTAGTTTGTGAAATGCACCGCCAGGACCATGATAACCCTCGCCGTGATTGGCCGTCTTTTATAATACGTACTGATAGGGAGGGGGGGGGGAAGGATGTCCCACTTGAAGATAGAGCCTAGCTTGGCTATAGCAGTGCACTGGTCTTAACGATGTATTGTGACTGGTAATACGTTCGTTGCCGCCGGGTCAATAATTGACCCCACCGTGCCAGGTAAATCTTCACAGTGCCCTAGACCCAGCTGTTTAGCTACAAGACTGCCTTGTAGCGACACGGAACTTAAGCGCCAGTAGTTCGTGTCTATGTCTGAGAACAAAGGCGTGCAGTCTTGTGTGTTTATTTATCATGCAGTATTCCGTTGACGTAGCGGTGTCGGTGCCGTCCGCGGAATCTTCGGTTGCCGGCCCCAGCCATACCCCTCCCCCGCGCCAGCCGTCGATCGCCGGCCAGTATTCCTAGAAAAGCGTCGCTTCTCAGACATGGAAAACGCTTGGGGCAGTTCTTGTCCAAACACCTATAATGGATGTACCAGAGCCTAATTAAAAGTTAGGTATGATTGCACGACATACTGGACAGGTATTTTCAGAAAGCATACGGATTGTGATTGCATCGACCCCTAACTTTCAGGGCGAGGGTGAAGCTACTAGCTGAAACACATTCCTTTGCAATTAATCATAACGGATGGCTTATGAAATGAGCAAACTACAAAGCAGCTATTAGCTGATGGGACCAGGAGTTAACGTGTTTAAACATTTAGCTTTTTGTTTACTTTGGAAGGTTTGGGTTTAACGATAGAGCGCTTTAAGTATATCGATAGTACAAGGTGTGTTAGCGAGCAAACGGGCCGTCGCTGGCGGCGCGGCGACGGCGTCTCCGCGATGGTGTGAGCGGCCCCTATGCCGATTGCTTCCCCACCATCTGGAGCCCATAAACCCACGTGGGTTTGTGGGACACGCGGGCGGGGACGCACGGTCCCTGCCGAGCAGTCCACGTTCAGGCTCCGACGGCGGGGCTCGACGCGAGCCGCGTTCGTGTTTGCGACGACGACAACGACGGCTTCGGAGTGTGCGCGCCGCCCTTCCATTCCCTCTCTCACCTTTGCCCTGAAACTCTTTGGATAATAGAGACTCTTCCTCTTCAACGTCTGTTTTCGAATCAAGTCGATAGTTCTCCGGAAAGCTAACGAACTGTTTCGCACGAACAGGGTGAAAATCAATAAATACAAAGTTTAATTTAAGTTTTATAATTAAAGTTGGATATAAGGTTTAGAGTTTAACGATAGGGAGTTCTGAGTATATCGATAGTACAAAGTGCGTATAAATAAATACTACTGGACATCAATCTTGAAACGTCATCCATTGCACCAGGTCATTGCATATGGGACGGTTAAAGGTCACATGCATTTATTAACTTATAGCAGACAATTTACTGGGATCTGCGGCAATAGACAACAGTTGACGTCTCCGATCTTGCACAAAGCGATTCGGCAGCCTGCGTGGAGCTGCTGCTGCAGATTAAGACATCAGCTTGTTCGTGGTAGGCGTTAATGGAGCCCAAGCCGCACTCCTCTTAGCTCTCCGATATAATCGCAGCAATACGTTAGCGGTAATATGCAGAGTTCTGCCCGCCCCCAATATCTAATCCGGCTGGCATCTGGCTCACCGGTGCCACTCCACCCTGTCTTTTGAGCGAGATCGCTGCCGGGCCGTGTAAGCGCAACGGGCCGCGAACGCCACCGGTGCTGCCGCGAGCAGAGCCGCCATCAGCTGTCGTCTTGGCCAGTCTGCCGAGTAAATAGGGGCCGTGTGGCGGGGCCGGCCGGCGCCAGGGGCGGTGCCCCCGACCTCGGCACAGGGTGGAGCCCCGCCGACGGTGGAGCTGCACCCTCCCCCTGTCCCGGTGGTGTGTGGGGAGCGGCGCGAGCACAGGACGTGTCACGACAGTCACCGAGGGGCGTTCATCTGGCTCAGACACGGGCTGGCGATTGTCGTGTGGAGTGTGGACAGCACGTGATGTGGACGAACGTGTGGACAGTGTGGATGCTGGTGACGGTGGTGGTAGAGCGCCTGTGCATACCCGAGACGCGGCCTGCACTGTATGTACGCGTCCGCCGTACCAGCGCGGTACTCTTGTGGTGACGGGCAGGGTCACAGGCCTGCATAATGAGGGGAGGACCGGCCTTGTGCACGTGATCCGAGTCATAGCCGGCGACACGGCTGTCCAGAGGAGGAGGGTGGTGGTGGAGGGGTTTCAGGATCCTGACCTCTGCGACTCTCTGGTGCGAGAGGGCGATATCAGGATGCTGGTCATTCGGAAGGGGAAGAATGCATTTGCGCTGGTTGGGGCCACCAAAATCTCTCGTAGCAGCCTCAGAATTCCTAGGAAATACGCAGGTGAGGAGCATGGATGGTTTTGCTTCAAAATATCTTGAAGGAGGTGGTTTTAAAGCCACGCTTCCAGCAGTATTTCATTCTTGCCATTACAGCACTTTGAATGCTACATCACGTGTACATTAAATGCTGGAAGTGCACATCGATGTTCAGTATATGTATG
>NW_023596461.1:19394150-19419140 GCF_011947565.3 Pollicipes pollicipes
TTGAGCTGGGGCTTGTTATGCTGACAATAACCAATCTGCAATAAGTGAGGAATACTGAATGAAGATCACCATCAAGCAAAACCTTGGTTATATAAACGAAGACAAATTTAAACTGCGCTTATGGTTTCTGGTGATCGTGACCTACAAGCGCCCGCCAGCGTCCGAGCGGGAAGGAGCCACGGAGGGGCTCGGAAGGGAAAGCGTTCGCTCAGCGACCGTGTGTCGAGTTGGCGATCAGTTCAATCCTGGGCAGCGGCCGACAGTCCGTCGTCCCCACAGTGATCGGAGTGAGGTATTGCGATGATAAATCACTGTGATGTTGATTGCGTCATTAAACTAAGACGATCATGGCCTAACGACGTGCTCCCTGTTTCAGGTATGTTCACTGCCGTACTGCACGTGACGAGCTGCACCAGGTGGTAAGTACTGTGCAGATTCCATTCAATACTTCTGTAGCTAACAGGGAAATGGGGCGGTGGTGAAAACCATGGGCGAGTTTGGTGACCAAGTACTGGATGTTTTCTCACCACATCACGACACTCAGTATGCAAATAAAATAACTCAGGAGATGTACTTCATTATTGATCCTTGTCGCATGTGGGTATTGCTGCCTAATTGTTAAGGCAGCAATAATTACAGCTGTATACATCTCTGTCGATATGTGAAAACGCCCTTGGTTTTTCGGCATTATGGCTTCTTATGGCGAAAATATCCGACCTTCTACCTACCAGATTTCCCAAATATGCCAAGGGCAGTGAATAAGTGACGATATCAAGCAATGACTGGGAGGTATGATAAGATTACCCGATGTTTCACGCTGCGCTCATCTCCATTTGGTTTCTATCAATTTGCATCACTATTACAAATGTTGGCTTGACAACGCCGTTTAATCAGCACTTTCTGGTATGCTGAACAAAGATATCAGCGTAACTATGTCGTGGTCACTGGGTTGGTGCATTATTCATTTTGTGTTGTTGAAATTTGTAGTCGACCGAAGCCTTTCCGATGATTTGGTACCTTGTAACAACAAACCTTTTTTCGTATTTCGTAACTCATATTTTAGAAGATTAGGAACGTCTTGGGTCTTTCACTGACCTTGAAAAAATAGTTGGTGAAACTTGGCCACTAAGGCACTTTTCTACTGTTTTCCGACAACTGATCATGCAGCCATATTTTCTGCAATCTCTTGATAAAGTAAGTCGTCTCATGTACCTGCTTCCCAAAGAAGTATTACACATGGTTTGGAGATTACGTCCAATTACAACCTGACCTGTCTTCGGTACACGCACAAGGTGTGACTGGCCAAAAACGTACCAAAACTAATAATACCTTATGTGGGACAGATCAGGGGATTGCATGGTGTTGGCACTCAAACAAGAGCCTCGAAATTGCAGTTGTTAAGATTCTTAGGCCTCAAGGCGCCGCACACACTTCCGTCCATCCGTCCACTCGCCGTCCATCGTTTACTAAGTCGTACGAAGGTAACCCACAGATCTGTGCTGAGCCTCATTACAAACGGTATAGTTGAATACTAATGACAATAACCATGCAGAATCAAGGTGCGTGTAAACCTCTCATCGCTGGTAAACAGTAAACAGCCGCTTCTGCTGCCACCTGGTGGTCAGCTCAGCAGAGGGCACCGCCAATGGTTAAACGCGGAGGCGATAACTTGGAGGTAGAATCATAGCATCCCGTAAGGCGTCAATAATCTCCATCATAAACACCCTCGTAAGACGTCAATAAAGCGAATCATAATCCCTGCCGGTCTGCAAACAGTTAAGATCTTACAAGATATCATAGCGTACATAATGCGTATAAAGAGGCGGACAGGTTCCATTGGCTTTCTCACTACGCATATACGTGGATGAATAATTAAAGTATGCAGGCATGGGTGAAGATCCCGTCGGGGGCGGTGGGTATGGGGTGAGGGGACGGTAGACACCTTTGACCCCAATAAACCTAAAATGCGAATGTGTTAGGAGGGTCCGGGGGTGCAAGTCGAGGAGTTGAGGTTTGCAGCGTCCAGGTTTATGTGATGAATTTTGTCTTACGCAGCGCGAACAAAACGTTGAACATATTGGATAAGAAGAGCAAAATTTGTTTCGTTTTCAGAACTAACGTTAACACGCGCTCGGGTGGGAGATCAAATTGAACCCCCCCCCCGAAGGCTTTTCCAAAATGGTTTCTTAACGGTGCACGTATGCGCGCCAAATTTTGCATAGCTATAGAAAATCAAATGGCGGATCGTTTGACGTCATCAAATTTAGATGAACCTTTTAAGGTCGCTGACCTATGGCAGGTCAAAGTTAGGCCATTTTTTCAGCGCAGGCAATTTCTGGGGAATTCTTCAATCTGATCCAACAACAGAGTGCTAGACGAAGCCATACATATCTGAGAGGCTTTCTTAGACAATGTAGCAGTTGAATGCTCAACTTAAATTGACCTAAGGTCAGGTATGTAGGTTGCATCAAGGTCAAAACCAATCTGTTTTGTTACCCTAGGGCCTGCTGTATGGGATAGTTTCTGGTGCTCATTAACAGGAACCACATTATACATCTTCCATGGACTTCGTAGAGGTCAGAATAGTGCATTGACCTGAAATGAGTCAGGTCAACATTTTGTTTTAGGAAAGCACTGCCTAGCGTAATCTTTGTCGCTTAGTCAAATGTAAAACTCAAAACAACCTTTCATGCTTTTGGTCACATTGACCTTCAAAAGGTCAAACTAGGTGACTGACCTTGAATGAGCACCTGATACACCCCTGATAACAAGGTGCGTCAGGTACTTGCTTCTCATGCTAGTAATGCACCTTGTTTAGAGATTACACCCACTTAGAAACTGACCAGTCTTCCACGCACGCACAATGTGTGACTGGCCAAAAAAGTACCAAAACTAACAACACCATATCTGGGATGGACCAAGGGACTGCAGGGTGTCGGTTTTCAAGCAAGAAAGTTAAAAGTGCTGTTAATAAGATTCCTAGAAACAATCAAGGTACCGCACACACTCCACACCGTCACACTCCGTCCCTCCTCTCTGACGGTTTAGTGAGCCTTTCCTGGCCACCAGCGGCACTTTGGTCTACTTAGGATCTTATAACAACGTAAGACCTCTCTGGAATTTCAAAATCCCTTCTGGGTGCTAAGAATACCAGGGAACTTCTTTGGACATCACCCTGCTCCCACTTCTCTCTTGCTCTACTCTTTCTCCCGTGTCATCTCTTTCCCGCACATGTTGCAGCCTGATCTATACTATGCCACGCGTCCATACATGCATGCCACCCATATATGCATGCATGCATGCATGTATTAACACTGCTTGGTGCGGCCAGGCTCAATGGGTACGGTTGAATAGCCCTTTAATGGTCGATTGAACGGAGCATGTCATAATGATGAGAAATGGCTGACCTTTTGGGGTGGCACTTTTCAGACCGTCGGGCGCTGAGTTTTTTAATGGGACGCAGCACAATGGGGAAACTTTTTGATGAACGCATCGTTATCCTAGTGAAGTGTTTTAGTATCAACGTAATTTTGTCATACACGGCACATTTTAGCAGACAAACAATGACCATTGAAAATGGATTGGTTGAAACAAGCTAACAGAACGTTTGAGAACAGAAAACACAACACAGGTTTCGTAAGTAATTTTTTTGTTAGATTTAGCGTCGTAAATATAATCAGATCCAACGAGGACCTTTGCAGTGTGTTCGACAATCACTCCGGTATCGTTTTACAACGGCCTTTTCTGTTCCACATGCCTCGAACTGACCCGAACTGTATTTGTATTTTGATATAATCGCTTAGTTGCTAAAGAAAATTGCACGTTAAAATGCAACTAAACATTAATTTTTTTTTTAGATTAAGAACTTTACGTTTACGTTCAACGCATGAACGTTGACCGTGTCACCGCTGAGTTGCATAAAAAAGATCTAATAACCAATAAGTTACCCAACTTCTCGAAAATAATTCACAATAATACGCCATGCGGTAGGAGTTCGACACAATCTCCTTTTCTGCTGCTAAGTAAGTCGCATGATTTCATGCATTCCGTGCGCGGCCACAGGCACGTGACCCCTCGAGGATGGGGGGTGCGGGAGTCAGGTGGTCCAACTCCTCAGGGTGGAGAGCACACGCTAGTCAAACATCGTCACTTGCGCAGCTGGGTCAGTGTTCCAGACACAATGCTGGACTGGTGGCGCGTGCGCTGCAGTGTGCGGACCGGTCTACCTGCTCTAGTCCGATACTGTACAGTGAGCGGGGCGTAGACGCACGTGATGTGGACGGACGCGTGGACAGTGTGGATGCTGGTGACGGTAGTGGGGAGCGCCTGTGGATACCTAAGACGCGGTGTACACTGTGAGACGTTTCCGCCGTACCAACACTGCACTCTTGTGGTGACGGGCAGTGTCACAGGTCTGCATAATGAGGGCAGGGCCGGCATTGTACACGTGATCCGAGTAATAGCCGGCGACGCGGCCATCCCTAGGAGAAGGATGGTGGTGGAGGGGTTCCAGGACCCAGACCTCTGATGCTCTCTGGTCCGAGAGAGGGACATGAGGATGCTCGTCATTCGAGAGGTGAAGAATGCCTTTTCTCTGGCTGCAGCTGCAAAAATATCCCACGTGAAACTGAGAGTGGCCGATAAATATGCAGGGGATATCTACAATCCCTTACATAGAGATAATGTCGTAATGGTGCGCAATCAAGGATAAACATGCAGGAACATATACAGGGAAGCTATGCGCGGGTCAGGCGAGAGACACTTGCCATATAGCTCCTTTAACGCGTAAAAGACATTTGAAACCATCAGCAAGACCCTGCGCTCGCGAAACATTGATTGATGGTTGGGGCTGGGGTGTAATTAGTGCATAGTTGCTTGCATAATGCGCACAAACGGCTTCCAAACGGAGCGGTCTTTGCCGTGGGGCCAGAGACACTGACTGACAGCACACAGTTAAATCCTGATCAGGATTGGACTAGGGCGTGACCCGTGCCAACTGGACCCAGTGAACGCTATGCGGGGCTGGGGGGGGGGAGGCAGCACAGAAAAGACTCGTTTGCCTTGCTTTAAGGGGGCGTTCCAGCCTAATGCTGTTTGTTCCCGCGCAATGCTGTTCGTTCCGGCGCAATGCTGTTCGTTCCGGCGCAATGCTGTTCGTACAGACGCAATGCCGGCACTCGGCGTTTTTCTGAATGTTTTGGGGTTTTCTTTTCTTGTTTTTCTTTTGGTAAGCGCAAGTCAGCCTTTCCCAGTGATTCTTACACATTTTGGTTTGGCTAATTTCCTATATATATGGTCCTGTGGTGCTGCAGTGATGGCACCCGCATTGGCTTGACTATATCCATAATTGCAGCATAACCAAGAGTATGTCCGTGTTTGCTGCGAAAATTTGATGGCCCGGCTATAAAAGTGCGCTGCGTTTTGAAAATGCAAAAACATGATCCCGATCCAAGTCCAATCTGATCATGACGTGGTTGTAAAGACAACGCTGCACAGAGCTTGTATTTTGTGGTTCGTTAACACCCACTTGTTTTTTTTTTTTAACTTCTTGACGGTATTGACCTAACTAGGAGAGTAAAGTTGTCTGCTGGTTGCTGCATCATTAGCTTTTTGCAGCACATGACAATACGCTCTTCTACGACAAGGTGGGGCTTCAAGTCAGTCCACTACATCCGGGCATACGCGTCTTTTCCGACGCCGTAACCTGGTTTCCGTAATCCCTCTGTGAAAACGGAGCAGTGGGTTCTGTTTCCCATTGGCTCCCTCATAATCATTAGCTGCTCATTTCTGAATCGTAGTGTTTGTTTCGTCGACACCGAACTATTGGCCCTGATTCTCGATATATATATATATATATATATATATATATATATATATATATATATATGTATGCGAAAGGCAGCAACTGTATCTCCGCTCCACCAATTCCTTCTCATATACGGGACTCCTGTTCCTTGTTCGCTTTGATTTTTTAACAATTTTCTTCGGGCGGGCGGTCCGAGGCGGACCCCGACACACAGCGCACGGTGTACGCCGGCGCCAGATATGCCGCGGTACACAGCCGCGCCCTCTGAATCACCTCCGTCAGGCGGACGCTGACGCCGGTGGATAAGTTATGGTCCCCCCCTCCCCTGAGCCGGCTCGCGTCTGAGTAGTGGCAGCACGGCATTTTTACGGCGGCTGACGCGGCGGCGGGCACCTCCCTGCCCTAATGGAGGTGACGCCTCCACAAAAAAAACGCCGCCGGCGCCGAATGAGCGTGCGGCCGCATTGTACCGAGAGTCGAGCGGCGCCGACCGGCGTTGGCTGCGAAGTCGGCTGGTTCGCACAGGGCACCGTCAGTGGCGGGATGTTCAGGGGTGCTTATACTAAAGGCCTGCCCGTGTATGCCGTCCCAAGCTGTCACAGAAGGCATTCAGACGTGCAGGAAAACTGCGTCAGCGCTATAAACGATACGACGAAACCAACCAATAGTATCTAGTGAGCTCTTAAAGCTAAGGTGCGCCTGTGTGTGCGTGTGTGTGTGTGGCACATGCGTGGTTGTGTATTATGTGTATGTGTGTGTATGGTTATGTTTCTTGTTTGTACATCGTGTATTTACTTTTTTTAACTGGACTGCTTCCTCAGTTGGGCTTTTGCCTGTGACTGCTTATGTTCTAAATAAACAGCAGATAATAAACAAGAGAACAATTGAGTGTCTTGCAAACTGCACGCCACATCACGTCAGAGTTTTCTAAAACTGGGAGGCAATATGGGCCGGGCGATGAAAACAGCGGACACCGGACCGCAGTTAGGACCGCATTGTCGCGTGCTCCCAATCATTGGTAAGTGGTAGCAACCTCTTATCGCTGAACACCGGTGATAGCCATCAGGTGGTGGGACCGACACCTATTTATTACACGCCCACTCTCCAGTAATAACAGGCCATCAACTTCATGCGAGCACGCAGAAAAACAGATCGTTTTGCCGAAGATCAAAGCCTGAGCCAGTTAAGTAGGCCAGCTAGGAGGTATTCATGCTGCGGAGAAGTCGAGTTCGATATCTCATTTTCTTATTTGCATGTCTCATTGTAGTCATTACAAGACGACTATTCGAAGGCCGTCTCTGCCGACCCGCCCACCGCCGCGGCACCTCGTCACCATCGGTCGGCGGTCGGCGCGTGCCCTGCCGACACCCGACCCGATGGCGAAAGCATGTCGGCGCCGGCCAGCGACGGTGGGATTAATTCAGCGGAGGTGCGCTACTGTGAGCGCGCGCCGCTGATGGCCGGCAAATGGCGCGCCGCTGGCTCGTACTCACCCGACGGGTTTGGCCATGCTGTGAGCCGGGGTGACGACAGCCTTCTGAAGGCCGCTGCTGATGTCTCTATTGACCTGCACGAACCGCGAGGCACGCCAGCCGCGACGGAGCCGCGCAGTGATGAATGCGAGGGACCCGTGAATGGGTGTGTCAGGACGGGTTTGTGGTGGAAGTAACCCCAGCTGCAATACCGGCAGATAGACTACGACACCACGGACCGATTTGAATACCCGTTCTGACATGGCAGCAGGCAGAGTCGGATAAGTCCTTCAAGCAGGTCTAGTTTTTCATACGACACAACCTACCTGAAACTAATGCTAAGATTACAAAAGTATCTCAACCATCTGTAAACGTGACTCGGTTTTTTCTTTTACATTCGCCTCTGAATCAGAGCTGCTACGCACAGAGTGCCGATGGTCTAGTGGCTAACGCATCTGATTTCATCTTCCCGTGGCTAGGAAGCCAGACATACGGGGCTCGATTCGCCGCGGTGCCCACGCTTCCTGCCAGAGTGAGTGGCAGGCGACGCCACATAGCCTCAGCAGCTTGGTGCGTCGTGAAGCTCCAATGACAACGATGACGAAAAAGATGCCCCACCTTTCTTTCCACAGAAAAGGCCTAAAATTGGTGGCACAATTGCATGCCGGCAGTCGGACTGCTGCGATATGTTGACATCTATCAGCTGTATCGGGCGACACTGGGGCTCCCTGCTGAACCGAGACACGTGCTCTGTGCACCGTACAGTAGTTTGTTTATGACACGGCGTTTGCGCTACCTAGAGAGTTGGAGTCTGGTAACAGCGTCTGGCCATCCCGGATCTGGGACGGCCTGCCGCGGCCACTACCGTTACTGTCGGAACTAAAGCCACCGGCCAACGGCCATCGCTGCCAGAACTGAAGCCACTGATCAACGGCCATCGCTGCCGGAACTGAAGTCACCGACCAAACACATCGAATTGTCACCCGGAACACGAAGCGAACAGGCCATGCCCATGTCCTATTCCAGGAGTAGAATACTGGCTCTACATCTTCTACTCCGCTGATGCTGTTTCGGCTGCCAAGCTGCCGTTTGCGGCTCCATGTTTGGGTGACTGAGCACTGCTGCTACTTGTACCCAGTCACACTTGCACGCTGTAGCACGTCACGCTCTTACGACTGCTGCGTATTCCCCTTCGATCTTAAAGCCTGCCTCAGATCAACGTGGCCGTTCAACAGCCGAGTTCCCTTGCTATCATGCACGCGATTTGCTGCATTGGTCAGACATTCCAGGAGCCCATACAGTCCTGCTTCTCACGTAGAGTTATCGGGCACTGGTTTGTGAGGTCCACCCCGTACGTGTGCTGCCTTTCTTTTTTCGGGTCAATCCTCGAAAGACGTCCGCATTCATGCAGCAAACAATCACTGATTGACTGCTCATCAGCGCACGTTTAACAACCCTATCTCAAAGTGTTATGCTCGTGAAGCTGGCCCGGCTGCCAGCCCAGACTGACGCGCTCTCCATCTGGACTATCCGGACCATGCTCCGCCCCATCATCAGCGGAGGGCAGGGCCCCTGCTCCGTATGCGTACGGGCCGAGCGTGGGAGAGGGCGAGCCGTGTATCCACCAGGTGTGTGGGTGAGTCTCGACCCCGGAACCTTCGGCCGGCGGCCCGGGCCCGCACAGAGCCGGCCGCACGAGCCGGCGCCGGAGGTCAGCTGCCAGTCGCGTGCGAGAGCGGCAGCGGTGCGCCTCTGTGCGGTTCTCTCACGGGGTGGCGGCGGCCGCAGAGCAGAGCCGGTGGAGTGATCACGTCATCCGTGGAAGGTGGCCAGACCGAGGTGGCGGCGATCTGAACTGCGGGCGTCACCCACGGGCATCTCCCGGACAGCTGATATGGCGCTGGTTGTGAGACTCCACCCAGCCACGCCGAGTGTATTGTGGACTCTGGTGTGTGTCGTGTTTGTGGTGGGAACAAGTGAATGTCATGGGAGTCAGCCGAATCTGACAAAGTACTGGACTCCGTGCATGGGGGAGTCATTCAAGGCAACGGTCAACACGTCTCAGGTCACGCTGTCCGGGAAAGTACAGACGCTCATTGACGAAGCGGGCGGTGACGTCACTGCCGAGGTGCGGGTCATCCACGTGTACCGCGGCCTGACCCGGGTCAGGGGTCACGTGGTCCGGGTGACTGGCCTGTACCGCAGTGGCGTGTGTGGAAGTCGTGTGCCCGTGGGTGCTGTGCGAATATTTGTCATGAATGAGACGGACCAACGGGACACCTATGAGCTCCGGTCTGCACCACAGCGACTCACCAGGTCATCTTTGAATGGCTTACACGACGCATATAAAGGTAAGGTGTTTAACGATGCCGCAAATGGGTCAACATGCGAGGATCGAAAGCATTCCGGCTTATGCCTAGTGTGCAGCAAGAAGAGCGGGCTCAACAATGTGTAGCAATGCGCCAATGTCATTCGCACATGGAGGGAGAACCTGTTATGTGGCGGCTTCGGTGTGGCACTGTCCGCATGCGATGTTTCTTTGGTTGGTGTAAAACTCCGGACTCAGACCCGCCATAGGCTGTGACATACGCTGGCATAGTGGTGGCATCTCTTGATCGGTATGGTATAGTTTGAAAAAGATGATTAGTGCTTTAACCGCTTAGCAGTGTTATTATCCACTGTGACTGTTATCATAATCCAGCATCCTTTACACTGCTGCTTTCTGCACTGCGTACACCCGTGCATCTAAAGCTGCTCCCGTGGTTTCGATGTTATCACCCGAAAGCACACGCTGCCACCGATCTGTTTCCTTCACACCAGCACTGTTCCCTGGCGCGTGCCGGTGCTGACGTTTACCTCGGGTGAGCTTCAAGCGGCTGACCTCCGAGGGAGGCTGCCTTAGACAGCCCGCGGCGAACAAACACGGCCTCCGCTGGATAATTCATCCGATGATGATTGACCGAGGCCGGGGGTCGGGTGGACCTTCCGGCTGTGCCCTCGTCGAGCCGTACTGAGTCCAGCTCGGGTGGGAAGGGCGGGACGACGTAGGGGTCCAAATCAGACAATTAGAAAACATGGGGCTCGGCGCGGGAAACTGAATCTGAAAACTGGATCTGTTTGTTTTTCAGCACCGAGGAAGACGTCACTTTCGTTTACGCCATGAATGTATGCATGACCAGGACTATCAAAATTGAAAGGGTGTTGCCGGGGCGAAACGTCGAAGTGTTGAAATGAACAACAATTGTAAAACGTTTTAAAGGTAATCGGGCACTGTGGGGATGGATGGGTTGCGAGAATCTTTATTGTAGTGCACCTTTGTCGACGCCCTGCGCCCCCTCTGCAGTGATGTGTCCAGCATCGCTTCTGCACCTCTTACGCATTCTGAGGTGTTCAAGCTGCACCCTCGTGGGTGTTTTCTGTGCTGTGGTGCTCCCTATCGTCTTTGCACCGTCCTTTGCGCCGTGGAATACACCGTCGTCTCTGCGGTCTCTCTGGGCGCTGCAGCGCACAGCGCGTTTTAGTGAACACTGTCGCCTCCAAGCACGCTATGTAAGCTTTTGTGGACACTGTCGTTTCTATAACCCTGGTATAGAAACTGGTAGTCTGTGCTTTATGGACGCCCCCTCTGCTCCTCTGGTGGTGGAGGAGATTGTAGCGTGCTGTTCACTGCTGTCCATCGTCGGCACGCCGGCGGCAGCCCCACGAGGGTGGCGATCACCCATCCATCCATCATGAGGGGGAGAGGGGTGGAATACTCTAGCACAGGAACATCTCATCAGTCAGAGATTGGAGGTCATGGCACATGATGGCTGTGGTTCTGACTCGAGATCTCATAGCCGGTTGGGGTATAACAAGGCTATTTGTGCCCCCTTTACTAGCACAAGATGCATTCAGCGGCTGCCAGAGGATGAAAAAATGTTTTGCCTAAAACGCAATAGTTTTTAATTTGACTTTGATTGCGAATCTTATATCCTAAATACTGTATCGATCCAGTTAAGTTTGGTTGGTAGGGAAAATGGCCTGGAGACGTCTACAAGCCCATCACCGAGCATTACTACGCAGCAGATATTTAGCATAGGTGGCTTGACCTTTCCACGATTATTTACTTAGGAATTTAATGCTATGAAAAACAGAAATGGCGTGAAGATGAACGAACTATCTGAGCAAACTTGAGCTGGTATATGTGGGATCATAACTGGTGATAGCAATATACATGCTATTTTGAATCGTTAGAGTATCGTTAAGCAAGAAGTTAATTAAGCATCTGAGTTATTGAACCAATCATATTTTATCGGGTGCGTAAGAAAACGTGCCAGTTCTTGCGCGGAGTCTAGACACCCTAACGGTTAAGAGCATCGATAAAAACATTTCGTGCACCAAACTCTTGCCATGCTGCCACGCACGCTTGTCAGTGCATGGCAGCCCTGAACTTGTTAGGTTAATTGCCTCTAGACAGACTCACTGCTTTGTAGAGGACGCCTGCAATCTGTGGAAGAGCTCTGCAGTGGGTAACAGGACTTGATGAACAAACATGAGCTCTATCAACTACACCAGCCGATGTTCATGGGAGTGGTTACAAGCAGCTGGCCTTTACTACACGTTATAGATGAGCGAAGTCACACATTTGGAAAACTTCAAATTTCAAATTTTTAAAAAAAATTTTACGCCTACCCCAAACGCCTATTTCAAATCCCGTAAAGCACCTCAAGGTCTCATGCCTGGCACCTGCTCTCTCTCTCCCTCCCTCATCCCCACTCATACCCCCACCTTCCTGCCCCTCCGCTCTTTCCGTCCTGTTTCCCCTCCCCCTCCTCAGCATATCCCCTGCACCCCAACCTCTCAGTTCCTCGTCTCTCCTTCCCACCTTTCTCTCCATCTCCCATTGTTCCGCCCTCTTCTCTGATGTGCCGTTCTACATTACCCTCCTTCCTTTACCCCAGCCTTCCTGCTCCCGTTCTCTCCCTGCTCAGACGCCTCCTCCCCAGAGTACGCCTGCAGTCTGAGGAAGAGCTCTGGGGTTAATAACAGGGCTTCATGGACAGACGTCAACGCTGCCGACTACACTACACAATATTCATGACAATGCTTGCAAACAATTGACCTTTACCACAGTTATTGCATGAGCAAATCAACACGTTTTGAAAAATTAATCTAATTTTCCGTAAACATCTCAGTGTCTCCTCCATGAACCCTGGCGCTTCTCTTTGTGTCATCTCCTCCTTCCTGCCTCTTCGTCATCTCTGTCCTATTTCCCCTAACTAAATCATGCCCCGCCCAACCACTCGGTCCCCCACCTCTCCCTCCCCATCGCCCCGTCCTCTACCACGAGCTCTACCAAATACACCAGCCAACATTCATGAGAGTGCTTACAAGCAACTGATCTCTATTACGCGTCATGGATGAGCAAGCTCACACATTTCGAAGACTTCATTTTAAATTACGTAAAGCACCCCAGTGTCTCCTCCCTGGCCCCTGCTCCCTCTCAACAATGGGTCCGTCAGGCCTCTCCTCTCCCTGCGCTATGTCCTCTCTCCTTCCCACCGTTCTATCACCGTTGGTCTGTCGTCTTCACGCGAGACGCCTCGCGCCGTGCCGTCCCGGTCCGGAGAGAGCGCCGCCCAGCACCCTCCGGTCATCGGGTGGAGCCCGCCGCCGCTCCTATCGGCCAGTGGATCATCGTCAATAGCCGACGATCAAACACACGGCAGCCGTACGCTGTGCCTGCAGGCCTGACCTCAGATGGGGCCATCGGCTTCTTATCACTCTGGGCGTATGGGCGGAACGCAGCGGCGGACATTTAATGGCAGCGTGCGTATACGATAAGGATAAGCCTTTATAGTATTGTAATAGTAAATCGTAGTTATTTATGCACCAACTCGACATCCTATTGTCTTCGCTGCAATACTTTTTCCAGACTTCACTGCTGTGATTTCTAGCATTCTTCCTTCCCCCCCTCTCTCTCTCTCTCTATCTCTCTCTGTCTCTTCCCCTCTCTCTCTCTCTCTCTCTCTCTCCTCTCTCTCTCTCTCCTCTCTCTCTCTATCTCCTCTCTCTCCTCTCTCTCTATCTCTCTCTCTCTCTCTCTCTTCTTCTTCTTCTCTCTCTCCTTCTCTCTTCTCTTCTCTCTCTCTCTCTCTCTCTCTCCCTCTCTCTCTCTCTCTCTCCTCTCTCTCTCTCTCTCCTCTCTCTCTCTCTTTCTCCTCTCTCTCTCTCTCTCCTCTCTCTTCTCTCTCTCTCCCTCCCTCTCTCTCTTCTTCTCTCTCTCTCTCTCCTCTCTCTCTCTCTCTCTATGCCTCCCCTCCTATGCACATTCCGCTGCTCTGGTCTGCTTTGGGTCTGCTCTGCTTTTCCACCTCCCGTCCTCTCCATCCCACTCCCCGTGGCTCCACCCTTGGGTCGCTCCTCCCATCTCATGAGGTCGGCGGGATCCAGATGGGCCGGTGTTTGGCTTGGACGGCCGTTCAGTAGCCGCCCGTCGGCACCGGCGGACGGACGTGGCGCCCTCCACACGCCGTGTTCCAGACCTGTGAGCGGGACAGCGTCGCCAGGGTCTGGACTGGTCCCAGGAACGCTGACGGTCGGTGACGGACGGCCAGAGCCTGGTGGAGTGATGTGGACACCTCGCAAAAGGTGTCACACACAGCTGCCAAATGGTCGTGCTGCGCCGGGCTGACGAGAGAGATGGTGTGTGAGCGGCATGTGTTCGTTTGTGGCATTCCCAGAGGGATCGCTGGTTACTGGAGGCCGTTCATAAAAAACGTGTGGAAGACTTGAGCAGGTGATTGATTTTCAACGCGGACTGCACATCGATGTGGAAGACCTCTAAGATGGCTGGGGTACGCTGGTTTCTCCTTATGATGACATTGTGTTTGACCTGCCCCAAACTGACCCAGGCCAGACGAGGGAACAGATGTCAGGCGTTCCCGAGCACAAGTACTCGTCCAGTAGTGATCACGGGCAAGGTACTGGCTTTCTATCCTATACAGGTGCCCCGGGTTCATTTCCCAGTCAAACGTCTGGGCCTGGTGGAGGTCAAGCGGGTCATCTCAGGTCAGGTCAGCCGACCCCAGCTTGTGGTGGAAGGGTTCTATCAGATCGGTGTATGCAACTCGCGACTGAGACTGCGGGATACACGAATATTCTTCCTGAAGCGTCATGAGCAGCCACCGGATCAAAACATCACAGACCACGTGGACTTCCGACTTCTCTCTACAGCCCGAGTCTCGGCAAGCAATTTAAAAGCCTCCCGACAGTATTCAGGTTCGTCGATGTGGCTCGCATCCTTATCCCCATCTCGCATGGCGTGTGTGAAAAAGAATGGTTCTCGACGGTCATGTGCTGTCACATGCACCGTGCACTGTGTGCTCCTCAAAGCCTTGGGTTCGCTGCTGTTGCACAAGAACACCCCGTGCCTCGTGTACTCTACTGTAAACTCAGCTCAAGTCCATTGGGCACATCGTGCACTGTGTGCTCTACAAAACTTCGGGCCAGGTACTGTCGCATACGAACACACCGTACGCTGCGTGCTCTGCAGCAATCTCAACCCAGGTACTGTCCCGAGCACCGTGCATTAAGTGTGCTACAAGGTCTTTGTTTGGGTACTGTGACGCACTCAGGACTCAGTGAGCCCCAACAACCTAAGACCAGTTTGTTGTCACTGGGAACGAACGCCGTCTGGTCTCCAGTAATCTCGGGTGAAGTGACGTCACTTAGCACGCGAAGTGACGTGACATGAGCACCTGAGTGTCGCGCCTCCCCAGAACCTCAGTTTGGCACCGACTGGAGTTGCCAGCGGCGCCACAGATCTCCAGTCAAAACCCATCCGTCTATTTTGGGCCGACGCATTCTAGTTTGGCAGATGCCTTGCCAACCGCACGTTAAGTGATTGGACGTGACGGCGCTTGACGATTAGGATTATCTGAACGCGATAAATGCATTAGATGCGGCGCTTTCAAGGCAGCACGCGCCGCTGACCGGCAGAGGCGTGTCACGCCGTGACGGCCTGTCCGTCACATTGTGACAGGCCGTACGTCACTGCAGACAGAGCCGGTTGTGATGCATGCGGGCGTGGCATATGCACCGTGATGTGGGCCAGATGCGCTGCAGTTCAGGACATTCGACGGTGAGCGGGTACGGAGCGTTGGGTACTATGGTGTCTTCCGTCATCTGGCTAAGTATGGCATGATGTCAGGTATGCACACTTCTGCACACTGTACTCTTGTGTCCCCTTTCAGCCAATCGCAGTTTTGCTTAGTGCCTGCTCTGATAAATAAAACAAGACAACAAACAAGAGTGGTCACTTGCTGGTCCATCTCCAAAATGAAGTGGGACGCACCTGACTCTAATTGACCGACCCCGACAACTACTCGGGGGTGTCCCTACCAGGCGAACAGCTGGTGTCCTGAACAGCTCGTGTCAGTGGCTTCACTGGGTTTGCGATGTCCGTCAACGCCAGGTAGTGCGTCACGATATTACTTACAACCGCCCATGCCCCACTAATGCCTTCCAGCGATATCACTCAATTGTCCCGCGCTCAACGTCTAGGATGTCATTACGTACTTGATATACATTATATACTTACAAATCGACTGTAGTAGCGCAACGTCTCATTTGTTATTCACACACATGCCGTAAACGTCAGAATTCGCGTGACAGTGCGTTGTGGAACAGCCATTTAAACACACGCAGCCTGCTTAAGATTAAACGTGCCTCTGGTATATTGAATGAGCTTTCAGTAATGAAGCGTGACAGCTGTAAGCTTGGGATCTCGAGCGGACAGCTGTCTTGTCAGGCAAGACAATGCTAAACTCCGTCCACCAAATGCATGCCACGCAATGGTGCGACCCGTCGGGCTTTCTCCAGAGCCTGCTCAGTGTCAGAACACGTCACAGCGTAGCCAAAACCTGTTGGTGGAGGAATCTGTTGTCAAGTCAAGTCCAAGCAGGTCACCACCGTCTCAAACAAATCCATGCCTCGCTCTCTTTACTTCATTTTGTATGACTGCTCAAAGCACAGAGTTGGATGGCCAAACCATCCGATGACAGCACGCATGAAGAGTGTAGATAGGGTAAATCACGCAGATGACGTAGCAAAGCATCCATTGAAAGTTCCTTGCAGTAAATCAAGCCATGCGATGAGAGCGCGCATGAAGAGTGTTCAAAGGCGTATGACATCGTTAACGTGCCAAGGGCAAGCATGTTACAGATCCGAAATACGCCAAATGGTGGCACTTCTCAATGGTAACTGTTATGCCCCTATAACCCATCAGGTTGTTAAATCTGCGCTAATTTCCATGACATCTGGTGCGGCCGAGACCACGCATACTGTGCTGCATTCTGCCGTTCCATGGATGTTAGCTCTGAGCTAGTTCATGTTTGCCTACTTTTTTCAGCCATGTGATATGGCAGCGTATCGTACATGTAAAGGTGGCTTGGTTATCATAATGGCATCGACTTTTCCTGCTATATCTGTTGGAAATAACAAAGATCTACGGCTGTTTGGCTGGCCACGCAAAATTCGATGATGACACGGCTTATAAGATAACAAATATAGCAATGCGTAGCGTGCAAAACAGCCTTCCATTCGTTGCCAATCATCCTACCAAGAAGCTCAATTAAACAAGCACGCATTGTGTCGCTCCCGACCCTTTTCGACTGGATCCCTAGTCCTGGCGCTGTGTAATACCGCTAGAGCGGACGCCCTTCTACGTCCCTACAGATGAAGGAAGCGTGCCGGTGGCCGGGCGGGCGGCAGCCTGACCTCGATCTGGCGTCTGGCGGGGTGGAGTACACCAAGACTGTCAGACTCTCTACATCTCCCTCTCTCCTTCTCTCTCTCTCTCTCTCTCTCTCTTCTCTCTTCTCTCTCTCTCTCTTCTCTCTCTTCTTCTCTCTCTCCTCTCTCTCTATATCTCTCTCTCTCTCTTCTCTCTCCCTCTCTCTATATCTCTATCTCTCCTCTCTCTCTCTCTCTCTCTCTCTCTCTCTCTCTCTTACCCATTTTCTCCAGTTCTCTTTCTACCCTCTTACTCCCCGTTCCCTCCCCTCGCCACACTATTTATGGCTTGGAAGGTGGTGTTGCCCTTTATGCGTTGTTAATGGCAATAACTGATGTAGGACCACGTACACTTCTCCAGGTGACACCAGTCGCTTTCTTTCTCAGCCTCCTTCCTTCTCGAAATGATAACGGTAAAATCGTTACAAAGACGCCACTACAAAGCCAACGACGGTTCCATGCGCATTCCCATAATTCATTCCAGTCGTCAGTGCAACATCCTATTGCACACAAATTATGCCAGTCGGTGCAACGAACTAACCTTCGACAAAGTCCACCTTCTTCGAAGACACCAGTCTTCCTTTCTGGCCGCCCAGGGCTTAGAAGTTGATCACGATTCTCCTGCACAAATCACCATCGATCCGCAGTGAATCATGATTTGCCTGAAACTCTCGCTGACCGGAAGCTGACCACAACAGCGGCGTGACCTCGCCGCTCCCCGGAGTGTCACCTTCCGGGCGTGCGGTGTCACCAGAGTCAGGCGATCCATCACCGTGTGGCCTGAAGCGACTCGGCTGGGGCTCGCCGCGATCCATTAGCGGCTGTGCCGACGGCCTGAGATCGGCGGCCACCTCCAGCTGACGGAGCGGGCTGATGCCGCCGACTGCCCAAGGCCGGTCTGGGAGGGACGAACTGGGATGGTCTGGTGGACAGACTGGGATGATCTGCCATGGACGGGTTCATGGACGGTCTTTGGCACCTGGCTGGTGAACAGACATCCTGTCCAGCGTCGCTGATACACACCGTAATTTTCAACGGTCACCGTACGCATGGAGGTAATCCGACAGGATGCCTGGGTTTATCAAATAGCATTTGGCTGCCCTTGGGTGCAGTGACAAATTATGGGGTTTTGGTTGCCATATAAATGCTGCACTTAGCATTCGTCAGGCCTTGAGTGCAGTGATAAATTATGGGGTGTCAGTTGCCATATTAATGCTACACTTTGCACCACAGCTGTATGGGTCCCGTTCTACAAGTCATCGTGTAAAGGAGGGAGAGAGCACTCACCGAGTGATCGTGGAATGGACGAAGCTGTGGCGTTCATTTGTCCCACGATGATATCTGCTTTGCTTGTTAAACTGCTAACTAACGGCAAGCTGGTTAAGATCTTAAGGCCTAACTAACGCTTCGAAGACTCTGTGTTTGACATCATGGAACGAAAGCGAAGTAGTTCATATTTGTCTAAGGTCGGGGTGTTGTGTATTTGTCCTGGATTTTGAGACGTTTTTGTGACCTTGATGCTAAAGGCAGCGTTGCCGCACGTGATGGGAAATCGTTCCATCCTGTCAACACAAATACCTGTCAATCATTCTGCCGCCGAAGAAGAAGGGACGACGCACCTTTATCCCATGCTCAGGAAATTACATGATAGGCCCTAGACATGTTGGCAATACCTGCCAATTTTATTAGCAGCGCCTCCACCGACAAAACGGGCGTGCTACAGCATCAAAACACTGCAACACGGTTGCGGTAAAGAATTGTGCGTCGATGCAACAAACTCCTGGTTAATGTAATTAATTTCAACGGAAACCTGAAAGAACTTGTCTGATATCAATTTCGATGATCTGCGTGACTTGCGGCTGTGGTACATCTGAAAAGTGCGCCGTTCGAATAGATTGTGATGCATGTTTCTTTGTTTCAGGTACGTTTCAAATCAGATGGCTTGCTTGTGTTGTACCATCCACACGAAAATCAGGTAAGCCCATTCAAGACGTCGCGCACTCCAACTTAAGTTTTTTGGAAAGCATTTCCATTCCTACAATCATTAACTGAGTGGCTTATTCACAACATTATGCTTTTTGCAGCTTCATATAATACCCACGCGGCTTTTTCGTTACAAAACAAGTGAGGTATTTAGCCCCAGCACACGTACCCACCCAAACTCTTTTTAAGACATTAGCGCTGCCCCATCCAGGCTGTTGTAAGCATACAGTTTGCTGTCCCGCCTACCACGAATACCGGTCAAATCTGCGTGGAATCTTATAATTCACCTTCGTCGTGCGTGCTATGCATTAAACTGCATGCCGGGGCTAAACTTCATTAACATGAAGCCCTCGAGCGACGGAGCACCTACTTAAAGCCAGGTCCGTACCATCCCCTGCCCTCCGCCGACCAGGATTTCCCATTCGCCGTACCGGGCTGCGGACAGTCGGTGCAGACGGCATTGTGTGCCTGTCACGCCTAAATCCATCCTTGGCGGCGGTGCGCGGCTGGCGTCGGCCGCCGCCCTCTCGTGTTACTCACTCACCGTCCGCTGTGGTCTCCTGGCGGAAAAGTCTGTGGAGAAGCGTCGCACGCTCCGGGACCGATCTCAGCTCCAGAGCATGCTTGTGCGACATTTTAATGGTAAAAGAGGTAGATCTGCAAGACATCAAGAGCTTAATGGCTGCAGGTACGTTTTTGGATATGGCTCTCGTCCGCTCGCTACTTTGTGACTGAATTAATTGCAGTGCGTATTCCTAAACACGCATAGTGGTTATGGCTGAGGCTCTTCTACGTCCATCACACAAATGGCTTGGCGAACCATTGGATGCATAACCCGGAGAGCCCTGGCTCGCCTAAAATTGTTGCACTCTCACAGCAAGTCTCATATTGGATTGAGCATAAGCGATTACACAAGCCAATTGTGATGCGACCGACTTCCAGGGATGAGGATCCCTTCTTAGCATTCTTCAGAGGGAGAGGGGGGGGGGGGGGAATGACGGGTGTTTGCTTGACTGGGGCACTGCTCTGCGCATATCTGGATCAGGACGTGGGCTACAGGTGTGTAAGCCGAATGATCCGTCATTATATTAGTGTCCATATATATGGCCATCACATCGGGTGCGCTGAGTTATTGGACAGGCTGTAGTCAGCTGACCAGTTCACAGCAGTACGGTCAGCATAGCCGTATGCAGCAGTTCGGCCAGCGTGTCCGATGCCGCCGGAGCGGGGACTGATGATTGGTCGTTTGGCCGGCCGACCGGGCCCGGCGGCTGGCGGTCCGACGGGCCGGTGCCGGGCCGTCTGGGTGGAGTCCATACACCCGCAGTAGGAGGCCGACCGCCGCTCCGCAGGGGTGACGCGCTGCCTCCTCGCACCGCCACCCGGCGTCCCGAGCTCAGCCGGCACGAGGCGACGTCATGATGACCCGCGTGTGGACAGTGAGTGTGTTGGTCTGCCTGATGGCCGTCACCGGAGCGGGCAGGTCGGGCAAGGTCGGTGACCTGACCTGCCGCTCAGAGGTCCGTGGCGAACCTCTGACGGCAGTGATGGGCAAGCTCGTCGCTCTGAACCGAGCTCGAGGCACGGGAACGTTCCGAGTGAGACGCATCCTGCGAGGCGATGGGAAGTTGCGTTACACCCTGATCCGAGTGCACGGAATCGGAGCACAAACGTGCGGTGTGTCGGTCAAGAAAGGATCGAGACGGATCCTTCTCGTCACCGGGCAACGAAACCCATTTGAAGTTCGTGGCTTCTTCAGGATTACTAAAGGCAACGTGCGGAGGTTTCTACAAATACCAGGTTGGTGAGAAGATGACACGCGGTCTGTGTTGGTTGTTGTCAGATGAACATGATAAGCATGTTTCGTGCACTCCATTTTTCTAAAACACCAGCGTTTTCCGAAGTTAAGGACCCGCTGACATTTAACGACCGTTTTTTTTTTAGATTTAGCTCAAACCTCCGTCATTAATTGTTGAGCATAGTGTGCTTGAGAATGTCCGTCTACTAGGACCAGTGCCCGAAAGTGGTTCGCATTCCAGTTTAAACCACCATTCATCGCGTCATAAGTTTCTCACCGGTGGCCAGCAGCGGTCAGTTATTACAGGAAGGGTATCATTGCTGGAATGTGTCGGCTAACTTGATTATAGGTCTGGAATTCATTCGGGCATGACCTCATAAACGTGCTGACGGATGCTTTGGCGATTGTATCAAGCATTCCACTGCGGCGAAAGTTTTTCTTCCGATGGACTGCATATCTTATTTTCGACAGAGTACCATTGCACAAGCAATCCAGGTAACACAGACAGTTCCAAGCTGGTCATCGAAAGGCCTCCCAGACATAGCATTTGTGCCAAGCGTTTGCGGCTCTGTGTATCCACGTGTTTGCCAAACCTCGATAAGCTTTCGGTTTGAATCTCACGCAAAGCTGTGTTAATTTTTTTATCGCGCAAGTGAAGAGACTTTTTGAGGACATTGAAATGTGTCTAGGCAATTAAATTGTAGTGTTTCAATGACACTTCATCCTCCTCTATGCCCCAGGGCTTTATAGATCATAAAAAATGCACATGGAAATCAGTTCTGAACACTAAACACGGCCACTGTGCATGCCACCACTGCACAAAGCTGAGCATCGTAGCTAAACACCCGGTCGTGACCCTCTTCATTGCATGCCCCGCGTATAAATGGTGGGTTCAGTAACTATCTCGTAAAACAAAACGACTATTAATCAACCTGTAAGGTGTTCTGCAACCGCAGGTTGGTGGGAGCCCACAGTTGACGCCTCGTTTTCACCCAGCCTCATGTGCATATTAAAGCAGAAGAGACAAACTACAATTATTTGACAAAGATCAGTAATCATGCGAACATTTTTACCACCACACTAACCATTGGGATTTATTCTAACGTCTATGAGGAATATGTCTGTTTAATATCCATTACTTACTAGGCATGCGCTGAAACATTTTTTTTCCCGGACCGACAATCACACAAGACCGATTCTATAGTAATTCTCCCGAACTATAATCAGCGATAGAGTTTTAAACTAATAAAGACGTGAGCGTGCAGAAATCAGCAGTGAGGCAGAGTCCATGAAGTGTTCAATACTCACAGGCTCTGGCTGGGTCCTACGATCGCCATGGACAGCGCATACCAGGTTCTGGAAACGTTCACGGCCTCTGGGCTCCCTAATTCCGGCCCTAATGAATGAACGCTGGATACCTGGGTTGAAAATAGAGGACGTGCTCGCGAAAAACAGCGCCGGTCACGGACTGATCATTATGTTCAGCATACCCAATGTGCGTGCATGCCATAATGAATAGTGTTGGGTTTTTTCCATTTTGCCATTGACGGTGGCCATTGTACCGTCACATCATAATAGCATGATGCGTGCACGTTTGTGCGCCAACAACAGATGTAGGATTGAAAGAAAACAACCGTTCAAATAAAGCTCAACCAAAGATTAAGTTTGCAAGGAATTGCTCCACAAGTCCTATGTCAGATAAGAAGCTTTTCGGTGCATATACCACATTTGTCGGAGCGCCAGTGGTAGCAGGGAAAATGTTAGGGGCAGAAAAATGAAAGGTCTCTGCTGACCTGTTCATCTGTTTTCTACTGGAACTACCCAGCATGAAAATCGTTGACTGTGGGGACACCATTCTCACTTCACCAAATAACGCAGACGTGTACCAGAACTCCAGCACCCGACTCGGGAATGGTTGTTGCTAACATACGTTCACACAGTGTCCGCTGAAACAAATATCTGTAGTACCAATAGAGTGCCACCCAAAGCTCACCCGCCATTTATTTGCTGTATACCTCCGCCGTGTTACCAATGACGCAATCACTCCACGTGCACATACGGATTTTGCTCTCCCCGTCCGTTTGTGCGCGCGTCCGTTTGAACACACAGGAACATGCCTTTCATCCATTCGTTCCCTTTGCCATTCATTTCTCTTCAGCGGTGCTTCTTGGAAATCAGTGGGACGTTTTTGACAAGCTTCTTGCAAATCTGAAGGGTGATGTGCTTCACGGCAATCAGACATCATTCAGCTGATTACCACTGGTACAGTCTGGTTCTTGGCATCGATAGTCAGCTGTCCATCAGGACGTCAAATAGGTCGACCGTTCGTTTTTGTGTATTATGACTTCGCAGATCAATGTAAACGTGATTAGTGTTTGCGGTTGAGGCGTCCCTTGAAATGGTCTCTAATACAAATAAATGGTTCCAAAACAGTTTGGAAATTTGGTTTGAATCTGGGGTGATGCTTTAAATGTATGCATATATGGAGAAGGTTTACGGCTCGAAATTTACGTCACATGTATTGTATATGTTGTTCATCAGAGTGCATGGACCACTTGCCGCAATGCTAATCGGAGAGTGACTCAGTGCAAGTGATCTATCGATCGCAAGCAATGAGGCGGGGAGATGTGATGCTGCTGATGACAAAGCCACAGCCAGGCTGACCGGTCCACATATGGCCTCATCACTCACGTCCATGGTAAACCTCCCCACATAACCAGCTGAACAGCCCACATATGACCTCATCACTCACGTTTATGGTAAACCTCCCCGCATAACCAGCTGACCAGTCCACATGACATCATCACTCACGTCTGTGGTAAACCTCCTCACATAACCCAGCTGACCAGTCGACATATGGCCACATTCTTCACGCGTCTGCCTCGCTGCACACGTCCATCACACCGGCCGCAGCTGGCCGCCTCCGACCGATGAGTCATCCGGGCCGCGCCATCAGCGTGATGGCGGCCGTGATGACGCGCTGCCGCACCGGCACGGCCCGCCGCTCGGGACCAGGCGATGCCGTTCACAGACAGACTCAGCGGCGGCGGCCATTTGTAACAGGGCGATCCTGCGGCCTGGACGGACCGCACACTCCGAGAGGTCCGCTGGGGCCGTGTTCAGCTGCGTGTTTGGGGCGTCAGATGAGCGGACCACACGCTGAGACCGGAGGACAGGACCGGTCCGACAGCAGTCATCGCTCACTGACCTGTCGGAAGCCAAACAGGCGGCTGGGTGCGAATACACAGACAGGGAGTGGTCTCTGATGGATACTGGAGCGTCATCTTTGTGAACATCTCGGACCGAACTGATTTTCGACATACATGTGTGAAATAAATGACGTGGTCGTTAGGTTTCCATCTGAGGCATCTATAGCACGTTCATAGAAGTAATGCTAACGCTAACTGACAGTGAGAGCATCCTTGCGGTTTCACCAGGCCCTGTGCAGTCCCATCGCTGCACAAGAAGTGCCCTCTCCTGTTACGCCCTCCGTTTACCGTGGCGGCATTAGACGGTCACCGGCTCTCCATTGACCGCGGCGGGGAGCGGCTGCCGCTGATGGTATCTGGGAGCCTCGGCCCGACCACAGCTCTGCACACCACCCATTGACGTCGCTGGTGACCCGGGGACGGCCGGTCGGTGTCATCAGATCTCGATCCGCCGTCGGACGGGCCGTTAAGGCCATACGAGGCTCGAGCATCTGTGGCAGGGTGTGTCTGTGCTCCATCCACCACCACATCGCAGCACCACCAGGCCGACCGGCCGACCCGCTTCGCGGTCAGCCAGACGCGTGCGGGGCGCGTGCGCGGCATGCAAGGCCATATCCTCCCACCGGCTGCGCGCCACTGATACCGAATTACGGGCCCGGTTATTATTGATACGCGTTGGAGGAGGTCACTTTGCTTTGCTCGCGTTGCCTGCCACTTTCGGTGTTTAGCGGGATGAATGATCCGGGTTAAGGCGCCTCTCTGGCTTCGTGTGGCACGTTAATGGCACCCAGACGGTGCGCGATTCAGCCTGAATGCAATCACCGCCAGCGATCTCTATAATGCGCATAAGCTCCCGCGGCCTATTCGCCAGCCAGCATTGTGCAACGCCCCTCGGACTCCACCCTGCTGCTGGGGATGACGTATTTACGGGTGCCTGTCCCGGCAGGC
>NW_023596461.1:19420140-19437999 GCF_011947565.3 Pollicipes pollicipes
AGTTTCCACCGGTTGCCAGCAGCGGTCGTTTATTACGGGAAGGGTATCATTGCTGGAATGTGTCGGCTAACTTGATTATAGGTCTGAATTCATTCGGGCATGACCTGCTAAACGTGCTGACGGATGCTTTGGCGACTGTATCAAGCATTCCACTGTGGCGAAAGTTTTTCTTCCAATGAACTGCATATCTTATTTCGACAGAGTACCATTGCACAAGCAATCCAGGTAACACAGACAGTTCCCAGCTGTTCATCGAAAGGCCTCCCAGACATACCATTTGTGCCAGGCGTTTGCGGCTCTGTTGTATCACGTGTTTGCCAAACCTCGATAAGCTTTCGGTTGAATCGCACGCAGAGTTGGCAAATGAAGCTCAACCTTGGATTAAGATTTTAAAGAATTGCTCCACAAGCCCGATGTCAGCTAAGAACTTTTCGGTGCATATGCCACCCTTTGTCGGAGCGCCAGTGGGAGCGGGGTGTTCATACAGTGTACGCTGACACAAATACCTGTAGTACCCATAGAGTGCCACCCTCAGCCCGCCCACCCTTTATTTGCGGTATACCTCCGCCGTGTTACCAATGACGTAATCGCTCCACTCGCACATACGGAATTTGCTCTCCCCGTCTGTTTGTGCGCGCGTCGGTTTGAACACACAGGAATATGCTATTCATACATCCGTTCCCTTTGCCATTCATTTCTCTTCTGCGGTGCTTCATGGAGATCAGTGGGCCGTTTTTGACAAACTCCTTGTAAAGCTGAAGGATTCTATGCCTCACGGCAATCAGATATCATTCAGCTGATTATCACTGGTACAGTCTGGTTCTTGGCATCTATAGTCAGCTGTCCATCAGGACGTCAAATAAATGGACCCGTTCGCTTTTGTGTATTATGACTTCGCAGATCAATGTAAACGTGATTAGTGTTTGCGGTTAAGGCGTCCATTGAAATGATCTCTAATACAAACAAATGCTTCCAAAACAGCTTGGGAATTTGGTTTGAATCTGGGGTCATGCTTTAAATGTACGCATATATGGAGAAAGTTTACGGTTCGAAATTTACGTCACATGTATTGTATATGTTGTTCATCAGAGGGCCTGGACCACTTGCCGCAATACTAATCGGAGAGTAGCTCAGTGCAAGTGATCTATCGATCGCAAGCAATGAGGCGGGGTAGATCCGATGCTGTTGATGACAAAGCCACAACCAGCTGACCAGTCCACATTTGACCTCATCACTCACGTCTATGGTAAACCTCCCCACATAACCCAGCTGACCGGCCGACATATGACCACATTCTTCACGCGTCTGCCGCGCTGTACACGTCCATCAGGCAGGCCGCAGCTCGCCGGTTCCGACCGGTGAGTCATCCGGGCAGCGTCATCAGCGTGATGGCGGCCGTGATGACGCGGTGCCGCACCGGCACGGCCCGCCGCTCGGGATCCGGTGATGCCGTTTACAGACAGACTCAGCGGCAGTGGTCATTGGTAACAGGGCGATCCTGTGGCCTAGATGGACCGCACACTGCGAGAGGTCCGCTTGAGCCGTGTTCAGCTGCGTGTTTGGGGCGTCGGATGAGCGGACCACACGCTGAGACCGGAGAACAGGACCGGTCCGACAGCAGTCATCGCTCACTGACCTGTCGGAAGCCAAACAGGCGGCTGGGTGCGAATACACAGACAGGGAGTGGTCTCTGATGGATACTGGAGCGTCATCTTTGTGAACATCTCGGACCGAACTGATTTTCGACATACATGTGTGAAATAAATGACGTGGTCGTTAGGTTTCCATCTGAGGCATCTATAGCACGTTCATAGAAGTAATGCTAACGCTAACTGACAGTGAGAGCATCCTTGCGGTTTCACCAGGCCCTGTGCAGTCCCATCGCTGCACAAGAAGTGCCCTCTCCTGTTACGCCCTCCGTTTACCGTGGCGGCATTAGACGGTCACCGGCTCTCCATTGACCGCGGCGGGGAGCGGCAGCCGGCGATGGTATCTGTGAGCATCGGCCCGACCACAGCTCTGCACACCACCTATTGACGTCGCTGGTGACTCGGGGACGGCCGGTCGGTGTCATCAGATCTCGATCCGCCGTCGGACGGGCCGTTAGGGCCATACGAAGCTCGAGCATCTGCGGCAGGGTGTGCGTCTGCGCTCCATCCACTATCAGATCGCAGCTTCACCAGGCCGACCGGCCGACCCGCTTCGCGGTCAGCAAGACGCGTGCGGGGCGCGTGCACGGCATATCAGGCCGTGTCCTCCCACCGTCCACGCGCCACTGATGCCGAATTACGGGCCCGGTTATTATTGATGCGCGTTGGAGGAGGTCACTTTGCTTTGCTCGCGTTGCCTGCCACTTTCGGTGGTTAGCGGGACGAATGATCCGGGTTAAGGTGCCCCTCTGGCCTCGTGTGGCGCGTTAATGGCACCCAGACGGTACGCGCTTCAGCCTGAATGCAATCACCGCCAGCGATCTCTATAATGCGCATAAGCTCCCGCGGCCTATTCGCCAGCCAGCATTGTGCAACGCCCCTCGGACTCCACCCTGCTGCTGGGGATGACGTATTTACCGGCTGCACTGTCCCCGGTAGGCCAACAGTTCAGGCGTGCAGCCGTAAATAACACGGCTGAGAGCTGAGACCCAATGGTGATACCAGACCTGTGCGGCTGCAAAGACTGGAGAAAACCACGCCACATATTGGAAGCGGGCGGTGTGGCTAGCAGGGCCGACATGTTTATTTGTGTACTACCGTCGTAAAACGCCTCACACGGGACCGCCATTGTAGAGGCATTACAGCCTTAGGAGCAATGAATAAACATGCGTTAGGTCTAAGACCAGACGCTGTGAGGCACGGATGACAGCCACACGCACGCACGGAGCATAGACTCCAAGGCGCCAGAGACCAGGCAATGCGTGCCAGGACCATTCACAACACAGATAGTCAATGCCTGTGGTGATGTAGCCTTAACTGCCAGCGGAGAAATAAACCAGGGACACACGTTTCAAAACGCGATGCAATGTGGATGAGTTAAATGTGGATGGAAATGTTGTGTGAGTGACATGATTTGATTGAATGTCAACAGATAAAACTGGATAAAGTAATCGAGTGGCACCTTATCATGTGAACATATTTTGAGTCACGCAATCTGCAACCTGTGCTAAGGAACATCCTATTTGATTGGTAAGGTAGGTAGCTAATTCAATGAATATTATGTTCAATCTTTTTGGCATGCGTAGATGAGCACTTCTCCGTAGTTTCCCTTCTGCTCCGTCGTTCCTTCATCCCCTAATCTCTGCCTCTGTTCTTCCCTGATTTCTCCACCTTCTTTCCTTGGGGGACAGCCGTGCACCGCCCCCTGGCCCTGTACTTCCTCAGTGCCACATCCCTGGGACGTTGAGCGACTTTGCCGCCTGGCAGGCCAATTAGTGGTGACTATCGGGCCGATCTGTGCCCCCGCCGCGGGGTGTGGGGTGGGCCGGGCCGGACTCCACCCCGTCCCGCCATCCGATACCATCTCCGACGGCCCGCCGGCCGACAGACCCCGGCGCGAGAAACAACGGTCAGGACGGACGGCCGGGGATGCTCCGGCGGCAGGACGGGAGGAGTGGGTGGCGGTGTACCGCTGAGGACCAGTGACGGGGTGTTTGGTGCTCAGGGTGGCAGGACGGGAGGAGCGGGTGGTGGGATACTGCTGAGGACCAGTGTCTGGGTATTTGATGTCAGTTGGTGTGAGCACATGTAAGGAAGCGTAAGGAAATCGCGTAATAATGAGCTGGTAAATATGGCGGTGGCAATTAACGCATTAATGGTTACGCATCAACGCAATGCTTGTTCTGCAGCCCTCACTCATTGTTTCGTTGTGACGTATTCGAGCATTCATGTAGACAGTGCATGTCCTCCAGCATCCTTGCTCACATCATCATTCCTTTGGTTTCCAGGCAGTTCGGATAAATTGTCTTTTTGTTGACAGGCATGACCCGCTTTTTTGTGGGTTGGCGGATGGCTGTATTCAGCCATAATTCTTGCCGTACTCAGCAAAAACAAGAACACCGCACTCTTTTTGTGAACTTATTTCGGGTGAGGTATAACTTGACGCTCTAATTAAAACAGATGTGCACATGACATGTATACAGCTTCATGCAAAATTCAGCTTATGCAGCAAGCTACAAAGACCTTCATATGCACACAAGTCGTCCACCCAGCCTCAGCATTTGCTCACATATTCAGAGATAAACATACAAGCTTTGCTCAATAATGCAACATTTTTCGCAGCATATTTAATGGATGGATCTGCGTATATCCATACAAGTGTGACACACATGCGTGTTCATACATACATGCTACCTATATGCTAGTTTAGCATTCGATGTTGCATATCACACTATATGTATTTAGAAATAGATTTAGGCTCAGACGCACACATTCGTGCACTTTAGCAGAAAGTTTTTGTTTCAATGCAAGGTTTGTTAAATGCAAATTAAAGGCCCACCTCATCAGTTTTCTGCCTGCCTGTTCGCTCGTTGGAGTAAAATCCTTTCGATGCTTTTGGCCGGTCACACATCAATGCGGTATTTCGTTTATATTTGTCTCACCTTACAGACGTTTTCAGGACATACATTTCCAATTAAAAGTGGAAAAATTCAGTCGCGCAAACAATGAACGAACGGCTTAACTTCCTAAACATGCCCCTCAGATATAATACAAGGCGTACAATCAGGTAAGAAATTGTGCATACGAACTCGGGTCTTGGTTGCCATGTCACGTTCTTTGATCAGTCTGAAACAAAACGAGCAAAAAATTAAGCAAAAATTAATTGTTTGTGTCGGTCTCTACTTAATATGTAATTCTACATCCTGTCAGTGTCATGAAACAAGAATCTATCATTTTATGGTCCTGAAAGCAAATAAACTCCAAACTGCTTTAGGACATGAGCGATAATTATGTACTAAGCAAAAGATAGTTGAGGCTCACTTACCAACAATTGTCCTGCCTAATTTAGTCGAGCAGGTATTCTTGATATCGTGGCAGGATTTTTCAACACCCTTTGATGTGGGGTGCCAGCTTCCATGGCAGCGATCTAGGAAATGTATCTGCAAAACACATTGCACTTAACAAAAGGTGCAGCAGTCAGAGGACTGACATTATGTACACATAAGACAAACAGCTACATAGATATAACAAAACTGATTACGACCGGTCGATAAGGGTGCAGTTCGTTTGATTTTATAGCTTCGTTTTAAAATCAGGCTAATCCTTTTTGACATACATTGGGCCTACATATGTTACTCTCAACAGCCACAAACAGTGATGTAAAGTTTAGATGATGTATAACAGTAATGTAGTGTTTAGATGATGTACAACAGTAATGTAAAGCAGTAGAGAAGTGAGTTGTCTGTATTAACATTAGATGACAACTGGCCTGTGATGGGGACACACATCTGATCATCCTCGTCCCGAGAGGAAAGGAAGGCACCCCGGAGAGGTAAGAGAGAGGGGGGGGGGGGGAAAGATGCTCTCCACTACCAGTCGAGACACCACAGTACAGATATAAGGACCATGGAAGCAAACGCAAGTGTGGGAATGAGAACGAGATCGTAACCACGAGAAGTATGCCACGTTAGAAGGAGAGCAAGAACATTGGCACAATTAATGGTTACAACGTACGAGAGCAGGAGAGGACGATAATGGGAAAGTAGGAATTAGTCATACTGGCACAGTCATGCTCATCTTTGTCATACTGAGCACGGAGTACTCCTGACGTCACATCTGATACAGAGCGGTGCACTATCCCCCCGGCCCGTACCTGCGGGGTCGACGCAGGCTCTGAGGGTGCAAGCCCAGGCGCCTCCCAAGCAGGAGCACCGGTTACAACCGTCGGTCTTCCTCTCACCGTCCAGACAAACACCGGAAAATACTGAGAAAAAGCATCAGCAAATGTAGATTAAATGTATGTGGGTTAAAAGCAACAAACGCTCTATCTTGCATGATGTGCAAAGCAGGTGTGTAAGCAATTTCTTATATTTGCACTAGACTAAAAGACAAAACAAGGTGCACCAGACGGCCAGTGGAGGTCTTTACTGGCATAAGTTCCATGTTGTTGTGCGTGCCAGTCTTACCGCGCCGGCGCCGCCCTGACGACGTCAGTCTGTTGCACGGCTTCAGCAAGCTTAATGGGCAGTTTGTTTCACGGCTTCAGTAAGCTTAATGGACAGCGTTACATTCATTGGTGCGTCGGAATGGGGGCGGACGGCCGTATCAAAGCCATTGCGTTATGACGCAAGATCCTTAAAACTACCTGGCACAGCATCAGAAGCATATCATGTTCCGTTGTGTAATCACGGACACTGAATTCCAACCTTCAACTGCAAGCTCGGCTTCACTTCAGTCAGAATAGAGCTGGACTAAGCGTGGCTCAGTTTCAGGCCCTTACACCAGACATACGCACCTCGCCTTGTTGAAGCGGCTTGATACACCACTACAGCCAGAGCCAGCACGATGAGCACACGAGCCCCCATACTGGGTCCGGTCGACGTAGCACTGACACGTTCCGACTGAGCTGGACGACGTACTGGCCCGATCTGGCAGCTCGAAAGGTCACCAGGGGTCAGTGGACGTGCACACGGCGGGCCGCCGTCCGTCAGGCCGAGGTCACGGTCCTGTTCTGGCCGGCCGGTGTCCGTCACAGCGGCCGGTGCCAGCAGCTCACTGTCAGACAGTGGGCCCCGCCACCCCGGCCGGCCGTGTCGCGTCACCCGGCGGTGAAAGCTCGCGTGACGGTCCGACACCGGCACCTATGTGTGCCAAGCGGGTCATGGCATCCCGGGTGACCGGATGGACAGGAGTCAAAGGGTGGGGTCTGATGACCGTTTGTAGATGGGTCGCATGGATTGCAGGGTGTCGGAAGGGCAATGTAATCTCCTGCCATTATCTTCTCTCACTTCACAGCTTTAACCATGTCTCCTCCCCCTACGGCTCTCATCGTTTCCCCTTCTTCACACGGCGACGAATTTCAGCATATATTCCGTAGGTCAGCAGTTCAGTACGCTAGATATGGTGCCATAGACTCTTCATTCCGCCAGCAATTGGGTGGAGCAAAGCCCTCACCCATCCCCGTAAATCCTCATAAGCATTTAACCATCAGACGTGCTGCAATGGCATCTTTCTCACCTAGAGCTCTGGGCTTCAAACACGTAATCACTTATGTCCGGAGTGTATTATGAATCGGTGAAACCCGCCACTTGTTTTATTAACTGTGAAATATTGTGCTAAACTTACAGATACCCGACCTTTTTTAACTGAGTTATTGGCACATTAAATCGGTCGAGGCCTGATTTGCAGACATCAAACAACGCAGCGATTGCATTTGCAAGCAATGCTTCATGCGTTATCGAAAGACTGAGCCATTGTCATGACACTGAACAGTCTGTTTGCGCAATGGCATGTCCGGAACATTGATAGAGATCGAATGCTATCATCGCATGGCCTCCACTAGCACCCGAATAAAGTAATAATAATAATGCTCCAATAATACCCTACCCCTCCCTGAAGCCGCCCTGACAGCGCTGGGTTTGGCCTGTGACCGTGACCGCTTCCCGTCACATTGGCGATGCCCAGAGCCGGCGGCTGGCTGGGGCCGGGTTCGCTGGCAGGAACATCAGTGGTCCCTGCCCGCCTGGTCCTGGGGAGGGGAAGGGGAGGGAATGTGTTTCACCCATCCATCGGCCCTGACACGCCGCGGCCGCCAGTGAGATGGAGAGGCACGGAGTAAGCTGTGTGGTCAGAAAACATCTCGCTCACCACTGGACAGACAACGCTCGCGGGAGGCGTGCCTCCATGTGCAGCTGCGAGGTGGTGTGGCGTGTCTTGGTTTGCTTGTAGAGATATCGCACGGAACGCTCATGCCATTTAACGGGTGTGATCCGTTATGTATTTTTGAACCCCACGCTTACACCCTGACGAGCTGCATGAGTTTGACACAGTCTTCGTCATTATCATATTGTGGAGGAAAACTTTATTTCTGGTAAGAACCTCTAGCATGGATCACGAACGTTGCGTGAGTATGTCACTGGTCAGCTCGCAACAGCCTCTACGTTAGTTGGCGGCAATGATGAAAGTAGCTAACTACCTTGAAAGCTACTGATTTCAGCTACTTTTCAATTCACGGTTTTTTAATTCGCCCAACTTTTTCGCTGGTTTCTGCGTAACAACGTAGGTAACTGCATATTGCAAATTGTCTGTAACTAGCAAAGAAATATACAAAACGTTTTGGTCTTGTTATTTCAGAGCAACCTTGTATTTACTTTTACAATATTTTCGTTACTATCAACTACCTGGTATTTGTTACATGTCGTCGCAAAGTTTTCACCAGTCATCTGCTTCATTCGTTATTCACGTCCTTTCTCTCATACTGCCCTATAGTCTTTTCTGCGTTGTTTGTCCCTGGCCCTGTCCTCCCCCGCTGCTTGCCATCCTGTACTTATCTGCCCTTCCGCTGTTCCCCTACTGTATCTTGAAGGTCTCCAACGTATTTAGTTTTCGACCTTTGCCCGCCTGTGGTCTACTGTTCCTGTGCTTTATCCTCATTTAACGTCTTGTTCCTGACTACAGCTTTCGCCCCCTTTCCTCCGATCGTCCTCAGCTCCCGCCCTCTTCCCTCTGCCGTCGTCACTCCCGCCCTCTACCGACCCGCCGTCTTCAGCCCCCCCCCCCCCCCCGCCCGTCCTCTCGCAGCCGTCGGCCCCGGAGGAGGCGCGGGTGTACGGCTGAGATAGCCTGCCGCTCAGTCGACGCCGGAGACTGGAGCGTGACGGTGGCGCCCTCCGCCGCTCTCGAGGGTCAGCTCTGCCGCCGCCTGCTCCAGGCCTCGGCTGATCACGTGCTCCAGGCTACGGCAGATCATCTGCCTGCAACGACATCGGGGTGTCCGGCCTCTCGAGGAGCGGCCTATTTTGGAGTGCGATCTAAACGGACGTCAATAGTAGAGTTGTTGTGCGAGACCGTGGTGTTGGATGCGGACCGAAACAAGCGGTGAGCCAAGCACCTCCGGACCACTCGGACGTTGAGCCGGCAGTGCAGTGTTTACGCAGCCTTGTTCTTCGTTTTGGTGGCATAGATTCCGGCTGGAACACATGTCCGTGCTACAAGAGCACTTGATGGCCCTCGCAGGCCTGTGATCGACGCGACAGAGTGAACGGAGCCGCTGAGGCCGTCGACATGGCTACGGCGCGATGGCTAACGCTTGGCTTGGTGGTGACGAGTTTGACCTGTCCTGACCTGACCCAGGCAGGCCGTAGGAGGAAATGTCGGGTGTTCCCCGACACAAGCCCCCGACCGGTGGTGATCACAGGCAAGATGTTAGCCTTCTACCCCATCCATGTGCCGGGAGTGCGCTTCCCGGTCAAACGTTTGGGCCTGGTGGAGGTCAAACGGGTCATCTCAGGGCAGGTCAGCCGACCCCAGCTTGTGGTGGAAGGGTTCTATAAGATCGGTGCATGCAACTCGCGGCTGAGACTGCGGGAAACACGAATTTTCTTCCTGAAGTCGCCCAATACCCGACCCCTTTCATCGAGGGAATCAGCCGAGAACATCACGCACAACACGGACTTTCAGCTGATATCCACCGCACGCTGGACGTCCCGGAACGTCAGAATAGCTCGCACATACACAGGTCAGTCCAAATGTCGGTCCATAATGTGGCTGGGAGTCGATTGCCATTGTCTGTTATACCTTGCTTCACGTATTCGTACCTAGCCAGGCTGTCTATCTCTTGCGTTCTCGAGGCCGAAATACATCGCGGCTTTCATCCAAATACGATTTCAAGCTATCAAACAATTCCCAGATTATCCACGAGATTCTCAAATGGGCAGACCATTAGGACAGGGCCAGGTCGGCCTAAGAACATCTTCCGTCGTGATTACGCTGGCGTGTGAAATCCATTAGAGCTCGTGCCGAAGTGACCGAGGCTCCCGGCGGGCTGTGACGCGGTGGCCAGTGACGGCCCGTCCGTCACGGGAGGGCGGAGTCACCTGGGAGGCGATCCGCAGGTGATGGCGGTGAATGGCGCACGTCCGACGATGACAGCTTTTCGAGACTGGGCATCAAGCTGGTCAGTACGGTGAAGGAAAATCAGTGTTAAACCAAGGAGTTTTGGCACCGTCAACATTGCTCTACGAGTTTTCATTCTGCATCTCGTAGTAAATACTTCGTCATCCCACAAAACCTTGGCACGAAAATTGGATGGATTTGCAAAGTTAGCAAACTACCATTGGTATGTGGCCATTATGACGTTTAAATGCAGTGGTCGTGGTCACCAATGTTGTCGGCACTTCTGTCACGACTTCAGTGCTCGTGCGAGCCGTCACCATTCGAACCGTCCCTTCTACTGTACATTCAGCGTCCTTGAAAGGCAGGTCAAGAAGCCGGCTGAACGCCATGCCATCCGCGGCTCATTTGAGCATGATTTACCGTGCACTGCGGCACAGTCTGGACACACGCTGCGGAGAGGGGGAGTTTCCACACATGAGGTGTTTTCTTGTGTGATTAAAGCTGATGTTTTGCATTCTGTTCCCGATCTGCAGTCGGCGACAAACGCCTGTCAGTCGAGCCGGCCAGCTCCATTTGTCCGTCCTGCGTTGTTTTTCAGGCATGGTGAAAAAGTAACGGGCCGTGTCTTCACAGGTAATTACAGACGTGCCAGCTTTGACTTGTTGATGCTGGCGACAAACCAAAGACACAGCCCCCTGCGAAAATAGCAAAGTAAACGCCATGCCATGTTGTTTCACCCTTGCACGATATAGTGCGCCTGTGACGCTCTAAGATGAGATTTTAAGTGAATAGGTTTATGTTGCGTCCCGTTGTCATTGCGAAATCCTACACTTGCCCCTGTATGGCGGCAACACCCGACCCTTGCCCTCTCACCTGACCTGACAATGTGAGGCCGTGCCAAGAGGCCATCAGTGAAGTCAGGGATCGATAAGCGTCACCGGCTCTCTGTGTGAGTTATCTATGGAGCCGTCATCTCGCTGAGGTAAGCCGCTGACGAGGCTCTAGCGGGCCCCGGCCCGGCGTCGACCTCCCGCCCCTGACAGACTCATCAGCTTCCGTTTGTACGCCGAGGGAACCCGCAGGGCCGCGTTGACCCCGGTCGGTTGACCCCGCGTTGACCCCCGGGTTGACCCGGCGTGGCGCAGCGCCGACCTCCGGCCCCTGACGGACTCACCAGCTGCCGTCTGTTCGCCGAGGGTGACCCCTCAGGGCCGCTTTGGCCTAAGTCGGAACTCCTGTCCACAAATGGCATGATATCTAGAAACGTATGCAAAGAGGTTCAATGGCACAGCTTCGTTAACGAAGTTTGAAAAGAGATATGCCAACGGAGTGATGTTGGTGGAGCGGCCAATGATGGAACTGCTAAACACGCCGACGGGCAGCGGACACGGGATCCCAGTTGCGCTGTCGGTGGACCAGCACCAGCTTTCGGTGGTGGCGCCGGCGGACAGCGGACACGGGATCACAGCCGCGCTGTCGGTTGACCAGCATCAGCTGTCTGTGGTGGCGGTGCTCTCCCTCCGCGGGTTGATCCCACGCCGCTGACAGATCGCTGACCCAGTTGGCCCGGCGTGGATCAGCGCTTCATAAATTATCTCCCTCGCCGTAACTTCCCACTGTTTGTAAACCTGCGCTGCCGCCGGCGGCTCTGCCGTTTCCTCAGTCAGGGCAGGGGATCGGCTGTGGTGTGAGGGGGTCAGGACAGGGGATTGACAGCAGCGTAAGGGGGTCAGGGCAGAGGATCGTCTGTGGCGTGAGGGGTCAGGGTAGGGGATCGACAGTAACGTAAGGGGGTTGGGGCATGGGGATCGGTAGTGGTGTAACTTGATTAGTCTAGCCGAGCACACCGAACGGCTGCCTCCCTGACGTGTAACACTATGTACATGCACACGCATCCCAGTACATGCCATTGAGCTCATGTGAACGAGTTGAAGCAATGGAGGCTCTGTTTCGTAAAAAGTCACCCAAATTTTGTGCCTGTAAGAATGGCTCATTATGCGTGACTTTGGAGTTATCATCACTGGTAGTCCATCCATCACTGGAGTTGAATGCCCCACGTCGAGTGAGAAGCGACTTTCCCGCAGTGCTGCAGCCCACCACTAGCAGTGCTGCTTGGTGTATTTAGCAGTGCATAGCAGTGCTGCTTGGTGTTCCGTATGTGAGCATTGACACTGAGCGGCCATGGTATGGCCACAGCTAGCGCAAGACACTGAGAGAACTTACGATATGTTATGCTTGCGAATCTGATTGGTATTCACAAAAGATGGCTGACATTCGCTTACGACATTTCCACTCACGCTGAACGCATGACATTTCACTTCAGCACGACTGGCTTTTGTTGTCACACAACGTTCACCAAGCGGAAGCGCACTGGAGAGAACCAGACATTCACGCTTCTAAGTATTTTTTAAAACCGAACTTTAGTGAACGCCTGAGGAGATATGTGATGATATATTACCAGTCGCTTGTTTTCACATTCAACGGTGTTATTGGTCGCGCCGTATAGTGGTTACCTGGTCTTCCAACGCCTCATGACTATTTCATGCGACTGACGGTTACAAATGTCAAAGAGAAAATTATTCATGCTCTTTGCGATCATATTGTTTTCGATGTGATTTTTCTTGTCTGAAAAGGAATGTCCGGCTCCTTGCGTTGATTTGCTACGTCTTCCGGACATCTCAATATATCACTGATCCTGGTCTCATTCTGTGACTGCGTCAGCTGGTCGAGGTCTGGGTGTCCAGTGAGAAGGCCTCCGACGCACCAGCTGGCATCTCCGGCTCGGTGTACGCGCTGCCTCAGTTTCTCCGCGAGCAATCAGGAACTGTCCGCCTACGCCCGTCGGAACGCAGCCAGACTATAAATCGCGGTTTTACGGAATCGCGTGTCTCGTGATCGCCGACTCAGCGACCCTGTCGGTGAGTGGTCACGGCTGAGACTTGAGATGGCGACAGACCGACAGAGCAGGAAGCCGCCGTGGAGCTGGTGGAATATAATGATGATGGTGGAGAGACGTCCATGACCTCTCACCTGGGTCGCGTTTACGGAAAGCAATATGTTCTTTCGTCTCCTCCTAGATGCTGCTTCCTACTCGGTGGTCCTACGGTGGTCAAAAGAAGAGAAACGCACAGGCATACCGAAGTGGGGTAGTACCGTCAGATCTGATCCTAGCAAAATGTGGCGGGATGCAAAATGTAATACAGACTTAGGTGGGCTTAGATTAGGCCATGGCTGGTGAAAGCGGCAGTCAAATTGCACAATGCCCTGCATTTTTTGCGCTAGTAATCTCATTTTTGCCACTTCAGCAAGTGTGTGTGACGAGAGAAGCGTTCAGTTTGCCTCAGTTTCACCTCCCGCCGATCTATTTGTCGTGTTGTGATGTCACCCCTCGGCGCCCCGGTGACACTTAGCGGCAGACCAGGTGCCGGTCTCTGCCCACACCGATTACCGGCCGCCGCTCCGAAGCTGACCTTAAGCTAGCCCCTGTGCTATGGACTATGTAACACTTGCATCCTCGGTTATGTCTCAGCACCGTGTCCGTGTAAAGGTCAGAGTCAGTCTTGGTTCGCAGCGAGGAGAAAGGTAGAGTAAACAACGATTGTCATATAGACTGAAGGTGAAGGTGGCCGACCGAATGACTTTCATTCGGGATCAGTCGCAGCAGATGTGACCTTCGTTGTCGAGGTATTATGCGCACATCACGTGCTAAGACTCACACAGCTCCTGCAAGCTGTGGAGCTCTATCACGATACAGATGTATTGGATCTCTACATTCAGTGCCGTCTGCATCGGTGCACACCGTCTCGTAGCAAAAAGGGTAATAACCGTACCAGATTGTGCGCATGCGTAGTCGTCATTTGAACAAGATTTCCCTTCGAAAAGGCGGTACTTGTGAAACCTGGCCATACTGGTTCTTTAACGCGCATATCTCAGCCGAGCCCATGCACTCTCCAACGGCCTATGCTACACGCGGATGTTGACAGGCCAGACTCAGGAGTCAATTAAAGCGGGGTGTGGCGGCCCGACCGTCACATCCGTCACCACAGCCGGTGCCTGACCCGGCAGGTCGGGTGGGTTTTTGGGCCAGCCCCCACCGCTGAATACCTGGTCTGATTCCAGTGATTTAGTCACGACACGTGACACCATACAGCTCTGCAGGTGCGGACCTCGGTTATCAATGGACAGCTGTCCGTAGCCGTCCGATGTAGGGTGGGTCGTAAACCACGCTGCCGCGACAACAAGCGCTGATCAAATTAGCTGCGATTGTGCACCGCGCGTGTTAAATAACATCGACGAATAAGGAGATACGTATTGGCAAAGATTTAGAACATTCTGAAGAATCCAGTTGAAATCGCTCGGTTGCGCCGCGCCAAGGGTGCTGTAACGCATTTTCGTGTTGTCTTAGTGGGCCAAAACAAATTGAATGCGTTTGATTACAAAACTGCTGACACCACCATGTCTTTTCGTGCTTCGAATAAAAGCCGCTCAGAAACAAACCAAAAATCGTAGAGTGAAACAAACCTGAGTCTTCCGTCCTTTCACTGCTCAAATGGTTCTTGGCAGAGTGAAAAGCGTAGTGACTATCATTATGCGTACTAGTGTTCTTACTGAACGCTTAGATTGTGATACGACAAGTATGCCGCGTAAGAATGTGATAAAAGAGTTTTTCAGAGCGCCACCACATGGGCTCCTCTACATTTTCGTCGACAAATGCGATCTTTCCAAAGTAGACAAACTTGCGTTTACAAAATAAGGACTACCAGCCTTAGATTGGTGATAGGCCTAAAAAAGATGATAATTTGTTCGCCCCGATCCACTTAAGTGATGTACGTAAACGCATTGACGTGGTTCAGAGGTATGCCAGACCCTTCAGCTGCTTTCTTCCCCCACCCTAGTTTTATAACGACACCGCATTCATTCAGACCATCTCAAGCCAGGGTGTGGTCAGTTGATCGACGCTCCACCATGCGGGCCGGCAGTATTCTGCACCGTTACCAGATGGGTGTGACGGCCGCTGCCGGTCCGTTGCTGATCGGCACCGCTGCCGATCAGAACGGCCGCTGTCGGCCCGTCACACCTAAATTCGTCATTGGCGGCGGCCGGTCCGTCGGTTTGTCTCGGTGTTACCGCCCTATCGTCTGCCGCAGTCTCCCGCCTTGCGGCCACTGGCGGAGGCGATCAGGCCGCTGAGTGGCGGTCGCCAACCCCGCCAGCTGGGCGGCTAAGGCGACTTTTGAGGTTTTGTTCATGATGAACTCACAGATTTGGCACCACTTATTTGAGGTCTTTGTGTGGGCAAATCGTGCACTGCTATTGTTTGGCTCATATGTAGCTGACATATCCCTTTAAAAAACATTGCATTTTGCACTGTTTAAGCCTGCCTATGTACACCTTCAATCTTTGCGCTGGTTGAATTGACCTTCAATTCACAGTTGAATTGTGAATTGAAGTGCTTCCTGGCAGCGAAGCGGCTTAATGTATTTTAATTCTTTCAGTACAAAATAATGCGGTCCTGCTTTACCCTCTTACGTTATGTATGCGACCGATGACGAGGACTTGGTCTGTGCAGAGCGTGGTCCGGCGATGAACCGTGCGCACGCTTCCACAACTTTCTCCATCAATTACATGCTGGCCACAACATACAAGGATTACGCCAGGCTTAATGTCTTCCCGAGACAAATATCGGAATGAACGACGGAGACAATTTGTATGTGATGTACTCGCCCCCTTTCCTCGTCGCTCTCCTATGTTAAACATTTATTAGACTTGAAATGAATAATGCTGATTTATTCAGCGCACCCATCGCCCTAAACTCGATAAGTAGCGATAGCCTGCAGTGTCCACGAGCCGCTTCCAATCGATCATCGATAAGCACGCACTCATGAACACACATGCGAACACCACGAGGTCTTTGAATGCGACGAGGCTGCCACTCACAGTCTGCCATTGAGGAGCAGGCTCTGGCTTTGGTCGTTTTGCTGGCGGTCAGACAGCCGGGACCGTTGGTCTGGGTGGAGTCCACATACCCGCAGCGGGAGACCGACCGCCGCTCCGTCGGGGTGCACGCACGGAATTTCACGCTTATTCCGCCCTGCTGGTGCCGTGGCTTGATTGTTTTTCCATGTTCCATTTGTGTGAATCGTGAATTGCGACATGTTACGTTTTTCTAAACAGCTCTCGCCGCTGTCATTGGCGGGTAGTTTGTATCAGCAGCGTTTCTTGGGTGTTGGACATAGCTCTCAACGCCAGCAAAGAGCCTGACAACAGGCCCATCCACTCCCACGGAGCGGTGGAACCGTAGCTCTTCTGTGTGAGCAGCGACCCGGCGTCAGTGCAGGTACCTCTGACAGATGATATCTGGGCGTAGCGTGAGATGACAGCGATTGTTCGGCTCATGTTGTCGGCACGCCCAACACGCGCCATTTCCGGCCGTTCCGGCTGTCTGGTCCGAGCACGCGGCCCCACCGGTCGTGTCTGCACACACTGCTGCCTCACTCGGTTAGCTCGATAAACCAGCTCCACAAATTGATCCTCCCTCATTGGGCCATTACCAGCAAATCACACCCAAGAATGACTCGGGCGTCGCGTGTTCCTAACAAGCCATTCGCCCGTTGATTCACCGTTTGACGCGTTGCCATTGTGGGCATCAGTGCCGGTCTTCCATTAGTTTGGCGTCGGCCGGTCCGTTCTCGGTACCGATCCCGGTTACGGTGGGGCGGCTCCGCCATCGCCGCACGATCGGCCCTGGACTCGTCAGCGGTGGACGGCGTCTCAGCTGCCGTGCCGTTCTCTGCTGGGGGTCCGGCCGCCGTCAGCGCGGCGCCGCTCAGCTCCGCCCTCAGACGCTCCAGCGTCGACGGCAGGCTTTGAGACGCGTTACCCGGCGTGGGCCGCGCTGAGTGCAGCAGAGGCGGCCAGTGCGCACGCTCTCCACTTACCGGTAATCCTCACGTGACCTCCACAGCACGCTGACGTGTTCAGACCGTCGGGCGTCGGCAGGAGGCGCTGTACACCCTGGCTGGGTTAGTGGATGGTCAAAAGGAGGCCACAGATTCCAAACAGTGCTTATCTTCGGGTGTCTTAGGAGGGCTTTCAGGGGTGGGGCGTGGTCTTTCCGAGAACGCCGGCAGGAACGGAGTATAACCGCATGTTTATAGCCCTGCTATAGCGGAATACCAACAGTCAGTTAAATGTTATTGCCCGAACACGGAACAGAGTCCATATCAGGTAAAACACAGATTCTGCATCTCATATGTCAAGGTCCAAGGTGAAGAATACATGCAACTAAAATAGATTACACACTATGACTTTTGCAGATTGATTTCTTTGTATGTGTTTCCATTAAAGAGTGTGCTTTTGCAGTTGACTCAGCAAAAGAGAACATTCCGACGTTGTGCCAGGCTGGGAACGTTTTGCGTTGAAATCTTTATTATAAATGCGCACAGCTGCCCTAATTAAACATAGGGATAAGAGAATCGAATCGGACCACCCTGAAGTTTTTGTCCCCATCAGGTGTGGGCTCAGATTACAGACGATGCGGCGGCCTGATAAATTGTGAACATGAAGATGCACTTTTGACGTGTCCGAGACCCTACCCTCGTTATTATTACCTCATCATTCCAAAGAAAGGTGTTATTGAACAGCTTTATTGGAATATACTAAAAATTAGGCCTGGAATTTTAGACAGCTGATAAGTATAGTCATCACCACAAAGAACAGTTGCTAACTGCAATCAGCATTTCGAGGGATTTCTTTCGCAATAGGCGATAATAATGCCTGTGCCTTGAATCTCATTCTGCGATGTTATTGTCTGTTG
>NW_023596461.1:19438999-19463846 GCF_011947565.3 Pollicipes pollicipes
AAATGACTACATCTTCACAAACGTGTGTGCATGCAACGGGCCAGAGATATACGCCGTATCTTTTCCATGGCATATCGTGGACGTCTTTCACGTCACAAGTGTCGCTATGCGGGATGCTATCAATAAGCAATACAAGTGTCATGCACCGCACACACATCACGTGCAACGTGCAAGGGTGTTTCAATTGCATGGCGTGCATTATCGCACGAAAAGTCTGAAGTCGAACCGGCCTGAGGTCTTCTGCCGTTTCCTCCCCACCCCTCAGGCTCAGCGGTGTCGTCTTCTGTCGTATCAACCACGCGACTTTGCATATGAAGCACGACACTCGGCGCCTCGTGGACATCCGACGCGAGGGAGTGTTATTTACTGATATTGTGCGGGCGGTGGGCGTGTACTAAATCGGTGTTGGAACGACCTTTTTGCCTAGACTGGTTAGTATGCCATGAGCGGCCGGCACCAGCAGTTTGAAACTCGTCTAGGCGCGGGTGGGAGCGAGTCTGACAAATTGGTGAGGGGAGGGAATGACTACCTCGCAGATAGAAGGCCCGGCGAAGACACGAGGGTCATGCTATTCCTGACCTCACGCCGATACAGACCTGCCGAGGTGGCATGGGTAGCGACATCGTGGGTTCCTATCGCTACTATCCCATTCAACTAGGATAGAAAAATGACGTTTAACAATTCAAACGAGACATGTCTATTATGCAACTATGTGACCTTGTTCTTGAGACTGAAATCCAAATAATATATGTCACGTCATTGCGGATACACAAACCAGCATTGAACCAGGTCCATTGAACGCCGTGGCTATTGAACAGAGAGAGAGCGAGAGAGAGAGAGAGAGAGAGAGAGAGAGAGAGAGAGAGAGAGGAGAGAGAGAGAGAGAGGAGAGAGGAGAGAGAGAGAGAGAGAGAGAGAGAGAGAGAGATAGAGAGAGAGATGAGAGAGGAGAGAGAGGAGAGAGAGAGATGAGGAGAGGAGAGAGGAGAGCGAGAGAGAGAGAGAGAGAGAGAGCGCTGTCACAAGCACCAACATCCAAGCGGAGTTCAAGGAACATCCTCTCACGTCCCCACCCCGCCGCTCGTCGGCAATGCCACCCTGTCGTGTCCCCGGCCCGCTCCGCTCCACGTGCAGGTGGACGCGTGCCACGATATCAAGAATACCTGCTTGACTAAATTAGGCAGGACATTTGTTGGTAAGTGAGCCTCAACTATCCTTTGCTTAATACATAATTATCGCTCATGTCCTAAAGCAGTTTGGAGTTCATTTGCTTTCAGGAGCATAAAATGATAGATTCTTGTTTTATGACACTGACAGGATGTAGAATTACACATTAAGTAGAGACCGACACAAAGCAATTAATTTTTGCTTAATTCTTTGCTCTTTTTGTTTCAGACTGATCAAAGAACATGACATGGCAACCAAGACCCGAGTTCGTATTCACAATTTCTTTCCTGATTGTACGCCTTGTATTACATCTGAGGGGCATGTTTAGGAAGTTAAGCCGTTCATTCATTGTATGCGCGACTGAATTTTTCCACTTTTAATTGGAAATGTATGTCCCAAAAACGTCTGTCAGGTGAGACAAATATAAACGGAACACCGCATTGATGTATGACTGGCTAAAAGCATCGAAAGGATTTTACTCCAACGAGCGAACAAGCGGGCTGAAAACTGATGAGGTGGGCCTTTAATTTGCATTTAACAAACCTTGCATTGAAACAAAAACTTTCTGCTAAAGTGCACGAATGTGTGTGTCTGAGCCTAAATCTATTTCTAAATACATATAGTCTGATATGCAACATCGAATACTAAACTAGCATATAGGTACCATGTATGTATGTATACGCATGTGTGTCACACATGTATGGATATACGCAGATCCATCCATTAAATATGCTGCGAAAAATGTTGCATTATTGAGCAAAGCTTGTATGTTTATCTCTGAATATGTGAGCAAATGCTGAGGCTGGGTGGACGACTTGTGTGCATATGAAGGTCTCTGTAGCTTACTGCATAAGCTGAATTCTGCATGAAGCTGTATACATGTCATGTGCACATCTGTTTTAATTAGAGCGTTAAGTTATACCTCACCCGAAATAAGTTCACAAAAAGAGTGCGGTGTTCTTGTTTTTGCTGAGTACGGCAAGAATTATGGCTGAATACAGCCATCCGCCAACCCACGAAAAAGCGGGTTATGCCTGTCAACAAAAAGACAATTTATCCGAACTGCCTGGAAACCAAAGGAATGATGATGTGAGCAAGGATGCTGGAGGACATGCACTGTCTACATGAATGCTCGAATACGTCACAACGAAACAATGAGTGAGGGCTGCAGAACAAACATTGCGTTGATGCGTAACCATTCATGCGTTAATTGCTACCGCCATATTTACCAGTTCATTATTACGCGATTTCCTTACGCTTCCTTACCTGTGCTCACACCAACTGACATCAAATACCCAGTCACTTGTCCTCAGCAGTATCCCACCACCCGCTCCTCCCGTCCTGCCACCCTGAGCACCAAACACCCCGTCACTGGTCCTCAGCGGTACACCGCCACCCACTCCTCCCGTCCTGCCGCCGGAGCATCCCCGGCCGTCTGTCCTGACCGTTGTTTCTCGCGCCGGGGTCTGTCGGCCGGCGGGCCGTCGGAGATGGTATCGGATGGCGGGACGGGGTGGAGCCCGGCCCAGCCCACCCCACACCCCGCGGGGGAGGGGGCGCAGATCGGCCCGATAGCCGCCACTAATTGGCCTGCCAGGCGGCAGAGTCGCTTACCGACCGGGGGATGTGGCACTGAAGAGGAGCAAAATCGGGGGGACGGTGCACCGCTGTCCCCAAGGGAAAGGAGGCGGAGGTGTCAGGGAAGAGCAGAGGCAGAGGTTAGGGGATGAAAGAAAGACGAGGCAGAAGTGAAACTACGGAGAAATGCTCATATACGCAGACAAAAGGGCAATGACAATAATATACGGTGACTGAACTGTCCGATTGTCAACAAGTGAAAGAAGGTGAAGAGGTCAAGGAAGAACAAAAGCAGAGATTAGGGGTTGATGGAAAGACGAGACAGAAGTGAAACTACCGAGAAATGTTCATCTATGCAGACAAAAAGGCAACGACGGTAATATAAGCCGAATAAACTGTTAACCATTAGAAAAAAATGGCATGTTGCATAGAACAGGCTGAAGATTGCATCATTCAAAAGGTGTTCATTTAATAAGGAGCCACTCGATTTTTTTATCAAGCCTAATCTGCTGACACAATGCCATATATATTTCAAGCATTACTACCAACATTTATCTTATCCACATTGCATCTCGTTTTTAAAAACGTGTCTCTGGCTTGTCCCTTCGATGACAATTTAGACCACGTTACCGCAGGGATCGACGAGCAGTATTGTGAATAGCCCTAACACGCACAGCCTGGTATCTTGCGCCTTGGTGTCTGAGCTCCGTGTGTGTGTGCGGCTGCAATCCGTACCTCACGGTGTCAGGTCTTAGAAAAAAACGCAGGTTTATTCATTGCTTCTGAGGTTTTAGTGTCTCCTCACCTGCGGTCGCGTATTTTACGACGGTAGTACACAAATAAACATGTCGGCTCTGCTGGCCACACCGCCCGCTTCCAATATGTAGCGTGGTTTTCTCCAGTCTTTACAGCCGCACAGGTCTGGTATCGCCATTGGGTCTCAGCCTCTTAGCCGTGTTATTTACGGCTGCACGCCTGAACTGTTGGCCTACCGGGGACAGTGCAGCCAGTAAATACGTCATTCCCAGCAGCAGGGTGGAGTCCGAGGGGCGTTGCACAATGCTGGCTGGCGAATAGGCCGCGGGAGCTTATGCGCATTATAGAGATCGCTGGCGGTGATTGTATTCAGGCTGAAACGCGCACCGTCTGGGTGCCATTACCGTGCCACACGAAGCCAGAGGGGCGCCTTAACCCGAATCATTCATCCCGCTAACCACCGAAAGTGGCAGGCAACGCGAGCAAAGCAAAGTGACCTCCTCCAACGCGCATCAATAATAACCTTGCCCGTAATTTGGTATCAGTGGCGCGTGGCCGGTGAGAGGACGCGGCCTTGCATGCCGTGCACGCGCCCCGCACGCGTCTTGCTGACGGCGAAGCGGGTCGGCCGGTCGGCCTGGTGATGCTGCGATCTGATGGTGAATGGAACGCAGACGCACACCCTGCCGCAGATGCTCGAGCCTCGTATGGCCCTGACGGCCGGTCCGACGGGTGATCGAGATCTGATGACACCGTCCGGCCGTCCCTGGGTCATCAGCGACGTCAATGGGTGGTGTGCAGAGCTGGGGTCGGCCCGAGGCTCACAGATACCATCACCGGCAGCCGCTCCCCGCCGCGGTCAATGGAGAGCCGGGGGCCGTTTAATGCCGCCACGGTAAACGGAGGGCGTAACGGGAGAAGGCACTACTTGTGCAGCGATGGGTCTGTACAGGGCCTGGTGAAACCGCAGAGATGCTTTCATTGTCAGTTAACGTTAACATAACTTCTATGAATATGCTACAGATTTGTCAATTGGAAACCGAAACCGAACCGAAACTATTTAATTTATTTCATGCGTGCTCGTAAAAATTAATTCCGGTGCGAGATGTTCACAAAGGTGACGCTCCAGTTTCCCCAAGAGACTACTCCCTGCCTGTGTATTTGCATCCAGCCGTCTGTTTTGCTTCCGACAGGTCAGTGAGTGATGACTGCTGTCGGACCGGTCCTGTCCTCCGGTCTCAGCGTGTGGTCCGCTCATCTGACGCCCCAAACACGCAGCTGAACACGGCCCCAGCGGACCTCTCGGAGTGTGCGGTCCGTCCAGGCCGCAGGATCGCCCTGTTACAAATGGCCGCCGCCGCTGAGTCTGTCTGTGAACGGCATCGCCTGGTCCCGAGCGGCGGGCCGTGCCGGTGCGGCAGCGCGTCATCACGGCCGCCATCACGCTGATGGCGCGGCCCGGATGACTCATCGGTCGGAGGCGGCCAGCTGCGGCCGGTGTGATGGACGTGTGCAGCGAGGCAGACGCGTGAAGAATGTGGCCATATGTCGACTGGTCAGCTGGGTTATGTGAGGAGGTTTACCACAGACGTGAGTGATGATGTCATGTGGACTGGTCAGCTGGTTATGCGGGGAGGTTTACCATAAACGTGAGTGATGAGGTCATATGTGGGCTGTTCAGCTGGTTATGTGGGGAGGTTTACCATGGACGTGAGTGATGAGGCCATATGTGGACCGGTCAGCCTGGCTGTGGCTTTGTCATCAGCAGCATCACATCTCCCCGCCTCATTGCTTGCGATCGATAGATCACTTGCACTGAGTCACTCTCCGATTAGCATTGCGGCAAGTGGTCCATGCACTCTGATGAACAACATATACAATACATGTGACGTAAATTTCGAGCCGTAAACCTTCTCCATATATGCATACATTTAAAGCATCACCCCAGATTCAAACCAAATTTCCAAACTGTTTTGGAACCATTTATTTGTATTAGAGACCATTTCAAGGGACGCCTCAACCGCAAACACTAATCACGTTTACATTGATCTGCGAAGTCATAATACACAAAAACGAACGGTCGACCTATTTGACGTCCTGATGGACAGCTGACTATCGATGCCAAGAACCAGACTGTACCAGTGATAATCAGCTGAATGATATCTGATTGCCGTGATGCACAGAACCCTTCGGCTTTACAAGGAGCTTGTCAAAAACGGCCCACTGATTTCCAAGAAGCACCGCAGAAGAAAAATGAATGGTAAAGGGAACGAAAAGATGAATAGCTTGTTCCTGTGTGGTCAAACGGACTCGCGCATAAACGGACGGAGAGAGCAAATTCCGAATGTCCACGTGGAGCGATTGCGTCACGGGTAACACGTCGGAGGTGTACAGCAAATAAATGGTGGGTGGGCTGAGGGTGTCACTCTATGGGTACTACAGGTATTTCTTTCAGCGGACACTGTATGAACACATTTTAGCAACAACCAGTCCCGAAGTCGGGTGCTAGAGTTCTAGTTCACGTCTGCGGTATTTGGATAAGTGAGAATGGTGTCCCAACAGGCAACGATTTTCATGCTGGGTGGTTCCAGTAGAAAACAGATGAACAGTCCAGCAGAGTCCTTTCATTTTTGCACCTCTGACATTTTCCCCGCAACCATTGGCGCTCCGACAAAGGGTGGCATATGCACCGAAAGGCTCCTTAGCTGCGATCGGACTTGTGGAGCAATTCCTTCAAAACTTCTTTTTTGGTTGAACTTTGTTTGCACGGTTGCTTTCTTTCAATCCTACATCTGTAATTGACGCTCAAACGTGCACGCATCATGCTATTACGATGCGACGCCACAATGGCCACTGTCAATGGCAAAATGGAAGCAAACCCAACACTATTCATTCTGGCATGCACGCGCATTGGATATGCTGAACATAATGATCAGTCCGTGACCGGCACTGTTTTTTTGTGAAGACATCCCCTTTTTAAAATCCTGTGCCTGCGAGTATTGAACAACTTCATGGACTCTGCCTCGCGGCTGATTTCTGCACGCTCACGTCTTTATGAGTTTGATCCTCCATTGCTATCATAGTTCCGGAGAATTGCTATGGAGTCGGTCTTGTGTGACTGTCAGTCCGGGAAAAAGCATGTTTCAGCGCATGCGCATTAAGTAATAGAGATCAAACAGACATACTCCTCAAAGACGTTAGAATAAATCCCAACGATTAGTGTGGTGGTAAGTATGTTCACATGATTACTGATCTTTGTCAAATGAACGCAGTTTTGCCTTTTCTGCTTTAATATGCACATGAGGCTGGGTGTAAACGAGGCGTCAACGGCGGACTCCCACTAATCTGCGGTTGCGAAACACCTTACAGGCCGATTAATAGTCGTTTTATTTTGCGAGAAAGGTACTGAACCCACCACTTATCGGCGGGGCATGGCGTTAACATGGCTACGATCGGTTTTTTAGCTGTGATGTCCGGGCTTTGCTCAGTGGCGGCATGTGCGATGGCGGCATCGTGATCAGAATGGGAGGAACTTGTTTGTAATCTGAATTGGGTTTATAAGCGCATTTCTATGATCTATAAACCCTGGGACATAGAGGTGAAATTAAGTGTCATTGAAACACTATACTTTATTGCCTGGACACATTTTCAATGTCCTCAAAAAGTCTGTTCACATTGCGCGATAACAAATTAACCAACTTTGCGTGCTATTCAACCGAAAGCTTATCGAGGTTTGGTAAACACGTGATACAACGGAGCCGCAAACGCTCGTGCATAAACGCTATGTCGGGGAGGCCTTTCGATGAACAGCTAGGACTGTCTGTGTTACCTGGATTGCTTGTGCAATGGCGCTCTGTTGACGTGAGATACAGTACATTGCAAGACAATATTTGCCGCAGTGGAACGTTTGATACAATCGCCAAAGCGTCCGTCAGCACGTTTAAGAGGTTCTGTGCTAATGAAATCCAGACTTATATCAAGATAACTGACGCATTCAGGCAGTGAAACCCTTCCTGTAATAACCAAATATAACCCTTGTACTCTTGTGATAACTCTTGTATAACTCTTATAATAACCAATGTAATGCGTGTAACGTGTAATATAACTTTTACAATAACCCTTTTAGTAATAACCGACCGCTACTGGCCACCGGCGGGAGTCTTTGATGTTGCGATGAATGATGGTTTATACTGGAATGGGGACCACTATCGGGCACTGGTCCTAGTAGACGGACATTCTCAAGCACACCATGTCCAACAATAATGATGCTGAAGGCTTGAGCTAAATCTAAAAAGCGGTCGTCAAATGTCGGTGGCCCGTGACTTCGGAGAACGCTGGTGTTTTGGAAGAACGGAGTGCACGAAACATGCTTATCATGTTCAACTGACAACATCCAACACAGACACCGTGTCATCTTCTCACCAACCTGGTATTTGTAGAACCCTCCGCACGTTGCCTTTAGTAACCCTGAAGAAGCCACGAACTTCAAATGGGTTTCGTTGCCCGGTGACGAGAAGGATCCGTCTCGACCCTCTCTTGACCGACGCACCGCACGTTTGTGCTCCGATTCCGTGCACTCGCATCAGGGTGTGAAGCAACTTCCCATCGCCTCGCAGGACGCGTCTCAATCGGAACGTCCCCGTGCCTCGAGCTCTGTTCAGAGCGACGAGCTTGCCCATCACTGCCGTCAGTGGTTCGCCACGGACCTCTGAGCGGCAGATCAGGTCACCGACCCTGCCCGACCTGCCCGCTCCGGTGACGGCCGTCAGGCAGACCAACACACTCACTGTCCACACGCGGGTCATCGTGACGGCGCCTCGTGCCGGCTGACCTCGGGGCGCCGGGTGGCGGTGCGAGGAGGCAGCGCGTCACCCCTACGGAGCGGCGGTCGGCCTCCTACTGCGGGTGTATGGACTCCACCCGGACGGCCGGTCGCCGGCCCGTCGGACCGCCAGCCGCCGGGCCCGGTCGACCGGCCAAACGACCAATCATCAGTCCCCGCTCCGGTGGCATCGGACAAGCTGGCTGAACTGCTGCATACGGCTATGCTGTACTGCCGCACACGGCTATGCTGTACTGCAGCGAACTTTTCAGCTGACTGTACCCTGTCCAACAAGTCAGCGCACTCAACGTGATGGTCATATGAACGGTAAGCTAAGGACAGATTCTGCGGCTTATACCACTGGAGCTCACGTTTTGATTCAGATATGCGCAACGCACTGGCCACTTTAAGATTCGTCATTTCCTCTCTGGAGAACGCTGAGATGGAATCTGTCTCACTGAAAGTCGTTTGGCTTATGTAATGAATTGTGGCAATATCCAATCTTTCACTTGTTTTGAGAGTGAAATAATCTTTAGCGAGCCAGAAGTTTCTAGGATTATACATCTAATGGTCCGTCAGGCCATTTAAATGATGGGCATGGTCTCGCCACCATCATTACACACGTGCAGGAATACTCACTGCAATCAGTTCAGACACACAAGTAGCGAGCAGACGAAAACTACATCCTAAGACGTGGCTAACAGCCGCTGAGTTCTCGACTTCTTGTGCACCTACGTCTTATGCCATTGGATCGCCACACAAACATGCTCTGGAGCTTAGATCAGTTTCGAAGCGTGCGACGCTTCTCTACCGATCCTCCGGTCAGGATACTGCAGGGGACGGTGAGAGAGTAACACCAGAGGGCGGCGGCCGACGCGAGCCGCGCACCGCCGCCAAGAATGGATTTAGGAGTGACAGGCACACAATGCTGTCTGCACCGACTGCCCGCAGCCCGGTACAGCGAATGTGAAATCCTGGTCGGTGAAGAGCGGTAGCTGGTATGGACCTGTACCGTCGCTGTGACCGAATGCTTAACTTGGAACGCACGACGTCTTGAATGGGCTTACCTGATTTTCGTGTGGATGGCACAACACAAGCAAGCCATTTGGTTTGAAACGTACCTGAAACAAGGAAATATACATCATGATGCATTCTAACAACGCACCTACCAGATGTCCGACAGAAGCAAATCGTATTATAGATCATCAAAGTTGGTACGAGACGAGTCATTTCAAATTCATGTTGAAGTGACTTACATTAACGAGCAGTTTGCTACGCCGACACATAGTCGTGCTACCGCAACGGTGTTGTAGTGTTTTGACGCTATGGTATTCTTCATTCGGTCTTGGAGGCATTGCCGATAAATTTGGACGGCATTACCAAAAAGTATTTGACTTGTCATGCAATTTCTGGAGCATGGGATCCAAATGTGTCATGCCTGCTTTTCAGCAGATTAATTGACCACGAAACGGTTTCTCACCACCTGTATCAGCGCTGTCCTTAGCATCCAGATCACAAAAAGAGCACTAAACCCAGGTTCAATATACGATGTCACAACATGTGGCATATATCAGTTACTTCGCTTTCTTTTCATGGTGTCAGACACAAAACCTTTGAAGCGTTAGTTAAACCTCAAGATCTTAACCAGCTTGCTATTAGTCCGCAGATTAACAAGCACAATCAAGATCATCTAGGGACAAATCAACTCTGCAGCTTTGTCCATTCCACGGTCACCTGCTGAGTGCTCTCTCCCCTCCTTTACCCGATGACTTGGAGAACGGGACCCGAACAGCTGTGGTGCAAAGTACAGCACTTACATGGCAGCTGACACCCCACAATTTGTCACTGCATCCAAGGCCTGCCGGATGCTGAATGATAAGCCCCGACATCCGGTCAGATCAACCCTACGCATACGAAGCCCGTTGAAGTTGACGGCATTGATCAGAGACTCTGGACTGGATGGCCGTTCACCAGCCAGGTGCCGTAGACCGTCCATGGAGCCGTCCATCGCAGACCATCCCAGTCCGTCCATCCCAGACCGGTCTTGGACAGCCGGCGGCACCAGCCCGCTCCGCCAGCCGGAGGTGGGCGCCGACCTCAGGCCGCCGGCACAGCCGCTAATGGATCGCGGCCAGCCCCAGCCGAGTCTCTTCAGACGACACGGTGATGGATCGCCTGACTCTGGTGACACCGCACGCCGGGAAGGTGACACTCCGGATAGGGGCGAGGTCACGCCACTGTTGTGGTCAGCTCCCGGTCAGCGAGAGGTTTTGACAAATCATGATTCATGGTGGAACGATGGTGATTTGCTCAGGAGAATTGCGATCAACTTCTGAGCCGTGAGCAGCCAGAAAGGAAGACTGGGGTTGGAGGTTAGCTGGTTAGTTGCAATAAGGCATCATGTCTGAAAATTCCTACAACAGATTGCCATCCTGCCGGACGCCAAACGACTACCAATTTCCTCGAGATTCCTCGTCGCCCACCATGTACTGGTATTGCTAGCGCGTACAATACCACGCGGCTCGTGATGTAGACTCGCCATGTTGTCCGTAGCCCTTAGAGAATAGCTCCGAAATGAAGGGAGCATCACACAATGCATACTCTCAATGCAACAATGCAAACACAACAATGTCTCCATCCACGGGCGCTTACCGACACTACCACCAATGTACGCACCGTCCACTCCTTCGTCCACAGTCCGTCTCGTCCACGAACTGCTCTGGGTGATAAGTGAACACGCATGGTGCGATTACAGTGAACAAAACACTTGTGTTACAGTCACCACGTTGTACGTGCTTGCTCTACGTCGCGCGGCGTTATGATTGTAAACGCATGCGTTGCAGCTGTAAGTGACCCATGATAATTCCCGGCCCCGGCAGGCTCAGCTGGGCTGACTGGCAGAAAGAGAGTGAGCGAGAGAGAGAGGGAGAGAGGGAGAGAGAGGGGTGCGGATCTAACAGCCAGGGTGTACTCCACCCCGCCAGAGGCCAGAGCGACGTGCAAGGCAGCCGCCCGAGCGGTTACTAGTGGATCACGCACACCAGCTGGCACTGGTGCACCACGCACACCAGCTGCAGGGCTTGCAGAGGATCGCGGCGTGCCGTCGGCGGCGTACTGTTGGTCGGTGTACCGCAGCGTGAAGCCAAGCGATCCAATCTCCAAACGAAGTGTGGCGAGCGATGCCATGGGAGTGAGTTTAATTGGCATTCCCAACAGGAAGACTGACGATGAAAATACCAACTACTTTTTTCAATTTGTGCAAGACCATATCCGTTATCTTGCAAGTTGTGTTCATTTGGAGTTTAACCAAACCTTGTATGATGATCTCTACTACTTTACTACACATCATCTATGTGTAATCGGTGTATCGTTTACATGTCTAGTTTGATTTAGTGCGCGTTTCTCGTTTGTTGAGTCACTTAGTTTGATATTCTCTTGAGGTATGATTTAGTGTTAGTCAATTCATGCCGTTTTCGTATTCATTGTGTATTGCTAATTTTAGTCCCTGTTCTGTCGGTTTCCTCTCTGTTTAGTTATAGGTCTAGTATGTGCATTTCCGAGGTTTTGTTGTTTTCCTGTCAGCGTCCATGAGGAGTTAAGGTGCGGTGTTGGCGATGGGCGGTCATGGAATATAGTGCACCTGAAACCTCGGTGTCTTCGAAGTGGCGGCCGTCTACATATGTATAAGTAAACAGACATGCACTGCAATCCATTTCAATAGAAATGATGACGTATGATGCCGCCATGTGGCTAGGCTAACCGAGTTTATACACACATATAACTATACCAAATATTCCAGGCATGCCGATAAATATGAAACATCACGCCGACAGTTGAAGTCAAAGAGAGCAACGTTCCTCTTCCACTGCGGCCTGAGCAGATTTGGCTGGGCAACATATTATACGGCCGACTGGTTTCCGCAGCTGAGGTTTTGTCGCGCCCTGACACTAAGTTGCCCCGAATGAAACAAGCCAGACTGGCCCATTGTGTGGAGTTGCATTAAGTGTGCAGGGTTGAACATTGTCCTGCCTGACAAGTCAGCTGTCGGCTTGATACCGCAAGCTTTCTGCCGCCACACTTCACCACTGAAGCCTCAGTCAACAATCGGTGTGCACGTCTGCTGTCTGGCTGGCTGCGTGGGCTTGAGTGGCGTAATGAGAAAAAAAGACGTAGTTACACGAAACACTATCATATTCATCGTCACGCGCAAGGCAATGCGCGTTCATGATCTAACAAGTGCAGATGGTTTTATTATAAGCGACTAGGAGTTATCCAGACTGTTTTGTCTGGGATGTCATTGCCTGTGCCGCAGCCATAACTGCGACTGACTCTGGCTGTGAACGATTCTGATAGCCATATCAAACACTGTGTCGTCTTGTTAAGGAGTGGACAAGGTGTTGAATATGTCTGTTGAACCTATAAAAATGCGACAACGTCCCGGAATGCTATAGAATAAGAATACGAAAATATTGGCCATCGTAAAATAATTACCTTCAGCGGATCTTTCGGTGCTGCCATGATACCGATTGCTTTATTATCCAAACATCTAGACATGGACAAAGTTGCATCTTAAACTGGCTCCTGGCAGCTGCTCTGCCAAGTAAGAAAACACATGCAACTTAAAGCGTAATATTGGTCTGTAAGAGAACGTAGCACGTATTCGCCTGGACTCGTCCAAAAACCAACTGGCGCCCGCGAGTGTCATGTCCCCGCCGCCGCCTCAGCGGCCGACCATTAACCCCCGGCGAATCGGAAGACCCGCTGTCGCGTGACGCACCTCGGGACCCAGTCAGTCGTAGAGTTTGGAAGCCAGCGAGGGCGCGGGCGCACACCCCGCACAATCACACCATATTGTCTTTAGAGACACAGCGGACGTGTTCCGGTAAATACTTTTATTTGAGGGGAAGGCTTGTCGCCGGCAGGAAATGGTTCGTTTCCGGTAAGCTGATTTTCATTTTCATTTCATTTTCAGAAATGATTCGTTTTCGGCAAGCCGACTTTCATTTTCTTTTTTTATTTGGTTTTTACTTTTCAGCTTGCAGAACAGTGATTAAGAGAAGTCAGCGCGGGTCCCAGTGTCCCATTTTTCGAGGTCCGAGCATACTTGTTGCCCAGGCCACCAGTAGCGTGTCGGCGTATTGTAAAATGACACAACGTACACCAACGGCCCTCTCTGGCTGTCAGGTACAACACGTGTGGTAAGAACACGGTCTCCTGTCGCGATAACACTCGGTCAATGGCACTGAAAACGGTCTTCAACATTCGCAATGGTGTGACCGATTAGCACGACCTCTTAGATGTTTTGCAAAACCTATACGACACAAGGCATAATTTGATAGGACACCTCTAGACGCGGAGTGGGGAAAATGGCACATGGGTGGGTGGAAAAGACGGCAGCTGATGTTATAGTGCCGATGGTGCTGAAGAACGCGTTAAGGTTGTCCAAGCCTGTAAGCAGCTCAGGGCGTGCGGCAAGACGTTTGACTGAGAACGGCATCCTTGTAGCCCTCAGGTCGGAGCGCCACCCCGGGTGTATGCACCACATCATCGTGACACCTTTGCCAGATCGCTGATCAACGCTGCTTATTTCATATCCTATAAGAAATGCCACAGCCGTTTCTCTCAGGTGTCTCCGATGTGCCTGTAACCCTAGCTTAGTGCATGTACGTAACAGGCGGTGGGGTAATTTATATGAATACGTTCTGATGGCAATGTGGGTATTCAAGTTTGATTTAAAAAGCCCGTTGAAAATTTGGTACTTGCTTAGTGTCGCGGAAGTTGTCAGTTGACACCGATCAATAAGAGTCTCGTGCGTCCCACTTCACTTTGGGGATGGGCCGCCAAGCGACAGCTCTTGGTGTTGTATTGCTTTATTTACCGGCATATACGCTTAATAAAGTTGCGAAAGCGTGAAGAGAAACGGGAGCGTGCAGTATGCAGAAGTGTGCACACCTGACACCATGCCATAAATTGCCAGGCAGCGGTAGACATCATGATGCCCAATGCTCAGTGCCCGCTCACTCTCGAATGTCCCGCATTACAGTGCACCTGCCCCATACTGCAGCGCATCTGCGGCGCCCGCATGTATCACAACCGGCTCTGTCTGCCGTGACGTTCGGCCTGTCACACTGTGACGGACGGGCCGTCAAGACGTGACACGCTCCTGCCGGTCAGCGGCGCGTGCTGCCTTGAAAGCACCGCATCTAATGCAGTTATCGCGTTCAGATAATCCTAATCGTCAAGCGCCGTCACCGCCAATCACTTAACGTGCGGTTGGCAAGGCATCTGCCAGACTAGAATGCGTCGGCCCAAAATAGACGGATGGTCCGCCGCCCGGTTCATCGGGATGACGGAAGGCATGCGTCTCTATCCATTCACAACTATAAACACTTATCCGTCTCATCGCATACGCACGCTGCCGTTAAATGGCCGCCGCTGCGTTCCGCCCTTACGCCCAGAGCGATAAGAAGCCGATGGCCCCATCTGAGGTCGGGCCTGCAGGCACAGCGTACGGCTGCCGTGAGTTTGATCGTCGGCAATTGAAGATGATCCACTGACCGATAGGAGCTTCTATAAACACTTATCCGTCTCATCGTATACGCACGCTGCCGTTAAATGGCCGCCGCTGCGTTCCGCCCATACGCCCAGAGCGATAAGAAGCCGATGGCCCCATCTGAGGTCGGGCCTGCAGGCACAGCGTACGGCTGCCGTGAGTTTGATCGTCGGCTATTGACGATGATCCACTGGCCGATAGATGCGGCGGCGGGCTCCACCCGATGGCCGGAGGGGGCTGGGCGGCGCTCTCTCCGGACCGGGACGGCACGGCGCGAGGCGTCTCGCGTGAAGACGACAGGCCAACGGTGATAGAGCGGTGGGGAGGGGAGGGGAACATAGCGCTGGGAGAACGAGGCCTGACGGATCCACTGTGGCTGGAGGCGTCTGAGAGCGAGGACAGGGTGACCAGTGCAGAGACAGCAGAGACAGTGTACAGCGCCTGCTACTGACGCCTGACGGTCTGTACGCATCAGCGTGCTGTGGAGGTCACGTGAGGATTACCGGTAAGTGGAGGGCGTGCGCACTGGCCGCCTCCGCTGTACTGCATTCAGCGCGGCCCACGCCGGGTAACGCGTCTCAAAGCCGCGTCTGGGGGCGGAACTGAGCGGCGCCGCGCTGACGGCGGCCGGACCCCCAGCAGAGAACGGCACGGCAGCTGAGACGCCGTCCACCGCTGACGAGTCCAGGGCCGATCGTGCGGCGATGGCGGAGCCGCCCCACCGTACCCGGGATGGGTACCGAGAACGGACCGGCCGACGCCAAACTAATTGAAGACCGGCACTAATGCCCAGAGTGGCAGCGCGTCAAACGGTGGATTATCGACGGGCGAATGGCTTTGTCAGGAATGTACGACGCCCCGAGTCATTCTTGGGTGTGATTTGCTGGTAATGGCCCAATGAGGGAGGACCAATTCGTGGAGCTGGTTTATCGAGCTGGCCGGGTGAGGCTGCAATGTGTGCAGACTCGACCTGTGGGGCCGCGTGCCCGGACCAGACAGCCGAGACGGCCGGAAATGGCGCGTGCTGGGCGTGCCGACAACGTGAACCGAACAATCGCTGTCATCTCACGCTCCGCCCAGATATCATCTGTCAGAGGTACCTGCACTGACGCCGGGTCACTACTCACACAGAAGAGCTACGGTTCAGCCACTCCGTGGGAGTGGATGTAACTGTTGTCAGGTGCTATGCGGGCGTTGAGAGCTATGTCCAACACCCAAGAAACGTTACTGATACAAACCACCCGCCAATGACGCGGCGAAAAGCTCCTTAGAAAGGCGTAACATGTCGCAAATTACGATTCACACAAACGGAACATAAAAAACGATCGAGCCACGGCACCAGCAGGGTGGAGTGAGCGTGAAATTCCGTGCGTGCACCCCGACGGAGCGGCGGTCGGCCTCCTACTGTGGGTATGTGGACTCCACCCAGACCGGAGGCCCCGGCCGTCTGACCGCCGGCTGCACGACCAAAGCCAAAGCTTGCTCCTCAATGATAGAATGTGAGTGGCAGCCTCGTTGCATCCCATGACACTGTGGTGTTCGCATGTATGCATACGAGTGCGTGCTTATCGATGATCGATCGGAAGCGGCCGCTTAACACTGCAGGCCATCGCTACTGATCGAGTTTAGTGCAGTGGGTGCGCTGAATAAATCAGCATCATTCATTTCAAGTCTTATAAATGTTTAACATAGGAGAGCGACGAGGAAAGGGGGCAAGTATATCACATACATTTTCTCTGTCGTTCATTCCGATATTTGTATCGGGAAGACATTAAGCCTGGCGTAATCCTTGTATGTTGTGGCCAGCACGTACTTGATGGAGAAAGTTTTGGGAGCGTGCGTACGGCTTATCGCCGGGCCACGCTCTGCACAGACCGAGCCATCGTCATCGGTCGCATACATAACGTAAGCGGGTAAAACAGGACCGCAATGTTTTGTACTGAAAGAATTAAAATACATTAAGCCGCTTGGTTGCTAGGAAGCACTTCAATTCACAGTTCAAATGTGAATTGAAGGTCAATTCAACCAGCGCGAAGATGGAAGGTATACATAGGCAGGCTTAAACAGTGCAAAATGCAATGTTTTTTTTAGGGAAATGTCAGTTACGTATGAGTCAAACAATAGCAGTGCACGATTTTCCCACACAATGACCTCAAAAAGGTGGTGCCAAATTGGTGAGTTTATCATGAACAAAACCTCAAAAGTCGCCTTAACCACTCAGCGGGTGGGATTGGCGAGCGCCACTCAGCGGCCTGATCGCCCACTGTCCAGTGGCCGCACGGCCGGAGACTGCGGCAGACGATAGGGCGGTAACACGAGACAAACCGGACGGACCGGCCGCCGCCAATGACGGATTTAGATGTGACGGGCCGACAGCGTCCGGTTTATCGGGATGACTGAAGGCATGCGTCTCTATCCATTCACAACTATAAACACTTGTCCGTCTCATCGAATACGCATGCTGCCATTAGCTGTCCGACGCTGCGTTCCGCCCGCACATCCAGAGCGATAAGAAGCCGATGGCCCCATCTGAGGTCGGGCGTGCAGGCACAGCGTACGGCTGCCGTGTGTTTGATCGTCGGCTATTGACGATGATCCACTGGCCGATAGGAGTGGCGGCGGGCTCCACCCGATGACCGGAGGGCGCTGGGCGGCGCTCTCTCCGGACCGGGACGGCACGGCGCGAGGCGTCTCGCGTGAAGACGACAGGCCAACGGTGATTAGAAGGGGGGGGGGAGGGGAGGGGAGCAGAGCGCTGGGAGAAAGAGGCCTGACAGATCCACTGTGGCAGGAGGCGTCTGAGAACGAGAACAGGGTGACGTAGAGGGGGGCACATCAGAGAGGTAGTGGGGAGTGAGTAATGGAAGAGATAGAGGTGGGGAGGGAGAGATGGGGGAACTGAGTGGTGGGACGGGGAGAATATAGTAATGAAATGAGGGATAATTAGGACAGAAATGACGGGGAGGCAGGGAGGTGGAGAGGACAGAAAGAGGGGCGCCACAGGCCACGGAGAAGACACTGCGGTGTTATCGGGAATTTAAATGAAGTTTGCAAAATGTGTCGATTTGCTCGTGCTGTAAGTGTGGTAAAGGTCTGTTGCTTGTAGACACTGTCATGAATGTTACCTAGTGTAGTTGGTAGGGCTGATGTCTGTCCATAAAGTCTTGTTATTCACTCCAGAGCTCTTCATCGGATTGCATGCGTCCTTCACAAAGCAGTGAGGTTATCTTGAAGCAGCAGCCTGCATATGTTTTCGTATTTCATGCACTGGGAAGCATTCGATGCGCGAAATACCGCATACCGCGGGAACCGCATCGGGACACTATTTAAGATACCTAGATTGCAGCCATGTCTGATTAGGAACTGTTGCGTAAAAGGCAAGACGCTTTTCATTCAGTCACTGGTGGGAGCCACTGAAAGCATTTTTTGTCAATGAAGTGGGCGCAGCTAGCCTTTTGATACATCATCAAGCTATGAGATCGTCTTTTTAACGACCGGTCAGAACCACAGCCATCATGTCCCATGGCCTCCAATCATCGGCTGATAAGATGGCCCGGTGCCCGTCCATTCCCCCCTCCTCCCATGATGAATGGATGGGTACTCACCGCCCTCGTGGGCCTGTTGCCGGCGTGCCAATAGTGATCAGCAGGGAACGGTACGCGACGATTACCATCATGGTGCCTAGAGGAGCACAGAGGACGTCCACACCAACAGAGAGCGGGTAAAGAAACGACAGCGTCCACCGAAGACTACGGAGCGTGCTCAGAGGCAGCAATGTCCACTAACACACGCTGAGAGCTGCAGCGCCTAGAGGAACCGCAAAAACGGCAGTCTACACCAAGGCGCAAAGGACGGGGAAAGGAGGCTCGGCACCAGCACGGAGTACGGAACACTCACCGGGGGAAATATGAACACCTCAGCATGTGGAAGGCGCGCAGAAGTGACGGTAGCCACCTTAGGGCGCAGGGGGAGAAGGGGGGGGGGGGTTGCGCACAGTGTCGGCAAGTGCTCACCACGGCAAATAAATTTTACCACAAGCAAACCCTTCCCGCAATGCTAGTTCGCTTTCATCCCCGCTTTCGCAAATTTCACCTTTTTTGTTTCCTTTACCATTTCAACGACTCGCCCTGCCATTCCCCTTTCAATTTTGATGGCCTTAGTCGTGCATACATGTATGGTACAAACGAAAGTAAGATCTCCCTTGGTGCTGCCGAACAAACAGATCCAGATTCCCAGCGCCTAGCCTCATGTTTTCTAATTGTCTGATTTGGACCCCTAGGTCGCCCCGCCCCTCCCACCCGAGTTGGACGCGGTACGGCTCGACGAGGGCACAGCCGGGAGGTCCACCCGACCCCCGGCCTCGGTCAATCATCATCGGATGAATTATCCAGTGGAGGACGTGTTTGTTCGCTGCAGGCTGTCCGTGGGTAGCCTCCCTCTGTGGTCTGAGATTTACACCCAGGTGAGCTAAATGTCAGTACCGGCACACGTCGGGGAACAATGCTGGTGTAAAGGGAAACCGTTCGTAGCCAGCATCTGCTTGCATGTGATGATATCGAAAACACGAGAGCAGCATTTAGATGCATGGGTGCAACAGTTCAGAGAATGCTGGAATGAAATAACAGTGATAGTAGATTATGGCACGGCTAAGCAGTTGGAACATGAATAGTCCTTCCGAGCTTTGCCAAACCGCTCAGAAATTGCCACAATTATGCCAGCGTATGTCACAGCCTATAGTGGGTCTGAATGCGAAACTTTAAAGCAAGCAAATGACAAATCTGCGGGCATACATCACCAGAGTAAAGTCACCATATAGCATTTTCCTCTCCCTGTGTGCATGACATGGACGAAATGCCACGCAATGTTAAACTCGCTGTGTTTTGCTACACACCAGGAATGAGCTGGAATACTTTCAAACGACCCCTGTTACCAACTTGCAGCCCCGTTTTTCGCCTTACCTTCATAAGCGTCGTGTAAATCATCCAAAGATGACCTGGTGAGTCGCTGTGGTGCAGACCTGAGCTCATAAGTGTCCCGTTTGTCCGTCTCATTCAGGACAAATATCCGCACAGCACCCAAGGGCACTCGATTTCCACACACGCCACTGCGGTACAGGCCGGTCACCCGGACCAGGTGACCCCTGACCCGAGTCAGGCCGCGGTACACATGGATGACCCGCACCTTGGCAGTGACGTCACCGCCCTCTCCGCCAATGAGCGTGCGTACTTTCCCGGACAGCGTGATCTGAGAAGTGTTGACCGTGGCCTTGAATGACTCCCCCATGCACGGAGTCCAGTACTTTGTCATATTTGACTGGCTCCCATGGCATTCACGTGTTCCCAGTACAAGCACAACACACACCAGAGTCCACAACACACTCGGCGTGGTTGGGTGGAGTCTCACAACGAGCGGCATATCAGCTGTCCGGGAGATGCCCGTGGGTGACGCCCGCAGTTTAGATCGCCGCCGCCTCGGTCTGGCCACCTTCCACAGATGACGTGACCACTCCGCCGGCACTGCTCCGCGGCCGCCGCCACCCCGTGAGAGAACCGCACAGAGGCGCACCGCTGCCGCTCTCGCACGCGACTGGCAGCTGACCTCCGGCGCCGGCTCGTGCGGCCGGCTCTGTGCGAGCCCGGGGCCGCCGGCCGAAGGTTCCGGGGCCGAGACCCACCCACACACCTGGCAGATACACGGCTCGCCCTCTCCCACGCTCGGTCCGTACGCATACGGAGCAGGGGCCCTGCCCTCCGCTGATGATGAGGCGGAGAATGGTCCGGATGGTCCTGCTGGAGAGCGCGTCGGGCTGGGCTGGCAGCTGATTCCGGCTTCACGAGGTCAACACTTTGAGGTAAGGTTGTTAAACGTACACTGATGGGCACTCAATCAGCGAAGTGTTTTTGCATGAATGCGTATGTGTTTTCCAGGATCGAAGATTGACCCCAAAAACGAAAGCAACACACATCCGTGAGGCATCTCATAAACCAGGGCGCCCGCCCGATACCGCTAATATGCGCAAACCTATCGCAAGGAAGTGGCCAACGGCATAAAGCCGTGCACATGATTTCGGGCCTTCTCTGGGGAGAGAGAGGATAGCCAGCACTGATTCATAGGCATATTCAACAGGGCTAACTGGGTCATTTTCACGGAAATTTGGGAAAACATACTTTCATAATGTTATGCTTACTTTTAGATAGCTTGTGTCGTGTGGGAACCCAGGCCTTCCTGAAGGAATTATCCGACTCTGCTTGCTGCTACGCCAGTTCGAGCATTAAAATCTGTCCATGGTGTCATCATCTATCTGCCGGTATTGCAGCTGAGGGTATTTCCACCGCAGACCCATCCTGCAGGTCAATGGAGACATCAGCAGCGGCCTTCAGAGGGCTGTCGTTACCCCCGCTCACAGCATGGCCAAACCCGTCGGGTGGGTACGAGCCAGCGGCGCGCCATCTGCCGGCCGTCAGCGGCGCGCGCCCACAGTAGCGCACCTCTGCCGAATTAATCCCACCGTCGCTGGCCGGCGCTGACATGCTTTCGCCATCGGGTCGGGTGTCGGCAGGGCACGCGCCGGCCGCCGACCGATGGTGTCGAGGTGCCGCGGCGGTGGGCGGGCCGGCGGAAACGGCCTTCGAATAGTCATCTTGCAATGGCTACAATGAGACATGCAAATAAGAAAATTATATATCGGACCCGACTTCTCCGCAGCATGAATACCTCCTCTGGCTGGCATACTTAGTTGCCTCAGGCTTTGATCTTCGGCAAAACGACTTGTTTTTCTGCGTGCTCGCATGAAGTTGTTGTTGACCTGTTATTACTGGAGGGTGGGCGTGTAATAAATAGGTGTCGGTCCCACCACCTGATGGCTATCATCGGTGTTCAGCGATAAGAGGTTACTACCACTTACCAATGATTGGGAGCACGCGGCAATGCGGTCCTAATTGCGGTCCGGTGTCCGCTATTCTCATCGTCCGGCCCAATATTGCCTCCCAGTTTTAGAAAACTCTGATATGATGTGGTGTGCAGTTTGCAAGACACTGCATTGTTCTCTTGTTTATTATCTGCTGTTTATTTAGAACATAAGCAGTCACATGCAAAAGCCCAACTGAGGAAGCAGTCCGGTTTTAAAAACCAGTAAATACACGATGTACAAACAAGAAACACAACCATGCACACACATACACATAATACACAATCACGCAAGCACCACACACACACACACACACAACACACACACGCACACACACACAACATTACACGCACCACACACCACACACACACACACACACACACACACACACACACACACACACACACACACACACACACACACACACACACACACACGCACACACACACGCACACACACCACACACACACACACATACACATACACACACACACACATACACATACACACACACACACACACACACGCACACACACACACACACGCACACACCTTAGCTTTAAGAGCTCACTAGGTACTATTGGTTGGGTTCCTCGTATCCGTTTACAACGCTGACACAGTTCTCCTGCACGTCTGAATGCTTTCCGTGAGAGCTTGAGGCGGCACACACCGGCAGGCCTTTAGTTTGAGCACCCCTGAAAATACCGCCACTGACGGTGCCCTGTGCGAACCAGCCGATTCTGCAGCCAACGCCGGTCGGCGCCACTCGACTCTCGGTGCAGTTCTCGGCCGCACTTGCTCGGCGCCGGCGCCGTTTTTGTGGGGGCGTCACCTCAATTAGAGCAGGGAGGTGCCTGCCGCCGCGTCAGCCGCCGTGAAAATACCGCGCTGCCACTACTCAGACGTGAGCCGGCTCAGGGTCGGGGGGGGGGGGGGGGGGGGGGGGACCATAACTTATCCACCGGCGCCCGCGTCCTCCCGACGGAGGAGATCCGGAGCACGCGGCGGTGCACCGCGGCATATCTGGCGCCGACGTACACCGTCCGCTGTGTGTCGGGGTCCGCCTCGGATAGCCCGCCCGAAGAACATTGTTAAAAAATCAAAGCGAACAAGGAACAGGAGTCCGGTATATGAGGATGAATTGGTGGAGCGGAGATACAGTTTTTGCTGTTCGCAAATATATATCGAGAATCAGGGCCTAAAGTCGTTGTCGACGAAACCAATACTACGATTCAGAAATCAGCAGCTAGTGATTATGAGCGAGCCAATGAGAAATAGAAGCCATTGCTCCGTTTTCACAGAGGGATTACGGAAACCAAGCTCCAACGTGGGAAACGATGCGTCTGCCCGGCTGTAGTGGACTAACTTGAAACGTCACCATGACGTAGGAGAGCGTAATGTTAGGTGCCGCAAAAAGCTAACGATGCAACAACCAGCAGACAAATTTACTCTCCTAGTTAGGTCAATGCCATCAAGAAGTTAATACAAAACAAGTGGGTATCAACCAACGACAAAATAAAAGCTCCGTGCAGCGTTGTCTTTATAACCACATCAGAACCAGGTTGGGCTTGGATCGGGATCATGATTTTGCCAATTAAAAACGTAGCGCACTTTTAGAGCCAGCCCATCAAATTTTCGCAGCAAAGACGGAAATACTCCTGGTTATGTTGTGCATATAGATATAGTCAAGCCAGTGCGGGTGCCATCACTGCAGCGCCACAGGACCATATATATAGGAAATTAGCCATACCAAAATGTGTAAGGACCAGTGACCAAGGCTGATTTGCACTTGTCCAAAGAAAACAACAAAAGAAAACCCAAAACATTCAGACAAACGTCGAGTACCGGCATTTCCGCACGAACAGAATTACGCCTGAACGAACAGAATTGCGCCAAAACGAACAACATTGCGCCGGACGGAGCAGCATTAGGCTGGAACGCCCTCTTAAAGCAAAGCAAACGAGTCTTTTCTGTGTTGCCCTCCCCCCCTCCCCCCCCCCCAGCCCCGCTTAGCGTTCACTGGGTCCAGGTTGGCACGAGTCACGTCCTTAGTTCGTGGGCCCGGAATTTCGGCGTCAAGGCCCGTCCTCTCCTCATTATTGAGACATGCAAACCTGCACGTCACCACAAGAGCACCGCGCTGGTACGGCGGAAACGTCACACAGTGAAGATTGCGCCTCGGACATCCACAGACGCTCCCCATCACCGTCACCAGCATCCACACTGTCCACATGTCCGTCCACATCCCGTCCCGTCCACGCCCCGCTCACTGTACAGTATCGGACTAGAGCAGGTAGACCGGTCCGCACACTGCACCGCACGTGCCACCAGTCCGGCATTGTGTTTGGAACACCGGCCCAGCTGCGCAAGTGACGATGTTTGACTGGCGTGTGCTTTCCACCCTTGGGAGTTGGACCACCTGACCCCCCCCCCCCCCCACCCCCCATCCTCGAGAAGTCACGTGCCTGTCGCCGCGCACGGAATGCATGAAATCATGCTACTTACTTAGCAGTAGAAAAGGATGTTGTGTCGAACTCCTACTGCATGGCGTCTCATTGTGAAATGTTTTCGAAAAGTCGGGTAACATATTGGTTATCAAGTTGTTTTACGCAACTCAGCGTCCGGTTACACAACACCGTCAACGTTCATGCGTTTAATGTGAACGTGAAATTCTTGATTTAAAAATAAATATTTAATTCTATGTTAGCGTGCAATTATCCTTAGAAGCGAGGCGATTATATAAAAACAAAAATACAGTCCGGGTCAGTTCGAGGAACTTGGAACATATGAGGCCGTGGTAAAACGATACCAGAGTGATCGTCAAACACACCGCAAAGGTCCTTCTTGTGTCTGCTTATATTTACGACGCTAAATCTTAAAAAATTACATACGAATCTGTGTTGTTTTCTTTTCTCAAACGTTCCGTTCGCTTGTTTCAACCAACCCAAGTTCAACGGTCATTGTTCGACTGCTAAAATATGACGTGTATGACAAAATTACGTTGATACTACATTACTTCAATGGCATGAGGATGCGTTCATCAAAAAGTTTCGCCATTGTGCTG
>NW_023596461.1:19464620-19477277 GCF_011947565.3 Pollicipes pollicipes
CCTTCATCAGCATCCGCCCTCCCTTAATCTCCCTTAGCTCTCGCCCTCTTCCCTCCCACACTCACCTTCCGCCCTCTACCGTCTCGCCGTCTTCAGCCCCCCCCCCCCCCCTGGCCGTCCTCTCCCAGCCTCCGGGCTCGGATGAGGCGCGGGTGTACGGTTGGGATGGCCTGCCGCTCAGTCGACGCCGGAGACTGGAGCGTGACGGTGGCGCCCTCCGCCGCTCTCGAGGGTCAGCTCTGCCGCCGCCTGCTCCAGGCCTCGGCTGATCACGTGCTCCAGGCTACGGCAGGTCATCTGCCTGCAGCGACATAGGGGTGCCCGGCCTCTCGAGGAGCGGCCTATTTTGGAGTGCGATCTAAACGGCCGTCAATAGCAGAGTTGTTGTGCGAGGCCGTGGTGTTGGATGCGGACCGAAACAAGCGGTGAGCCAAGCACCTCCGGACCACTCAAGCGTTGAGCCGGCAGTGCAGTGTTTACGCAGCCTTGCTCTGTGTTTTGGTGGCATAGATTCCGGCCGGAGCACATGTCCGAGCGACAAGAACACTTGATGGCCTTCGCAGGCCTGTGATCGACGCGACAGACTGGACGGAGCCGCTGAGGCCGTCGACATGGCTACGGCACGATGGCTAACGCTGGCCCTGGTTGTGACGTGTTTGACCTCTCCTGACCTGACCCAGGCAGGCCGTAGGAGGAAATGTCGGGTGTTCCCCGACACAAGACCTCGACCGGTGGTTATCACAGGCAAGATGTTGGCCTTCTACCCCATCCATGTGCCGGGAGTGCGCTTCCCGGTCAAACGTGTGGGCCTGGTGGAGGTCAAACGGGTCATCTCAGGTCGGGTCAGCCGACCCCAGCTGGTGGTGGAAGGGTTCTATAAGATCGGTGTATGCAACTCGCGGCTGAGACTGCGGGAAACACGAATTTTCTTCCTGAAGTCGCCCAATACCCGACCCCTTTCATTAAGGGAGTCAGCCGAGAACATCACACACAACACGGACTTTCAGCTGATATCCACCGCACGCTGGACGCCCCGGAACGTCAGAATAGCTCGCACATACACAGGTCAGTCCAAATGTCGGTCCATAATGTGGCTGGTGAGTGGACCGCCATTGTCTGTCATATCGCGCTTCACGTATTCGTACCTAGGCAGGTTGTTTATCTCTTACGTTCTCTTGCCCGACATCCATCGCCGCTTTCATCCGAATATGATTTCAACCTATCAAACAATTCCCAGATTATCCACGAGATTCTCAAATGGGCAGACCATTAGTACAGAGCCGGGTCGGCCTAAGAACATTCTCCGTCGTGATTACGCCGGCGTGTGAAATCCATTAGAGCTCGTGCTGAAGTGACCGAGGCCCCCGGCGGGCGGTGACGCGGTGGCCAGTGACGGTCCGTCCGTCACGGGAGGGTGGAGTCACCTCAGAGGCGATCCGCAGGTGACAGCGGCGGATGACGCACGTCCGACGATGACAGCCCTTCGAGACTGGGCAACAAGCTGGCCAGTTCGGTGAAGGAAAATCAGTGTTAAACCAAGAAGTTTTGGTACTGGCAACATTACTCATCGAGTTTTCATTCTACACCCCGTAGTGAATACTTTGTCACCCCACAAAATCTTGGCACGAAAATTGGATGGATTTGCAAAGGTAGCAAGCAACTCATTGAGTGATGTGGGTCGTATGGACACAGACGGATTAAATGCAGTGGTCCGTGGCCACCAATGTTAGATCGGCAGTTCGTCGCGACTTCCGTGCTCCTGCGAGCCGTCAACCATTCGAACGTCCCCTTTGCTGTACTGTCGGCGTCTTTCGAAAGCAGGTCAAGAAGCCGACTGAACGCCAATGCCATCCGCGACTAATCTGAACATGATTTACCGTCGCACTGCGGCACAGTCTGGACACCAGCCACCGACAGGGGAGGCTCTACACAGAGGTGTTTACTGTTGTGGTTACAGCTACTGTTCTGCATTCCATTCCCGATCTCTACTCGGCGACAAACGCCTGTCAGTCGAGCCAGCCAGCTCCATTTGTCCGTTCTGCGTCGTTTTTTCAGGCATGGTGAGAAAGTAACAGGCCGTGTTTCCACAGGTAATTACAGACGTACTAGCTTTGACCTGTTGATGCTGGCGACAAACCAAAGACGCACCCCCTATGCGAAAATAAGCAAGTAAAAAACCATGCGATGTTGTTTTATCCTTGTACGATATAGTGCGCGCGTGTGACGCTCAAAGGTTGGATTTTAAGTATAGGTTTAGGGTTTAAGTTGCGTCTCGTTCCCATTGCGAAATCCTACACTTGAAAACTGAGACACTGAGAGAACTTACGATATTTCATGCATGCGAATCTTATTGGTGTTCATACTAGGTGGCTGACATTCGCCTACGACTTTGCACTTACACTGAACGCATGACGTTTCATTCGGTACGACTGGCTTTTTTTGCCACTCAACGTTCACCGAGTGGATGTGCCCTGAAAAGAATCAGACTTTGACGCTTCGAAGTATTTGTTAAAACCGAACTTTTAGTAAACACCTCAGGGTATATGTCATAATATGCTGCCAGTCGCTTATTTTCACATTCAACAGTGTGATTGGTCGCGCCGTTAAGTGGTGATGTGGTCTTCCAACGCATCATGACTATTTCATGCGACTGGTGGTTACGAATATCAACGATAACATCCTTCACGCTCTTTGCGATCATGTTTCTTTCAATGCAATCTGTTTTGTTCTAAAAAATAAATTTGACACTCTTTACGTTGATCTGTGTGGTGTTCAGGACTTCTAAATTTATCACTGGCCCTGGTCTCATTCTGTGACTGCGACAGCTGGTCGAGTCTGGGTGTCCAGTGAGAAGGCCTCCGACGCACCAGCTGGCACCTCCGGCTCGGTGTACGCGCGGCCTCAGTTTCTCCTCGACCAATCATGAACTGTCCGCCTACGCCCGTCGGAGCGCCGCCAGACTATTAATCACGGTTTTACGTAATCGCGTGTCTCGTGATCGCCGACCCAGAGACCCTCGCGGGAAGGTTTCACGGCTGAAGATGGAGGTGGCGACAGACCGACGGAGCAAGAAGCCGCTGTGGAGCTCGTGGGATAAGACATGCTGTTGAATGATCTGCGAGAACCTGCTATCCGTCCCTGGGCAAAGACAGTGATGGTATGCTGTGGTTGTTCATAGCCTCTCACCTGGGTTGCGTTTATGGAAGGCAATACGCTATTTCGTCTCCTCCTTGATGCTGTTTCATGTTATGTGGCCCAACGGTGTGAGAAAAAGAGATTCGCACAGCCAGACCTAAGTGAGGCAGTACCATCGGCTCTGCCCCTAACATAATGTAGTAGGAGCACACAATGTGATAGGGACTAATATGTGCTTATATTAGCCCATGGTTCCGAGCACTATGTGAAAGGAGCAGTCCTGTTGCACAGGGTATTACATTTATGCGTTAGTGGCCTCCATTATGCCAGTTCATCATGCAATTCATCAACGAATAAATTGAGAGCAAAGCCACACACCGCGTCAATGGGTAAAATGCGACTCCTTTGCCATTACGGTACCGAAAAACAGACACGCCTTTCCGTAGCAAAGGCGCCATGTTCAGAAATCGGTGTAGTTGGCTAAAAGTCGCTGGCTAGATCCCCGTGTCATACTTTTCAACAGCTTTACTTTGAATAAGTTAAACAACTATCAACAGCGTATGATAAAGGGGAGGCTCAGTTTGCCCCAGCTCCACCCGCTGCGAGTCTGTGTCGTGTTATGACGTCACCCCTCGGCACCCGGGCGACACCTGGCGGCGGTCCAGGTGCCGGTCTCTGCCCGCACCGATCACCGGCCGCCGCCCTGGTGCCATGTCGCACCCGTGAAGCCGGCCGTCAACTGTAAATATGCATGCGGCCGCCGGTGTGCTGCGGGCGGTGCGAATCCCACGCGCCAGGTCACTCTGAGAGCACCCCCATCCGTCAGAACGGTCGGCGCAGAACGTGAGCGGCGCATCATACACGGAAATGGCTGGTTATGGTTCGGAACCGTTTGGCAAACCTGATTTTGGCACTAGCACACCGAGGTGCTTGTTTGGCTTCATCATTACTCTGAGCTCATGCAGCTGTGACTTAAACTGACCTTAAGCTATTCTTTGTTCTATGAATTATGCAAATCTTGCATCTTCGTGTATGCCTCAGTAGCGTAGCCATGTGAAAGTCAAAGTCAGTCTTAGTTCGCTGTGAGAATAAAGGTAGAGTCAACAACGGTTGTAATGTAGACTGAAGGTGAAGGTGGCCGGCCGAATGACTTTCACTCGGGATCAATCATAGCAGATGCGGCCATCGTTGTCGAGGCATTATGTGTACATCACATGCTAGGACTCACAGTTCTCGGTTCCTGAAAGCTGCGGAGCCGACACGGTGTCGATTCAGTGGATCTCTACATTCAGCGTCATTTCCGTCGCTGAACAGGGTCACCTAGCGAAACAATAAGAATCCTGCCAGATGCTGTGGAAGCAGTGTGGTAATATGAACAAGTATGCCAATCTAGAAGGCAGCACTTGTGGACCTCGCACTGGTCTCTCGACGTGTCTCTTCCAACCGAATCCTGTATCCTCCCGCGGCCTCTGTTACATGCGGATGTCAACAGGCCAGACTCAGGAGTTAATTAAAGCGGGGTGTGGCGGCCCAACCGTCACATCCGTCACCACAGCCGGTGCCTGACCCGGCAGGTCGGGTGGGTTTTTTGACCAGCCGCCACCGCTGAATGCCTGGTCTGATTCCAGTGATTTAGTCACGACACGTGACACCATACAGCTCTTGCGGACCCCGGTTATCAATGGACAGCTGTCCGTAGCCAGCCGATGTGGGATGGGTCGTAAACCGTGCTGCCGCAGACAACAAGCGCTGATCGAATTAGCTGCGATTGTGAACTGCGCGTGCTAAATAGTATTGGTGAATGGAAAGACGCTTCTGAGTAAAGGTTTCAGCCCTTCTGAACAATCAAGTTGGAATAGTTCCGGGGCGCTGTGCCAAGGGGAATGTTAAGTGTTAATGAGCCAAAGAACTTGGATGTGTTATGTTGCAAGGATGTTGACACCACCATGCCTTTCGTGCTTTGACTTAAAGCTGCTTAAAGCAAACCAAAGATCGTAGAACGAAACCTACTGACAAACTCTTCCGTTCACTAACCAGACGACACTTGGCAGGGTGGAATGCGCTAGTGGTGAATATCATTATGCTACCCAGTGTTTTTATTGAACGCTTAGCTTGTGATACCAGAAGCACGTTGCGTAAGAATGTCATAAATCAGGGTTTTCAGAGTATTACCACAGGGGCTCCTCTACGCCTTCTTCGACAAATGCGATCTTTGCAATGCACTGAAACTTGCATCGACGAAGTTGGAACTGCCAAAATTGGACTATTAGTAGGCGTGGAAAGGGAAGATTATTATGTGTTTTATCTCTTATTATTATGTGTTTGTGGCGACCCTCTAAAATAGCACACAAAAACGTATTGACATATGGATCGGTGGTACACGAGACAGATTCGGTTCCCTTCTTTCCCTACTCTAGCTCCATCCTGACAGGGCATTCCATCCAGACCATCTCAAGCCAGGGTGCGGTCGATTAGTCGGCGCTCCACCATGCTGGGCTGGCAGTCTCTTGTACCGCTGCCGATGGGTGTGACGGCCGCTATCGGCCCGTCACACCTAAATCCGTCATTGGTGGCGGCCGGTCCGTCCGGCTCGTCTCGTGTTACTGCCCTATCGTCTGCCGCAGTCTCCAGCCTAGCGGCCGCTGGCGGAGGAGACGATCAGGCCGCTGATTGGCCCTCGCCAGTCCCGCCCGCTGGGTGGCTTAGGATACTCTCGAAATTTTGTTTGTGACGAACACACGACTTTGGCATCGCTTACGTGACCCTTTACGTGGGAAGTCTGTCGCTTAAGCCTGCCTTTTCCTGCCGTACTCGTGCTGGTTAAATTGTCATAAAGTACTTCCCGGCAACGAAACGGTCAAATGCCTGCATACGTTATGCACGTGACCGATAACGAGGAATTGGTCTGTGGCCAGCGTGGCTCGGCAGTTAGTTGTGTTCACGTTCCTGCAACTTTCTCCATCAATTACATGCAGGCCACCACATACAAAGAAAAAGTCAGACTTAACGTCATCCCGAGGACAAATATCAGTATAAACGACGGAGTAAATGTGTGTGTGATGCAATGGCTCTCTTTCTCATGTGGTCTCTTATGTTAAGCTTTTGTAAAACTGGAAATAATTAATGCTGATTTATTCAGCGTGCCCACCGCCCTGAACTCGATCAGTAGCGGCTGCCTGCAGCGACGAGGAGCCGCTTCTAATCGATCATCGATAAGCACGCACTCGTGAACACACATACGAACACCACAGGGTCTTGGGATGCAACGAGGCTGCCACTCACATCCTGTCACTGAGGAGCAGGCTCTGGCTTTGGTCGTTTTGCTGGCGGTCAGACAGCCGGGACCGTTGGTCTGGGTGGAGTCCACATACCCGCAGCGGGAGACCGACCGCCGCTCCGTTGGGGTGCACGCACGGAATTTCACGCTTACTCCGTCCTTCTGGTGCCGTGGCTTGATCGTTTTTCCATGTTCCATTTGTGTGGATCGTAAGTTGCGACATGTTACGGTTTTCTTAAGAGCCTTTCGCCCCTGTCATTGGCGGGTAGTTTGTATCAGCAGCGTTTCTTGGGTGTTGAACATAGCTCTCAACGCCCACACAGCGCACAACAAGTACATCTATTGCGACCGAGCGGCTGTACCGTAGGTCTTCTGTGTGAGTAGTGACCCAGTATGCGTCAGTGCAGGTACCCTTGACAGATGATATCTGGTCGGAGCGTGAGATGACAGCGATTGTTCGGCTCACGGTGCCGGCACGCCCAACACGCGCCATTTCCGGCCGTCCCAGCTGTCTGGCCCGGGCACGCGGCCCCACCGGTCAAGTCTGCACACACAGCAGCCTCACTCGGCCAGCTCGATAAACCAGCTCCACGAATTGATCGCCCCGCATTGGGCCATTACCAGCAAATCACACCCAAGAATGACTCGGGCGTCGCGTGTTCCTGACAAGCCATTCGCCCGTTGATAATCCACCGTTTGACGCGTTGCCATTGTGGGCATCAGTACCGGTCTTCAATTAGTTTGGCGTCGGCCGGTCCGTTCTCGGTACCCATCCCAGTTACGGTGGGGCGGCTCCGCCATCGCCGCATGATCGGCCCTGGACTCGTCAGCGGTGAACAGCGTCTCAGCTGCCGTGCCGTTCTCCGCTGGGGGTCCGGCCGCCGTCAGCGCGGCGCCACTCAGCTCCGCCCTCAGACGCTCCAGTGTCGACGGCAGGCTTTGAGGCGCGTTACCCGGCGTTGGCCGCGCTGAATGCAGCACAGCGGAGGCGTCCAGTGCGCACGCCCTCCACTTACCGGTAATCCTCACGTGACCTTCACAGCACGCTGACGCGTTCAGGCTTTCAGTTGTCGGGCGTCGGTGCTGTTTACCGGGCAAAGTTAGTAGATAGTCCAAAGGAAGTCACAGATTCAAAACAATGCTCAACTTTGGGTGTTGTATGAGGTCTATGAGGAGTGGTGCATTGCCAAAAACACTGGGGGAACGAAATGCAGTGGAATTGCTGTAGCCATGCTATAGCGGAATACTGATAAGTTGTTAAGCTTAGCAACCTGAATGCCCAGTCTGAATGGTGTTGCCGGCAATCAGTTTAATGTTTTTACTCGAACACGTACGCGAGTCCACATCAAGTAGAACATGGATTCTGCATCGCGGGTGTCAAGGTCTAATGTGAAGAATACATGGCAAATAAAACAAATGACACGTTATGACATTTTCAGATTAAATGCATCGTATGTCTTTGCACTGAAGAGGAAAGTTTGGCAGTGGGCACAGGAAAGGAAGAAAAAAATGATACGCGGGTTCGTGCCAGGTGGAGAATGTTTATGTTAAGATCTTTATTAAATGCATAGCTGCCCATTAATATTACAGATAACGGTGAATCGGACCACCCTGAACTTTTTGTCCCCATCAGGTGTGGCATCAGATTACAGACGACGTGGCTCCCTGGTAAATTGTAAACATGAAGATACATTTTGATGTGGCCGAGACTTTACTCCGTTATTATTACCTCATTTCTCCAGGTAAAGGCGACATAAGACAGTCTTTTTAAATCGCATAAATGGAAAGGCCTGCGATTTCATCTAACTCATAAGTAGATTCGTCGGCACAAGTAACGGCTGCTGACTGCTCCCAATCAGCATTTCGATTGATTTGTTTCGCAAGAGGCGATAATAAGGCCTCTGCCTTGAACCTCATTCTGTGATGTTGCTGTCTGTTTAGGAACAGTTGGAATAAAAACAAAACAAATTCATTGGAATCCATGAAAACTAGTTTGCGGAATGCACTGGCAGGACTATGATAACCCTCGCCCTGGTTGGCCGTCTCTTATAATACCTACTGATAGGGGGGGGGGGGAGGGGCGATGTCCCACTTGAAGATGGAGCCTAGCTTGGCTAGAGCAGTGCATTGGTCTTTAAGAGATCTTGTGATTGGTAATACGTTCGTTGCCGCCAAGTCAATAACTGCCCCCACCGTGCCAGGTCAATCTTCACAGTGCCCTAGATCCAGCTGTTTAGCTACAAGACTGCCTTGTAGCGACACGGAACTTCAGCGGCAGTAGTTCGAGTCTAAATCTGAGAACAATGGCATGCAGTTTTGTGTGTTTATCTATGATGTAATACTCCGTTGACGTAACAGTGTCGGTGTCGTCCGCGAAACCTTCGGTTGCCGGCCCCAACCATACCTCCCCCCGCGCCAGCCGTCGATCGCCGGCCAGTATTCCTAGAAAAGCGTCGGCACACAGGCATGAGAAACGCTTCGGGCACTTTTTGTCCAAACATCTGCAATGGATGCCCCAGAGTCTAATTAAAAGTTAGGTATGATTGCACGACGTATTGGGCAGGTATTTTCAGAAAGCTTACGGATTGCGGTTTCATCAACCCCTAACTATCACGGCGAGGGTGAAAATACTAGCTGAAATGCATTCCTTTGCAGTTAATCACAACGGATGACTTATGAAATGAGCAAATTGCAGAGGAGCTCTTAGCTGATGGGATCAGCAGGTTACGTTCTTAAGCATTTAGGTTTTTGCTTATTTTTGGAAGTTTTTGGTTTAACGATAGGGTGTTTTGAGTATGTCGATAGTGCAAGGTACATATCAATAAGTACTACTGGATATCAATCTTGAAACGTCATCTATTGCACCAGGCCATTACATATGGGATGGTTAAAGACCTCATGCATTTATTAACTTGTAGCAGATAATTTGCTGGGATCTACGGCAATAGACAACAGCTGACGTCTCCGATCTTGCACAAGACGATTCGGCAGCCCCCGTGGAGCTGCTACTGCGGACTAAGACATCAGCTTGTTCGTGCTGGCGTTAATGGAGCCCAAGCCGCACACCTCTTAGCTCTCCGACATAATCGCAGTAATACGTTAGTCGTAATATGCAGAGTTCTGCCCGCCCCCCCCCCCCCCCATATTCTAATCCGGCTAGCATCTGGCTCACCGGTGCCTCTCCACCCCGTGTTTTGAGCGAGATTGCTCCCGTGCCGTGTAAGCGCAACGGGCTGCGAACACCACCGGTGCTGCCGCGAGCAGCGCCGCCATCAGCTGTCGTCTTGGCCAGTCTGTCGAGTAATGGGGGCCGTGTGGCGGGACCGGCCGGCGCCAGGGCGGTGCCCTCGACCCCGGCACAGGGTGGAGCCCCGCCGACGGTGGAGCTGCACCCTCCCCCCTGTCCCGGTGGTGTGTTGGGAGCGGCGCGAGCACAGGATGTGTCTCGACAGTCATCGAGGGGCCGTCATCTGGCTCAGACGCGGCTGGTGATTGTCATGCGGAGTGTGGACAGCACAGGATGTGGACAGACGTGTGGACAGTGTGGATTCTGGTGACAGTGGTGGTGGGCGCCTGTGGATACCCGAGACGCGGCCTGCACTGTATGACGTTTCCGCCGTACCAGCGCGGTACTCTTGTGGTGATGGGCAGGGTCACAGGTCTGCATAATGAGGGGAGGACCGGCCTTGTGCACGTTATCCGAGTAATAGCCGGCTACGCGGCCATCCAGAGGAGGAGGGTGGTAGTGGAGGGGTTCCAGGACCCTGATCTCTGCGACTCTCAGGTGCGAGAGGGCGACATCAGGATACTCGTCATTCGGGAGGGGAAGAATGCCTTTGCGCTGGTTGGAGCGACCAAAATATCTCGTAGCAGCCTCAGAATGCCCAGGAAAAACGCAGGTGAGAAGCATGGGTGGTTTTGTTTCAAAACATAGTGAGGGAGCTGGTTTTAAAGCCACGCTTCCAGCACTTTTTCATCATTGCCATTATAGCACTTAAATGCTGCATCACATACACATAAGCTGCTAGGAGTACACATCGATGTGCAGTGTATGCATAGCAAGGCATGAATGCATATCTGATGCTTTTTTCTCTCCTCTGCCACCATTGCTTTTGGCATTGTAGGTGCCTCATGCTGCCTTTTTACTGATAAAAGAAAGCATGCGATGAAACCGTACCAGACCAAAGAATGTTCTGCACACTGTCTTAGTATACGCGTGAGAAAGAGATCGTTTTCTGTCCAGCTTCAACGGCTTGTTCCTGAGTTAGGAGTGTCTGTCAGGAGTGGTATGCCGGTGAGGAAGCCTTTTCACCACATTGATCAGATGTGAATGCGGTGCACTAATAAAACTGAAGATTCGCTGTCGTTTAATCACTGGGCAAGTCTGAATAGGCTCCTCCCTGTCCGGTATTTGTGCGCAGGTCTGCAGTCCCTCCCTCGTCAATAGAGGCCCACCCATCAGGTGGGCCGCGATGCCCACACATGAACAAGTGGACGTGTCAGACCATGGTCTAACGCGCCCAGTATGTCGTCCGTATGTGCTGTGCACAGTATATACGGAGGACACATGGGCTGCGGGAACACAAGGTTTGATGTCATGTCGTAAGGTGGACGTCTCACGTGTTTGGCTGCGATTTGGAGACGCTGTTAGCATTAGGATAATACACTGCCGGTAGAGGCGGCAATAATGGCCACATTAGAGAGTAATATTATTCATGTTGTTTGCTCATTGGTCATATAGCTGATTTAATGCACTCAAAGTGGTGTTTAGCCTATCAGTCGTCGTAGGCGAGCCATGCGCGCAAAGAACGTACACTGACGCATGCTTCACTTAAGTCGGAACAGCTCCCATTCCTCCGTGATGTATATTGATCTGGTGGCTTATATAGTGCATGTACAAAGGGGAAGGCTTAGGCTGTTCTATTTGATAAGATGGCTGCGATGTTGGTTATTTGATAACCACCTTTGTCATGGTTACATCAGGGCTGAGGTCGAGAACGCAATTTGGTGACACTCGATGCTCTTCCGTTGTGTGAATGTGGTGGCGTTCTGCATCAGATGAGAGCAGGGCGTATGATTCATTGGAGGAGACCAAGATTGTTCGGCAACAACCCTTAAACGAAATGGATACATTTGTCGCTATTTCAAGGCGGAAAGGACACGAGGTTGTGATTTAGTTGATTCAACCTTCCATACACGCACAGATAAAATGCAGTTGGACGTTTGCGTGTCCAGCGGATTATTTCATGATCAATCACATGCATCTAAACTTAAACGCAAGGTGGGTTTAACAGGAAGGATTAGGATCGTCGAAATATACTACATGGAATTTGACTTTGTCTCATTGTAAACAGTCTCTTTTTCTCATTGTAACAGTCTGCTTGTCATGAGTCTGGTAACCCACTGCGTTTAAATAGGTGAGGCGATTTAAGGTACTTTACGACGGGAGGCATCAGCGGTTGCTTGTTCCCGTGTTGTATTCAGCGTGCTACACCTTGGGCCTAGCTCTCAGGTAAAGGTACCCGCACCGAAAGTTAGCGGACGCTGTCATGCCAATGGTTGAGACCGTTTCTGTCACGTGAGAGACTGTCACCCATCAATCACGGCAGCAGAGGTGCGTGTGCGTCGGCAGCAATCAAGGGCGACGAGCTTATTACTGAACTGTCAGCGTGAGCCGACAATTGGCATGCTCTGCTTCAAGTAAGCCATTTCCCCGCTGGCATGCTCGCGCTCATTTCACTACATGTTCTCTGACACTAACGTGACAATCTGTTAAGCGTTTTTCTGACTTCTATCCTTGCAGGGTATTTTTCGCACCGCATCCTTTCGCTTTTTATTCGCTACAAGGTCGTCTTTCCTGCTACTGGCGGCAACCGACAGAGCGCACCAGCAATCAATCTTCCTCCTCCCCATATACGGCGAGGGGCTACACGCGTGTGCGGCACGTGTCGACCTAAGGCTGACCGGCCGGCCGGACCGGGGCCGGGCCAGACCGTCGTACAATGCTGCGTGCTGTGCTATAACCGGACAATGGGCCATTGCTCAGACCTGTTTGACACCTGGTCGGGTGGGCGAAGCGGGTTCTTCGAACGGTGTCATCTGACATACGTCCACTAGACGTGGAGAGGAGCGGGCCGGGGACACGACAGAGTGGCGTTGCGCCATGCGGGGGTGGGGACGTGGGGGATATTCCTTGAACTCGGCTTGGATTGGTGTTGTTGTAACATTTCTCTCTCTTCTCTCTC
>NW_023596461.1:19478277-19486405 GCF_011947565.3 Pollicipes pollicipes
GTCTGAGTAGTGGCAGCGCGGTATTTTTACGGCGGCTGACGCGGCGACGAGCACCCCCCTGTTCTAATAGAGGTGACGCCTCCACAAAAAAAAAACGGCGCCAGCGCCGAATGAGCGTACGGCCGCATTGTACCGAGAGTCGAGTGGCGCCGACCGGCGTTGGCTGCAGAGTCGGCTGGTTCGCACAGGGCACCGTCAGTAGCGGGATGTTCAGGGGTGCGCTTATGCTAAAGACCTGCCCGTGTATGTCGTCCCAAGCTGTCACAGAAGGCATTCAGACGTGCAGGAGAACTGCGTCAGCGCTATAAACGATACGAGGAAACCAACCAATAGTATCTAGTGAGCTCTTAAAGCTAAGGTGCGCTTGTGTGTGTGTGTGTGTGTGTGTGGTACATACGTGGATGTGTATTATGTGTATGTGTGTGTATGGTTTGTTTCTTGTTTGTACATCGTGTATTGACTGTTTTTTAACTGGACTGCTTCCTCAGTTGGGCTTTCGCCTGTGACTGTTTTATGTACTGAATCAACAGCAGGTAAATAAACAAGAGAACAATGCAGTGTCTTGCAAACTGCAACCACCACATCATGTCAGAGTTTTCTAAAACTGGGAGGCAATATTGGGCGGGTGATGATGAAAACAGCGGACACCGGACCGCAGTTAGGACCGCATTGCCGCGTGCTCCCAATCGTTGGTAAGTGGTAGCGTAACCTCTTATCGCTCTGACACACCGATGATAGCCATCAGGTGGTGGGACCGACAACCAATTTATTACACGCCCACCCTCCAGTAAATAACAGGCCAACAAAAACATCATGCGAGCACGCATACAAACAAGTCGTTTTGCGAAAGATCAAAGCCTGAGGCAGCTAAGGAGGCCAGCGAGGAGGTATTCATGCTGCGGAGAAAGTCGAGTTCGATATCTCATTTTCTCATTTGCACGTCTCATTGTAGTCATTGCAAGATGACTACATGATGACGATGACTCTTCTTTGGATGTCATGTTTCCGTCTTTGGATTTATTGTAACCATTGGAAGATGACTATTCGAAGGCCGTCTCTGCCGACCCGACCCACCGCCGCGGCACCTCGACACCATCGGTCGGCGGCCGGCGCGTGCCCTGCCGACAACCCGACCCGATGGGCGAAAGCATGTCGGCGGCGGCCAGCGACGGAGGGATTAATTCGGCGGGGGTGCGCTACTGTGGGCGCGCGCCGCTGACTCGCACCCACCCGACGGGTTTGGCCATGCTGTGAGCCGGGGTAACGACAGCCTTCTGAAGGCCGCTGCTGATGTCTCCATTGACCTGCAGGATGGGTCTGCGGTGGAAGTACCCTCAACTTCAATATCGGCAGATGAATAATTTTACGGCAGATAGATGATGACACCATGGACATATTTTGACGCTCGAACTGGCGTAGCAGCAAGCAGAGTCGGATAATTCCTTCAGGAAGGCCTGGGTTCCCACACGACACAAGCTATCTAAAAGTAAGCATAACATTATGAAAGTATGTTTTCCCAAATTTCCGTGAAAATGACCCAGTTAGCCCTGTTGAATATGCCTATGAATCAGTGCTGGCTATCCTCTCTCTCCCCAGAGAAGGCCCGAAATCATGTGCACGGCTTTATGCCGTTGGCCACTTCCTTGCGATAGGTTTGCGCATATTAGCGGTATCGGGCGGGCGCCCTGGTTTATGAGATGCCTCACGGATGTGTGTTGCTTTCGTTTTTGGGGTCAATCTTCGATCCTGGAAAACACATACGCATTCATGCAAAAACACTTCGCTGATTGAGTGCCCATCAGTGTACGTTTAACAACCTTACCTCAAAGTGCTGACCTCGCGGAGCCGGCCTCAGCTGCCAGCCCAGCCTGATGCGCTCTCCAGCCGGACCATCCGGACCATTCTCCGCCTCATCATCAGCGGAGGGCAGGGTCCCTGCTCCGTGTGCGTACAGACCGAGCGTGGGAGAGGGAGGGCCGTGTATCCGCCAGATGTGTGGGTGGGTCTTGGTCTCGGAACCTTCGGCCGGCGGCCCGGGCCCGCACAGAGCCGGCCGCACGAGCCGGCGCCGGAGGTCAGCTGCCAGTCGCGTGCGAGAGCGGCAGCGGTGCGCCTCTGTGCGGCTCTCTCACGGGACGGCGGCGGCCGCAGAGCAGTGCCGGTGGAGTGATCACGTCATCTGTGGAAGGTGGCCAGACCGAGGCAGCGGTGATCTGAACTGCGGGCGTTGCCCACGAGCATCTCCCGAACAGCTGATATGGCGCTGGCTGTGAGACTTTACCCAGCCACGCCGAGTGTGTTGTGGACTCTGGTGTATGTTGTGTTTGTGGTGGGAACATGTGAATGTCATGGGAGCCAGTGGAGTCTGACAAAGTACTGGACTCCGTGCATGGGGGAATCATTCAAGGCCACGGTCAACACTTCTCAGATCACGCTGTCCGGGAAAGTACGCACGCTCATTGGCGGAGAGGGCGGTGACGTCACTGCCAAGGTGCGGGTCATCCATGTGTACCGCGGCCTGACTCGGGTCAGGGGTCACCTGGTCCGGGTGACCGGCCTGTACCGCAGTGGCGTGTGTGGAAATCGAGTGCCCTTGGGTGCTGTGCGGATATTTGTCCTGAATGAGACGGACAAACGGGACACTTATGAGCTCAGGTCTGCACCACAGCGACTCACCAGGTCATCTTTGGATGATTTACACGACGCTTATGAAGGTAAGGCGAAAAACGGGGCTGCAAGTTGGTAACAGGGGTCGTTTGAAAGTATTCCAGCTCATTCCTGGTGTGTAGCAAAACACAGCGAGTTTAACATTGCGTGGCATTTCGTCCATGTCATGCACACAGGGAGAGGAAAATGCTATATGGTGACTTTACTCTGGTGATGTATGCCCGCAGATTTGTCATTTGCTTGCTTTAAAGTTTCGCATTCAGACCCACTATAGGCTGTGACATGCGCTGGCATAATTGTGGCAATTTCTGAGCGGTTTGGCAAAGCTCGGAAGGACTATTCATGTTCCAACTGCTTAGCGGTGCCATAATCTACTATCACTGTTATTTCATTCCAGCATTCTCTGAACTGTTGCACCCATGCATCTAAATGCTGCTCTCGTGTTTTCGATATCATCACATGCAAGCAGATGCTGGCTACGAACGGTTTCCCTTTACACCAGCATTGTTCCCCGACGTGTGCCGGTACTGACATTTAGCTCACCTGGGTGTAAATCTCAGACCACAGAGGGAGGCTACCCACGGACAGCCTGCAGCGAACAAACACGTCCTCCACGGGATAATTCATCCGATGATGATTGACCGAGGCCGGGGGTCGGGTGGACCTCCCGTCTGGGCCCTCGTCGAGCCGTACCGCGTCCAGCTCGGGTGGGAGGGGCGGGGCGACCTAGGGGTCCAAATCAGACAATTAGAAAACATGAGGCTAGGCGCTAGGAATCTGGATCTGTTTGTTCGGCAGCACCGAGGGAGATCTTACTTTCGTTTGTACCATACATGTATGCGCGGCTAAGGCTATCAGAATTGAAAGGGGAATGGCAGGGCGAATCGTTGAAATAGTAAAGGAAACAAAAAAAGGTGAAAGGTGCGAAAGCGGGGATGAAAGCGAGCTAGCATTGCGCGAGGGTTTGCTTTTGGTAAAATTTGTCGTGGTAAGCACTTACCACCACTGTGTGCCCTCCCCCCCCCCTTGCGCCTAAAGGTGGCCACCGTCACTTCTGCGCGCCTTCCACATGCTGAGGTGTAAGTTATGGTCCCCCGCCCCCCGCCCCGCGACGCAGCCGGCTCACGTCTGAGTAGTGGCAGCGCGGTATTTTCACGGCGGCGGACGCGGCAGCAGGCACCTCCCTGCTCTAACTGAGGTGACGCCCCCCAAAAAACGGCGCTGGCGCCGAGCAAGTGCGGCCGCACTGAACCGAGAGTCGAGTGGCGCCGACCGGCGTTGGCTGCAGAATCGGCTGGTTCGCACAGGGCACCGTCAGTGGCGGGATGTTCCGGTGTGCTCATACTAAAGGCCTGCCGGTGTGTGCCGCCTCAAGCTCTCACGAAAAGCATTCAGACGTGCAGGAGAACTGTGTCAGCGTTGTAAACGGATACGAGGAACTCAACCAATAGTATCTAGTGAGCTCTTAAAACCAAGGTGTGTGTGTGGTGTGTGTGTGTGGTGTGTGGTGTGTGTGTGTGTGTGTGTGTGTGTGTGTGTGGTGTGTGTGTTGTGTGTGTGTGTTGTGTGTGTGTGTGTGTGTGTGTGTGTGTGTTTGTGTGTGTGTGTGTGTGTGTGTGTGTGTGTGTGTGTTGTGTGTGTGTGTGTGTGTGTGTGTGTGTGTGTGTGTGTGTGTATGTGTGTGTGTGTTTGTGTGTGTATGGTTGCGTTTCTTGTTTGTACATCGTGTATTTACCGGTTTTTAAAACCGGACTGCTTCCTCAGTTGGGCTTTTGCATGTGACTGCTTATGTTCTAAATAAACAGCAGATAATAAACAAGAGAACAATGCAGTCTCTTGCAAACTGCACGCCACATCATGTCAGAGTTTTCTAAAACTGGGAGGCAATATTGGGCCGGGCGATGAGAACAGCGGACACCGGACCGCAGTTAGGACCGCATTGTCGCGTGCTCCCAATCATCGGTAAGTGTTAGTAACCTCTTATCGCTGAACACCGATGATAGCCATCAGGTGGTGGGACCGACACCTATTTATTACACGCCCACCCTCCAGTAATAACAGGCCAACAACAACTTCATGCGAGCACGCAGAAAAGCAAGTCGTTTTGCCGAAGATCAAAGCCTGAGGCAACTAACCAGGCTAGCGAGGAGATATTCATGCTGCGGAAAAGTCGAGCCCGATATCTCATTTTCTTATTTGCACGTCTCATGTAGCCATTGCAAGATGACTATTCGAAGGCCGTTTCCGCCGGCCCACCCACCGCCGCGGCACCTCGTCACCATCGGTCGGCGGCCGGCGCGTGCCCTGCCGACACCCGACCCGATGGCGAAAGCATGTCGGCGCCGGCCAGCGACGGTGGGATTAATTCGGCGGAGGTGCGCTACTGTGGGCGCGCGCCGCTGGCGGCCTGCAGATGGCGCGCCGCTGACTCGCACTCACCCGACGGGTTTGGCCATGCTGTGAGCCGGGGTAACGACAGCCCTCTGAAGGCCGCTGCTGATGTCTCCATTGACCGGCAGGATGGGTCTGTGGTGGAAATACCCTCAGCTGCAATACCGGCAGATAGTTGATGACACCATGGACATATTTTGACGCTCGAACTGGCGTAGCAGCAAGCAGAGTCGGATAATTCCTTCAGGAAGGCCTGGGTTCCCACACGACACATGCTATCTAAAAGTAAACATAAGATTATGCAAGTATGTTTTCCCAAATTTCCGTGAACATGACCCATTTAGCCCTGTTGGGCATGCCTACAAATCAGCGCTGCTTCTCCTCTCTCTCCCCAGAAACGGTCCGAAATCATGTGCACGGCTTTATGCTGTTATCCACATCCTTGCGATGGGTTTGCACATATTAGCGGTATCGGACGGCGTTGTGGTCTTCTGATAAAGTGGCGTGCTCCGTGGCCGCTTCCGTAGAGTTATGGCGCCCTGGGTTATGAGATGCTTCCCGGATGTGTGTAGCTTTCGTATTTGGGGTCTGTCCTCGATCCTGGAAAACACCATTCATGCAAAAACGATTCGCTGATTGAGTGCCCATCAGTGTACGTTTAACAACCTTACCTCAAAGTGCTGACCTCGCGGAGCCGGCCTCAGCTGCCAGCCCAGCCTGATGCGCTCTCCAGCCGGACCATCCGGACCATTCTCCGCCTCATCATCAGCGGAGGGCAGGGTCCCTGCTCCGTGTGCGTACAGACCGAGCGTGGGAGAGGGAGGGCCGTGTATCCGCCAGATGTGTGGGTGGGTCTTGGTCTCGGAACCTTCGGCCGGCGGCCCGGGCCCGCACAGAGCCGGCCGCACGAGCCGGCGCCGGAGGTCAGCTGCCAGTCGCGTGCGAGAGCGGCAGCGGTGCGCCTCTGTGCGGCTCTCTCACGGGACGGCGGCGGCCGCAGAGCAGTGCCGGTGGAGTGATCACGTCATCTGTGGAAGGTGGCCAGACCGAGGCAGCGGTGATCTGAACTGCGGGCGTTGCCCACGAGCATCTCCCGAACAGCTGATATGGCGCTGGCTGTGAGACTTTACCCAGCCACGCCGAGTGTGTTGTGGACTCTGGTGTATGTTGTGTTTGTGGTGGGAACATGTGAATGTCATGGGAGCCAGTGGAGTCTGACAAAGTACTGGACTCCGTGCATGGGGGAATCATTCAAGGCCACGGTCAACACTTCTCAGATCACGCTGTCCGGGAAAGTACTGACGCTCATTGGCGGAGCGGGCGGTGACGTCACTGCCGAGGTGCGGGTCATCCACGTGTACCGCGGCCTGACACAGGTCAGGGGTCACCTGGTCCGGGTGATCAGCCTGTACCGCAGTGGGGTGTGTGGAAATCGTGTGCCAGTGGGTGCTGTGCGGATATTTGTCCTGAATAAGACGGACAAACAGGACACCTATGAGCTCACGTTTGCGCCACAGCGACTCACCAGGTCATCTTTGAATGGCTTACACGACGCATATAAAGGTAAGGCATTTAACGGTGTTGCGAATGGGCCAACATGTGGGGTTTGAAAGCATTCCGGCTTATGCCTAGTGTGCAGCAGGAAGGGCGGGCTCAACATTGTGTAGCAATTCGCCAATGTCATTCGCACATGGAGGGAGAGCCCGTTATGTGGCGGCTTCGAAGTGGCACTGTCTGCATGCGATGTTTCTTTGCTTGGCGTAAAGCTCCGGACTCAGACCCGCCATAGGCTGTGACACACGCTGACAGTGGTGGCAGCTTTTGAGCGGTATGGTAAAGTTTGAAAAAGATGATAAGTGTTTCAACTACTTAGCAGTGTTGTAATCTACTGTTACTGTTATCATAATCAAACATTCTCCGAACTGTTGCTCCCGTGCACCTAAATGCTGCTCCCGTGGTTTCGATGTTATCACGTGCAAGCACACGCCGCCACCGATCTGTTTTTTTCACACCAGCATTGTTCCCTGGCGCGTGCCGGTGCTGACGTTTACCCCGGGTGAGCTTCAGGCGGTTGACCTCCGAAGGAGGCTGTCCAGGACAGCCTGCGGCGAACAAACACAGCCTCCACTGGATAATTCATCCGATGATGATTGACCGAGGCCGGGGGTCGGGTGGACCTTCCGGCTGTGCCCTCGTCGAGCCGTACTAAGTCCAGCTCGGGTGGGAGGGGCGGGACGACCTGGGGGTCCAAGTCAGACAATTATAAAACATGGGACTCGGCGCGGGAAACTGAATCTAAAAACTGGATCTGTTTGTTTGGCAGCGCCGAGGAAGACGTCACTTTTGTTTACGCCATGAATGTATGCATGACCAGGACTATCAAAATTGAAAGGGTATCGCCAGGGTGAAACGTCGAAGTGTTAAAATGAACAACAATTGTAAAACGTTTTAAAGATAATCGGGCACTGTGGGGATGGATGGCTTGCGAGAATCTTTATTGTAGTGCACCTTTGTCGACGCCCTGCGCCCCCTCTGCACTGATGTGTCCAGCATCGCTTCTGCACCTCTTACGCATTCTGAGGTGTTCAAGCTGCACCCTCGTGGATGTTTTCTGTGCTGTGGTGCTCCCTATCGTCTTTTCCCCGTCCTTTGCGCCGTGGAATACACCGTCGTCTCTGCGTTGTCTCTGGGCGCTGCAGCGCACAGCGCGTTTTAGTGGACACTGTCGCCTCCAAACACGCTATGTAGTCTTTTGTGGACGCTGTCGTTTCTATAACCCTGGTATAGAAACTGGTAGTCTGTGCTTTATGGACGCCCTCTCTGCTCCTCTGGTGGTGGTGGCGATTGTCGCGTGCTGTTCACTGCTGGCCATCGTCTGCACGCCGGCGGCAGCCCCACGAGGGTGGCGATCACCCATCCATCCATCATGAGAGGGAGGGGGGAGGAATACTCTAGCACAGGAACATCTCATCAGTCAGAGATTGGAGGTCATGGCACATGATGGCTGTGGTTCTGACTCGATGTTAAAAAGACAATCTCATGGCCGGTTGGGGTATAAAAAGGCTATCTG
>NW_023596461.1:19487365-19494668 GCF_011947565.3 Pollicipes pollicipes
GGGACAGACCAGGGGATTGCATGGTGTCGGCACTCAAACAAGAGCGTTGAAAGTGCAGTTGTTAAGATTCTCAGGCCTAAAGGCTCCTCACACACTTCACACCGTTCATCGTTTACTAAGTCGTACGAAGGTAACCCACAGATCTGTGCTGAGCCTCATTAGAAACGGCATAGTTGAATACTTATGATAATAACCATGCAGGATCAATATGTGTGCAAACTTCTCATCGCTAGTAAACAGTATACAGCCGCTCCTGCTGCGGTGAAACGCGAAGGCGATAACTTGGAGGTAAAACCATAACATCCCGTAAGGCGTCAATAATCTACATCACAGACACCCTTGTAAGGCGTCAATAATCTACATCACAAACACCCTTGTAAGGCGTCAATAAAGTGCATCATAATCCCTGCCGGTCTGCAACCAGTTAAGATCTTACAAGATATTATAACGTACATAATGCGCATAAAGAGGCGAACAGTTTCCATTTGCTTTCTTACCACGCACTTACGTGGATATATAATTAAATTATGCAGGCATGGGTGAAGATCACGCCGGGGGCGGTGGGTAGGGGGTGAGGGGACGGTAGACACCTTTGACCCCAATCAACCTAAAATGCGAATGTGTTATGGGGGTCGGGAGTCCAAGTTGAGAAGTTGAGGTTTGCAGTGTCCAGCCGCTTATGGGTTGACTTTTGTCTTACGCAGCGCAAAGAAAACGTTGACCATATTCGACAAGAAGAGCAAAATTTGTTTCATTGTCAGAACTAGCGTTAACACGCGCTCGGGTGGGGATCGAATTGACCCACCGCAGGTTTTTCCAGAATGGTTTCCAAACGGTGCGCCGTAACCGCGCCAATTTTGCATGGCTGTAGCAAATTGAATAGCGGATCGTTTGACATGAATAATTCAAACGTACCTTGTAAGGTCGCTGACCTATGGCAGGTCAAAGTCAGGCCATGTTTTCTGCGAAGGCAATTTCTAGGGAATCCCTCAATCTGATGCAACAGGGTAGTGTTAGGCGAATCCATACATCTCTGAGATGCTTTCTTAAGCAATACAACAATTTAATGAGCAAATTACACTGACCTAAGGTCAGGTATGAAGTTCACACCAAGGTCAAAACCAACCTGTTTTGCTGCCCTAGGGCTTCTTGTATGGGATAGTTTGTGGTGCTCATTTCGAATTTATTGTTAACGGACACGGCATCATCCATCTTCCATGAACTTCTTAGAGGTCAGAACAGGTCATTGGCCTCAAATTACTTAGGTTAACACTTCGTTTGGGAGCATACTGCCTAGCGTAAACTTTGTCGCTTAGTCAAGTGTAAAACTCAAAACAATCTTGTATGCTTTGGTCACCTTGACCTTCAAAATGTCAAAAAAGGTCACTGACGTTGTGTGAGCATGTGATCTTTTGCTTAGAAATGGTTATCTAGGTTCTGAGGGCACTTTGATGACCAAGCTGGAACTTGAATTTGTTTGACATTTTTTAACCAAAGGGTCCCAATCCAGGAATCTCAGACTTTGACCTAAGTGAGTTCACGTACAGGTCAACACACCCTGCAAATTTGGTGTTTCTAGCTCTCTTAGCTCCGAGATCTCAGTGGGGTCAAAATGACCCCCACCCCACCTGTGCGAAGCGTATCTAGCCAGCCACTCGGGCGCGTGTTAAGATAGCCACATAACCTCTCAAGCTGTTCAGTAGAACCCCATCTGGCCATATCTCCCCCTCACGGTTCACTGCACCCTTCCTGGCCATAAGGGGCACTAGGTTCCTTGCGCCTTTATAGCCACACAAGGTCTCTCTGGTATTTCAAAATCCCTTCTGGACACTACGAATACCCCAGAAATACTTAGGGCTTTACCATCTTCCCTTTTCTCTCTTCTTTTACTTTTTCTTCCGTTTCATTTCTTCCCGTACGTGCCGTGGCCTGATCTGCACCACGTCAGGCGCCCATACCTGCATGACGCCCATATATGAATGCACCGCCGATGCCGTCAGGTTCAATGGCGGGGGGGGGGGGGGGGGGGAGGGGGGGTGGGGGGGGTGGACAGTTGAATAGTATTTTAATGGTCGACTAAACGGAGCGTGTCATAATGATGATATATGGATGACGCCCTGGGGTCACGCTGCTTAGGCTGTCAGGCGCTACGTTTTTGAATGCACCGCGATACAATGGTGAGACATTTTGATGAACGTATGCTCATGTCACGGAGGCCATGTGGTATAAACGTAGTTTTGTCGTACACGTCACATTTTAGCAGTCGAACAACAACCACTAAAATTGTATTAGGAGAAACAGGCCAAGAGGAAGTCTACGGACAGAAAACGCAACATATATATCACAAATAATATGTTTCTTACATCTAGCGTCGTAAATATAATCAGATCTTATGAGCACGTTTGCGGTGTATGCGACAAACACTTCCGGTATCGTTTTACCACAACTTTATGTGGTCCAAGAACATTGAACCAACACGAGCTGAATTGATATACTGATATAATCGTTAAGCTTCTAACGAAAATTGCGTGAGCTTTGGACGCGTTGTGTAACCCGCGGCTTGATGAAATACATAACAAACACGGCCAAAATAGGCAATAAACTACCTGACCTCTCGAACCACAGCTTTCATTGTCACGCCAGAGCGGTAAGAGCTCGACTCATTTGATTTTCTAACTCTGCGTAAATCGCACGGCCTCAGTATCGCTCACGCGGCAACTCGTAAGCCCCAGCCACGTGACCGTGAGAGTGGGGAGAGGGAGACAGGTGGTCGGTCTCCCCAAGATGAAGACCACACCTGTTAAACCTTGTCGCTTGTGTAGCCAGGCCAGTGTGCCAAGCACGGTGCTGGACTGGCGGCTCGTGCGGTGCAGTGGTGCGGGACCGGTCTACCTGCTCTCTGTCTCGATACTGTGCAGTGAGGCGGGGCGTTGACGGATGGTCATGCTGGCGGACGTGTGGACAGTGTGGATACTGGTGGCGGTGGCCGGGAGCGCCTGTGGATATTCGAGGCGCAGCCTTCACAATGCGACGATTCCGCCGTGCCAGCGCGGGTACCCCTGTGTTGACGGGCCAGGGTCACTGGTCTGCATAATGAAGGCAGGACCGGCCTTGTGGCACGTGATCCGAGTAATAGCCGGCGACGCGGTTATCCAGAGAAGGAGGGTGGTGGTGGAGGGGTTCCGGGACCCCGGTCTCTGATGTTCCCTGGGTCCGAGAGGGCGACATCAGGATACTTGCCATTCGAGACTGAAATAGTGCATTTGCGCTGGGTGGAGCCGCGAAGATATCCCGCGTGAAACTGAGAGTGATCGAGAAATAGGCAGGTGATATCTACATTCCATTACCTAGAGGAAAGGTCGTAATGCTATGCAATGAATGATTAACATTGCAGGAAATAGCCTGATAGGGCTGTGGTATAATGACACAAATGCTTGTATAATGCGCACGATGAGCCTCCAAACGGCGTCTTCGCTGTAGGGGCTAGAGACAACCGAATGATGGCTCTCAGTTAAATCCTGTTCAGGACTATATTAGGACCCGTGCTAGCTTGACCCAGCAAGAACCCCCCCCCCCGACGTGGGCCGACTTACGCCTGAGTAGTGGATAGCGCTGCACCTTATCGGCGGGCGGGCGGGGCGACTAAGACACCACCTCTGCTCTAATGGAGGTGACGCCTCCACAAAAACTGCGCCGGTGCCGAGTGAGCGTGCGGCCGGACTGCACCGAGAGTTGAGTGGCGCCGACCACCGTTGGCTGCAGAATCGGCTGGTTCGCGCAGGGCACCGTCTGTGGGGGTAGGGGATAAGCTGTCACGGAAGGCATCCAGGTATGCGGAAGAACGGCGTCGGCGTTATAAAGGGATACGAATGAACTAAACCGATGGTATGTCGCGCATTCTTAGGAATAAGGTGTGTGCGTGTGAAGTGTATGTGTGACTGTGTGTTACGTGTTTGTGTGTGTTTGGGTGTGCGTGTATGCTAAGGTTTTTTGTTTGTGTGTAGTATGCGTGCGTTTATTGGGGCTTTCAAAACTTGTACTACTACTGCAATTGACTTTTGCGTGTAGACTACTTATGCCTTGAATAAACAAGAAACAAAACAAATAAGAGAACAATTGCCGTAACGTGCAAACCGCGTGTTCAAACGCCACTTCGTGTCATTTTCCTAAATCGGGAAGCGGGTCTTCAGCCGCGCTATGAAACAACGGACACTGGGCCGCAGTTAGGACCACGACTTTGTCGCGTGCTCCCAATCATTGGTAAGTGGTAGTGACCTTTTATCGGCTGATCACTGATGATAGCCATCATGTGTGGGACCAACACCTATTTATATACACGCCCACCCTCCGATGAATAACAGTCCAACAACAACTATCATGCGAGCGCGCAGAAAAACAAGTCATTAGCCGAAGAGTCAAAGCCTGACACAGCTCAGGAGTCCAGCGAGTGGGTATTCATGCTGCGGAGAAGTCGAATGGCGATGATCTTGTTTCGTCGTTTGAATGTCTTGTTTCCGTCTTGGATTTATTGTAGCCATTGCAATTATTTCATTCTAAGGCCGTCCACCGCCGCGACACCTCGACACCATCGGTCGGCGGCCGGCGGGTGCCCTGCCGACACCCGACCGATGGTGAAAGCATGTCGGCGCCGGCCAGCGACGGTGGGATTAATTCGGCGGAGGTGCGCTACTGTGGGCGCGCGCCGCTGACGGCCGGCAAATGGCGCGCCGCTGGCTCGCACCCACCCGACGGGTGTGGCCATGCTGTGAGCCGGGGTGACGACAGCGTTCTGAAGGCCGCTGCTGATGTCTCCATTGATCTGCACGAACTGTGAGGCACGCGAGCCGCGACGGAGTCGCGCCGTGATGAATGCGAGGGACCCGTGAATGGGTGTGTCAGCACGGGTTTGTGGTGGAAGTGACCTCAGCTACAATACTGGCAGATAAACGATGGCAACACGGACCGATTTTAACTCCCGTATTGGCGTAGCAGCAAGCAGAATCGTGTAATTCTTCCAAGAAGACCTCGGTTCTAATACGGTACAAATTACCGGAATACTAAACCTAAGAATATAGACTTTTCAACAATTTTGTAACATGAACCTGTCTGTGTTCTTGAGTCTCCCTCTGTATCAGAGCGCTTCGCCTTTCTGTGCACAGAATAGGCTTAAAATTGCAGCACGGCTTCATGCCTCATATCGTTGCGATATTTTGACATATATCAGCGATATCGGGCGCCGTTGTTGCCCTCTGCTGAGCCGAGGGGTGTGCTCCGTGGGCACTACGATAGTTTGCTCCTGAGACGACGTGTACACTTGTTAGAGAGTTTGAGTCTGGTAACAGCGTCTGGTCATCCCGGACGTGCGACGGTCTTTCGCGGTCGCTAGCGTTACTGTCGTAACTAAAACCGCCCGCCAACGGCCATCACTACCGGAACTGAAGCCACCGACCAACGACCATCACTACCGGAACTGAAGCCACCGACCAACGACCAGCATCGCCGGAACTAAAGCCACCGACCAACGACCATGACTGCCGGAACTGAACCTATCGACAGCGGTGAATTGTTGCACAGAAAACGCAGCGAACAAGCAAGGGCCGTATCATTTGCCTGAGGCGGAATATTAGTTCTGCTTAGTTGTGGCAGCAAAAAGGACCTGCAAGGTGGTGCATTTATGGTGTGCAGCACACATCGATGATGCCTTCATTGCCTGCCTACCGTTTGCGGCTCCATGTTTGGGTGAACGAGCGCTGCAGCTACTCGTACCGAGCTGTAACTGCCAAAATGTGGCATGTGCGGTTTGCTGCATTGGTCAAGCAATCCTGAGGACGACGCAGTGCTGCCACTCCCGTAGAGCTATAACGGTCTAACTTTCGAGATCCGTCCCGGTATTGCTTTCGTCTTTGGGGTCAGTCAGTGCCCGTCATCCTCGAAAGGTGCCGCATTCAGGCAACAGCGAATCACTGATTGACAACATGCTCATCAGCGTACGTATTAACAACCTTACCTCCGAAGTATTATCCTCGTGAAGCCCGGCCCCGGCTGCCAGCCCAGCCCGACGCGTCCTCCACTGAACCACCGGACCGTGCTCCCCTCCTCATCAACGGAGGGAAGGGCCCTGCTCCTGTATGCGTACGGGACCCGAGCGTGGAGAGGGCGAAGCCGTGTATCTGCCCAGATGTGTGGGGTGGTGTCTCGGTCCCAGGAACCGTTCGGCCGGCGGGCACCGGGCCTCGCACGCGCCGGCCGCACGCCGCACGAGCCGGCTTGCCGGGAGGGTCAGCTGCCGAGTCGCGTGCGGAGAGCGGCAGCGGTGCGCCTCAGTGCGGCTCTCCCACGGGGCGGCGGCGGCCGCAGAGCAGTGCCGGTGGAGTGATCACGTCATCTGTGGAAGGTGGCCAGACCGAGGCGGCGGCGATCTGAACTGCGGGCGTCACCCACGGGCATCTCCCGGACAGCTGATATGGCGCTGGCTGTGAGACTCCGTCTAGCCACGTCGAGTGTGTTGTGGACTCTGGTGTGTGTTGTGTTTGTAGTGGGAACAAGTGAATGTCATGGGAGTCAGCCGAGTCTGACAAAGTACTGGACTCCGTGCATGGGGGAGTCATTCAAGGCCACGGTCAACACGTCTCAGATCACGCTGTCCGGGAAAGTACGGACGCTCATTGGCGGAGCGGGCGGTGACGTCACTGCTGAGGTGCGAGTCATCCACGTGTACCGCGGCCTGACACAGGTCAGGGGTCACGTGGTCCGAGTGACCGGCCTGTACCGCAGCGGGGTGTGTGGAAATCGTGTGCCAGTTGGTGCTGTGCGGATATTTGTCATGAATGAGACGGACAAACGAGACACGTATGAGCTCGCCTCTGCACCACAGCGACTCACCAGGTCATCTTTGGATGACTTACACGACGCATATAAAGGTAAGGTGTTTAACGGTGTTGCAAATGGGCCAACATGTGAGGTTTGAAAGCCTTCCGACTTCTGCCTAGTGTGCAGCATGCAGAGCGGGCTCAGCACCATTCACCAATGCCGTTCGCACATGGAGGGAGAAGCTGTTATATGGCGGCTTCGATGTGGCACTGTCTGCATGCGATGTTACTTTGGTTGGCGAAAAGCTCCGGACTCAGACCCGCCATAGGCTGTGACACACGCTGACAGTGGTGGCAGCTTTTGAGCGGTATCGTAAAGTTTGAAAAAGATGATAAGTGTTTTAACCGCTTAGCAGTGTTATTATCCACTGTGACTGTTATCATAATCAACCATTCTTTGCACTGTTGCTTTCTGCACTGCGTACAACCGTACA
>NW_023596461.1:19495668-19578675 GCF_011947565.3 Pollicipes pollicipes
AAGACCGTCGCACGTCCGGGATGACCAGACGCTGTTACCAGACTCAAACTCTCTAACAAGTGTACACGTCGTCTCAGGAACAAACTATCGTAGTGCCCACGGAGCACACCCCTCGGCTCAGCAGAGGGCCACAACGGCGCCCGATATCGCTGATATATGTCAAAATATCGCAACGATATGAGGCATGAAGCCGTGCTGCAATTTTAAGCCTATTCTGTGCACAGAAAGGCGAAGCGCTCTGATACAGAGGGAGACTCAAGAACACAGACAGGTTCATGTTACAAAATTGTTGAAAAGTCTATATTCTTAGGTTTAGTATTCCGGTAATTTGTACCGTATTAGAACCGAGGTCTTCTTGGAAGAATTACCCGATTCTGCTTGCTGCTACGCCAATACGGGAGTAAAAATCGGTCCGTGTTGCCATCGTTTATCTGCCAGTATTGTAGCTGAGGTTACTTCCACCACAAACCCGTGCTGACACACCCATTCACGGGTCCCTCGCATTCATCACGGCGCGACCCCGTCGCGGCTCGCGTGCCTCACAGTTCGTGCAGATCAATGGAGACATCAGCAGCGGCCTTCAGAACGCTGTCGTCACCCCGGCTCACAGCATGGCCACACCCGTCGGGTGGGTGCGAGCCAGCGGCGCGCCATTTGCCGGCCGTCAGCGGCGCGCGCCCACAGTAGCGCGCCTCCGCCGAATTAATCCCACCGTCGCTGGCCGGCGCCGACATGCTTTCGCCATCGGGTCGGGTGTCGGCAGGGCACGCGCCGGCCGCCGACCGATGGTGTCGAGGTGTCGCGGCGGTGGACGGGTCGGCAGAGACGGCGGCCTTCGAATAGTCATCTTGTAATGGCTACAATGAAACATTCATAGGCAAAATAACACATCGCACCCGACTTTTCCGCAGCATGGATACCACCTCGTTGGCGTTAGTTGTCTCAATCTCTGATCTTCGGCTAAACGGCTTGTTTTTCTGCGCGCTCGCATGATGTTGTTGGCCTGTTATCATTGGAGGGTAGGCGTGTAATAAATAGGTGTTGGTCCCACCACCTGATGGCTATCATCGGTGTTCAGGGATAAGGTCACCACGTACCAATGGTTGGGAGCCGCGACAAAGCAGTCTTAACTGCGGCCCGGTGTCGATCACCTCCCGATTTTAGGAAACTCTGACAGCTAATGGCGTTTTTGCATGCAATTTGCAAGAGACCGTGTTGTTTTCTAGTTGTTTATTGTTTGTTGTTTATTTAGGGCATAAGCAGTCCACAGGCAAAAGCCCAGTTGCGGAACCGGGCCAATTTTCAAAACAATAAATGCACGATACACACAGAAACAAAAACCTTAACCATACACCCACATACACATAACACACTCACGCATACACCTTATACGCAAAGCTTAGCTCTTAGAGTGCACTAGATATTATTCGTTGGATTCCTTGTATTGGTTCACAACGCTGACGCAGTTCTCCTGCACGTATGAATGCCTTCTGTGACATCTTGGGGCGGCATACACCAGCAGGCCTTAGTTTGAGCACCCCTGAACATCCCGCCACTGACGGTGCCCTGTGCGAATCAGCCGACTCTGCAGCCAAACCCGGTCGGTGCCTCTCGACTCTCGGTGCAGTTCGGCCGCACGTTCACTCGGCGCCGGCGCCGTTTTTGTGGAGGCGTCACCTCCATTAGAGCAGGGGGGTACCTGCCGCCGCGTCAGCCGCCGTAAAAATACCGTGCTGCCACTACTCAGACGTGAGCCGGCCACGTCGGGGGCGGGGCCGTAAATTATCCGCCGGCGCCCGTGTCCGCCAAGCCGGAGGTGATCTAGTGAGCACGGCTGTGTACCGCGGCATATCTGCCGCAGACGTAGGCTGTCCGCTGTGTGTCTGGCGCCGCCTCGGACCGCCCGCCCAAAGAAGTTGTGAAAACAACGCTGGGAGCCCACAACCAAGTTATGACATATGAAACGAAACTGGTGGAAAAAAGATCCAGTTTCTAGTATTTGCAAATGAATATTGAGGATCAGGTAAAGTATGGTGTTCTTAAAACAACTAATTGGATCCAGGAATCCGAAACTAATTGTTATGCAAGAGACAATGGGGAACAGGATCCATTGTTTGACTAGTTACGTCAATGCGGTTAAGATAAAACAAAACAGGAGGGTGTTGACCAACTTTAAAATAAAGGCTCTGTGTTGCATGGTCTAAACAGCGGAGTCATGATTGGATTAAGCTTGGATCTGCATCATGGTTGCGGATCTTAAAATCGCAGGGCTATTTGTTAGAACCATGCTATATATTTTGTTGCAGCAAACATGAGCAGACTCCTGTTTATGTTGTAAATACAGATATAGTCAGGCGTGCGGGAATATTTACAAAACTTTATGCGGGTGCCACCATTGCACCATGACATGGCTGTATATCCAGGAATATTTGCAAAACCAAAAGGTGAAGGATCCGGTGGCTAAATTCGTTGTCCAATTGCCAAGAGAAATAATGGTCAGGGTGTACTTTCCTACCCAACGTTAGAAAAAATCATTGTACACCATTCGTCGTGTTTAAGGCATGGCATATCGTAAATAATCTCAAAACAGGTAGAATCATGCTCCTACCTTCGAATTTCAATAACTTCGATGGCGGGCCCCCGAGCGCCGCGCGCACCGCACCGCCTGGACTCCCCAGCGCCGTTTCCGCGTTGCCGTTGCGTTAATACAATATTTCTGCGTACCAAGAACTGTACAAAATGTACGGGACCAAGGTAAACCATTCGTCATGTTTAAGGCAGGACAACCATAACCTAACTGCGAACCATAAAAATATTTACTAAACATAAACCATATTTACCATAACCATATTTACCATATAAACCATATTAACTGCGAACCATACTATAAACCATAACTATAACTATAAACTATACTATATAAACCATACTATAACTATAAACCATATTTACTGCGAACCATAAAAATGTACCGGGACAAGGTAGCAAGAATCCATGAAATTTGATCCTCGACGCCAACGGGACCATGGGTTGCAGGGGGATTGGGTGGGGAATGTAAAGCAAAATGAGAACATGGCAGCTAAATAAAAGCTCACTATATGGCACCTATATATGGCATGGAACATGGATGCCAATGAGATGCTGGGTTGAAGGAGATATAGGTTAGGTTAGGTTAGGTTAGGTTAGGTTAGGTTAGGTTAGGTTAGGTTAGGTTAGGTTAGGCTAGGTTAGGTTAGGTTAGGCTAGGTTAGGTTAGGCTAGGATATGTTCTGGACTATTCTGGCCTGCGTGTTTCATAAATGTACCTTAACTCGATAAGAAACGATTTTGGTTGCTTTATTATTGTTACCTTGGTCCCGTACATGTTTTATGGTTCTTGATAAGGAGAAATATTGTGCTTTCGCAACAACGTAGAAACGGCGCTTGGAAGTCGAGGCACTGCGGTGCGGGGCGTGCGGCGCTCGGGAGCTTGCTATCGTATTTATTAAAATTCGAGGGTAGGAGCATGATTCTATCTGTTTTGAAATTATTTACGATATGTTCCGCCTTAAACACGACGAATGGTTTACCTTGGTCCCGTACATTTTGTAGAGTTCTTGGTAAACAGAAATATTGCATTTACGCAACGGCAACGCAGAAACGGCGCTGGGGAGTCCAGGCGGTGCGGTGCGCGCGGCGCTCGGGAGCTCGCCGTCGAAGTTATTGAAATTCGAAGGTAGGAGCATGATTCTACCTGTTTTGAGATGATTTACGATATGTGCCGCCTTGAACACGACGAATGGTGTGCAATGATTTTTTCTAACGTTAGGTAGGAAAGTACACCTACACCGAAATAATAAATCCGCAATAGCATGCAGACAAATGTTGGGCCCCGTCATGGCGTCGGAGCGAAAGGCGTTTTCCAGGAACGCTCTATAAAACCAAAGCAAGCGAGGCTTTTCTGTGTTGTACCGAACCTGTCTTGCGTCCAATGGGGACAGCTGGCAGGGGTCATATCATGACATTCTCTGACTGGCATGTCCCGTCTAAGTCCCATCCTGGACGATTTACTTCACATAAGTCATTCTCAAGTGTCTTCTACGCGTTCAAAGAGCTGTGTGGCAAGTGTCTCTCGCCTAATTGGTACCTGCTTTCCCTACACATTTCCTTGCATGTCTACCATTGCCTGCACTCCATTATGGCATCACCCCTAGGTAATATATGATACATGCCACCTGTATATTTTTAAGCCACTCTCAGTTTCACGCGGGATACATTTGCGGCTCCATCCAAGCCCAAATACATTTTTTTCCTCCCAAATGACGAGATTCCTGATGTCGCTTTCCAGGACCAGAGGCCCACATAGATCCGAGTCCTGAAGCCCCTCCACCACCGTCCTCATCTGGATGGTCGCGTCGCCGGCTTTACTCGGATCACGTGCACAAGGCCCGTCCTGCCTTCATTACGTAGACCTATGACCCTGCCCGATACAACAAGAGTACCGCGCTGAGACGGCAGAAACGTCACGTAGTGCAGGCCGCGTCTCGGATATCCACAGCCACTCCCCACCACCGTCACCAGTATGCGCACAGTCCACACGCCCGTCCACATACCGTTCCGTCCACGGCCTGCTCACTGCGCAATATTTGACTAGAGCAGGTAGCCCGGTCCGCACACCGCACCGCACGCGCCACCAGTCCAGCATTGTGTTTGGCTTGCCGATTCGGCTGCACAAGCGACGCTGCTTGACTGGCGTGTGCTCTCCACTATGGGGAGACCGAACAGCTCCCACCCCCACCCCCACCCCGTTCCTCTCCCCACGGGCCACGCGGCTGTGGCCTGCGCGTGCCGCGCAGGCGATACATGAAGCCATGCGACTTATTTAGCGGTAGAAAACAAGATTGAGTCGAACTCTTACCGTCTGCCGTGCCATTGTAAATTGTCGTTCGAGAGGTCGGGCAGTTTATTGGCTATTTTGTTGATGGTCATGCAACTCAGCTGTGGATTGCACAATGTGTTCTAAGCTCATGCAATTCCCGTTACAACCCAAATGATTACATTGGCATATGAATGCAGGTCGAGTCAGTGAAGGTTTCTGGAATACATAGGGTTCAGATAAATCGATTCCGTGAATGCTTGGTGAAAGCACCGCAAAGGTGCTCGTTGCATCCGATTATGTTTACAATGTAGATCTATAAAAACAAGTTACTTGCGATAGTTGCACCGTGTTTGATGTACGTGAACATTTTGATAGTTTGTCTCAACAAAGTCAACTTAAATGGTTTCTGGTCGACTGCTAAAATTTGACTTGCATGACAAGGCTGCGTTGACTTTACCTGGCCTCATTGGCAATCGCTTAAGTTCGTCACAAAAGCTCGCCATTGTATCACGCTCTATTAAAAAACTTTACGCCCGACAGTCTGAACAGCGTGACCCCATTGGGTCAGCCATATATCATCATTATGACGCGTTCCATTCAATCGGCCATTAAAAGGTTTTTCAACTGTCACCATTAAGCCTGGCTGCACCAGGCAGTGTTAATACACGCATGCATGCATATATCGGAGACATGCAGGTATGGGCGCGTGGTCTGGTGCAGACCAGGCCGCGGCACCTGCGAGAAGAGATGAAACAGGAGAAAGAATAGAGGAAGAGAGGAAAGGGAAAAAGATCATTCTCTTAGTGGTTTCAGGGCCTTCGTAATGTCTAGAAAGGACATTGGAAGGCCAGAGGGGCTTTGCGTGGCTATAAGGGCCATAAGAAAACCAGTGCCCCTGGTGGCTACGAAGGGCGCACTGAGCCGTCAGAGGGGCGGGATGGCCAGATGAGTTCATGCTGAGCAGCTAGAGAGGTTATTGGGCTGCAGGGGCATTCTTAAATTCTGTTTTATTTTTGGCGAATAAACACATTTTGCTGTTTTTGTCAAACACGGTTAACGTTTTCTTCACGCCGCGTAGAATTAAAAGCCAACCCATAAGCCACCGGACACTGCAAATCCCCACTTGGACCTCCGACCCTCCTCACCACTCTGGCATTTTAGGTTTACCCTGGTCGAAGGTGTCTACCCTTTCTCAGCCCTACCCGCCGACCCCGACGTGATGTTATGCCTTCAGAATTCAGTTCAGAATCTTAACACACGCTCGAGCGGGGAAGGGTCAAATTGACCCCCCCGAAGGTTTTTCCAGAATGGTTTCCGAACGGCGGGGCTTAGCCACGCCACATTTTGCTTAGCTGTAGAAAATTAAATAGCAGATCGCTTGGCATCAAAAATTTAGGTGTATCTTTTCAAGTCGCTGACCTATGGCAGGTCAAAGTCAGACCATGGGTTCAGCGAGGGCAATTTCTAGGGAATCTTTCAATCTGATCCAACAACGGAGTGTTAGACGAACCTATACATCTCTGAGATACTTTCTTAGGAAACAAAACAACTGAATGAGCAAATAAAATTGACCTAACGTCAGATATCAAGGTCACACCAAGGTCAAAACCAGCTGTTCTGTTACTCAAGGGATTGCTGTATGGGATAGTTTCTGGTGCTCTTTCCGAGTTTATTGATGGCAGGAACCGCATTATGCACCTTCCATGGACTTCGTAGAGGTTTTAGATAATTGACCTAAAATGACACGGGTCAACATTAAGTATTAGGAAGATACTGCCTAGCGTAATCTTTGTCGCTTAGTAAAATGCAAAACTTAAAGCAATCTTGTACGATTTTGATGACCTTGACCTTCAAAAAGTCAAACAAGGTCACTGACCTTAAACGAGAATGTGAACTTTTGCTTAGCAACAGTTGCCTAGGTTCTGGGGGCACATTAGGGACCAACATGGAATTTGACCTTGTTTGACCTTATTTAACCTGAAGGTCACGACCTAGGTAACTCAAACTTTGACCAAAGTGAGTTTACGTGCAAGTCAAGACACCCCGTGAATTTGGTGCTTCTGGCTTTCTTAGTTTCAGAGATCTCAGAGGGGGAGGGTTGTCAAATTGACCCTCCCCCTACCTGAGCGAAGGATATCTAGCCGGCCAACAGGGCGCATGTTAATAACTGCGCTTTGAACATTCTTGTTTGGATACCAACACCCTGCAATCTTCTGGCCCATCGTACATATGGCCTTGACCTTTTTTTGGTCAGGTACACATTGTGCGTGTGTCAAAGACACGTCAGTTTAGTGTAATTGTGGGCGTAAGTGGGTATAATTTCTAAACCAGGTGTATTACTGACAGGTGTAGCAAGTACCTGAGTCAACCTATTTTATCAAAAGTGTACAGAAGATATCGCAGCATGATCCACTGTCTTAGGTCAGTAGGAAGTTTCCTAGGTGGCCAAGTTTGATCAAAAACGAAGCTTTCATGGTCAGTGAAAGACCCCTAATTATTTCTCGATTTTGGAAAGTGCGCATATATATAACGATATTCGTCAAACATAGACCAGGTCATGGCAAAAGCTTTGGTCACCAACAATTTTCCACAAAACAAAAAACGACGAATGCGCCACCCATGTAACTGCAACCTAGTTTCGATGACAGTATACCGGGAAGTACAAGTTAAACAACGTTATCAAGCAAGCGTTTGTATCATTGGTACAACATGATAGTGAACGAATAAGAATGACCGTTGTCATGCAGCGTCGGGCATTCTCATCATATCTCTCAATCATTGCTTGATATCGTCGCTTATCCATTGCCCCTGGTATATCTAGCAAACGTGGTATATTGAAGGTCGGCTATTTTCGCCATAACAAGGTATAATGCCGAGACTAAGCGCGTTTCTTCCACACATCAACAGGACTGGTACAGTTGTTATTATTGACTGCCTCAGCGACTGGACATCAATACCCACATACGGCAAAGATCAATACTGAAGTGTATCTTATCGCTTGTTTTATTCGCACATTGAATGCCGTGCTATGGTAAAGAAACATCCACTTCTTGGCCACCAACTCTCCCGCGGTTACCGCTACCGCCCCCAATTCCCGATAAGCCGCAGAACTATTGCATGGAATCTGCACAGTACTCACCACCCGGTGCCTGCTCGTCATGTGCAGTACGGCAGTGAACATACCTGAAACAAGGAGTACGTCGTTAGGTTCCTGATCGTCGGAGTTTAATGACGCAATCAACATCACAGGTGAGTTATCATCGCAATAACTCGCTCCGATCACTGTGGGGGACGACGAGACTATCGGCCGTTATCCAGGATTGACCTGATCGCCAAACTCGACGCACGGTCGCTAATCGAACGCTTTCGCTTCCCAACTCCTCCGCGGCTCCGCGGTTATTGCAAATTGGTTATTGTCAGCACAACAATCCTCACACTCCTCCGCGGCTATTGCAAATTGGTTATTGTCAGCACAACAATCCTCAGCTCAAAACAACGAAAAAACAAAGAGCAAAAGGTCTTTTTTGCAAATATCAAGGCCTTTGAGAATGGTCGTTACTTGCCGATGCTGCTCCCTCTCCGCCCCCTCATCGCATGAAATTTAGTTAAAAAGCTCTAAAACTGCAAATATGTTTACGTATCGGTATTCTGGCCTTTACATCAATGCCCCACCTCATGAATATTTTGAAACTGAACTAAGCTGGCAAAGTTGAGCATTCATAGATAAACCATCACCCAGTGGTGTTTATCCACGTGCCATGCCCTGTCAGTGTACATGACCCGAAATGCAGCATATACAACAGAGACGCAGACGAATCAGACATTCGTTTACCATGCGGCATGGATGTCACAAAGCGTTCCTTCACAGGATCATGGCTTTCCTTTACACCAGCGTGATTGAAGGACCAACCATACAAGCTTGAGAACGCACGCCTAACATTCATAGCCATCTCGCACGCAAGTGGGGACTGCCTGAGAAAACCATAAAACTTGCGCATGAATAGTCGGACTACGACTCCCTGCTTTGGCGAAAGGTACCCTTTCGTTTTTACACTCATTAGGCAGGTCAACTCCCAGAGGGGAGCAGTCACTCCCCAGTCGGGACGGGCCAACACCTAGCACGCCACCCACCGCGGCGCCAGGGAGCGGCAAGCTGTTTGTTCCGTCCAGGGCCGCTTGGAGCGCCTCTGTCTGTGCCAAGCAGCAGCTCGTCTGGGCGAGCGCTGCTGGGTTCCACCTCTGTACGACGTGCGCGGCTGGTCTGGATGATGCCAGCTGAGTCTCACTTCTACACGCCACTTGCAGCGCATTCAGACTAACTCATCGGAGTTTCACCTCTATACGTCGTGTTTTGCCTGTGCAGACCAGCACTGCTGAGTTACGTCGTGGGAAACTACGACCATATGTCATGACGACTCGTGTCCATTTATGTCTCTTGCAGTTTATCCGAACCAGCTCCGTGGCACCTCACTGACCTAGTGCTGCCTCCTCTATCTTTCCTTTCACCTCTCCCCAGTCGTCATCCGCGGGTCAGCCACGTGACGGTCTTACCATTAGCTGCCGGCGTCTGACAGCAACCACGTGACCAGTCTTGGATCCGCTCCGATAGTATCTATCCTGTAATTCGGTTTGCTTCGTTCATACCTCTCAAACATTTGGATTACTCAAGGATATGTCAGAAAAGGTCCGCAAACTAATTGCCGGAGTCTGAGGCAATAGTTCGTGTCTGTTTATCTTTCACCTCTTATTGGACGTAACACGCAGGTAAGACGGCAAATAACTCTTTTATCGTTATGACCGTCATAGCTTAGTTAGTTTGTTTTCATGAAATCATCAAAGGTGTGACGACTAGAAGCGTGCTTTGAGCCTGTTTGTTGCGTCAGCCTGCCACAACATCGCAACAAAATATATAACATATCATGTGGCATTTTTCAGACCTCAGCTGAAGGACGCCCCAGACAGAAGTTAGCCCACGATTTCCTCAACAGTGGCAGACGTGTTGTCGACTTCCACCTCAATGATAAAGTACTAGCGGCGACCATAGCAGTCTCAGAGACTCCACGTCCATCAAATCGTGATTCCCGTCTCTTGTCTTTAATCGAGGCTCTCGTTATCTTGCTCTAGGAAGCATCTTTTCTAGAGTCACGATTTGACGAGCGTCAGATCACTAATAGGTACTATTTTTGTTGGACAGGGTTTGTCATGGAATGGACATAGGAATTCCCGCCGCCTTCTTGGTTGTGCGGGGTATACAGTTGTCATTGTTAAATAAAACGTGGGTAACGACCATCATGGCTTCCATGTATTTGGAGCCAGCGTCTAGATCTCAGCTTTTGAGAAAAAAAGCGAGAAACGGAGTTCGATGCTCATTTAACCACAGTAATTCCACACAAAACGAGTTGCATGCCTGCAAGCAACAATGCACATCGTTCCTGCACGCAAATGCATGAACATGCAACAATGCGCTGCCCGTACACGCTATTGGTTTGAAGGGTACATGCCGGAAGTCAAAATGAATTAGGACAAAGCAAAACAGCTATCACAGCACCAGGTTCACGCTAAAGAAGTCGCACAAATGTTCCACGTTGCAAAACGCCGTGTCGATGGAGATTAGGTAACCTCTTCTACTGGCAAGTTAGAAGGAGAGCAAACTAAATCATTCTAACGTTTGTGGAAAGACGAGCGGATCTAGTTACTTTTCACACGATTATTACGATATTCCAGGACGAAATGTGCAAAATTCTGCAGTAGGCTGCATCAACTTTTTTCGTAATAAATCATGTGGCTTTTCTAATTCATTAACGGGAATATATTCTAAAATTTGTTGTTTTTCCAGGGGGGAAAACGTGCATTATGTGAATCGTTAACCATGGAAAACTCTGCTGTAGTAAACAGAAAAAAAGATGCCAACATATGCTGAATAGCTCATGATTATCAGCAAACGAACACCATGAGACACCTCGGAACTCAGGCCTCAACTATAGTTCAGGTATGTGATCACACCGTCGTCTCAGCCCAACTACAAGATCATACTCGCATTAATATATTAATGTGCATCTGCCTTTGCATTTGATATGTGGTGTGGTGTATGGTGTGCGTGAGCTCAGTTTGCGAGAAAGTTTGATGCACACAGTCGAAAACCGTTTTATGAGGGGATAGCAAACACGGTTTCTGCGTCACCGTCCAATCTGCTAATCTCCAAACTGGAACGGAGTAAGATCGAGCCACGTGGAGGTCTGCTGCAGTATCGACCCAGCTAATCGATTTGGCTAACATATCCATAGTCGTGTGTTTGAGGACGAATGCATGCAGCTGGCGACAAGGCATGGTTATCTTGTTTCACATCCACCGCCACGAACTGGCTGAACATGGCATTGTGGAGCGAACTACATCTGCGCAGAGTTGTGTGCGCGCGGTGGGCCGGATAGGTACACTGCATTCTTCCCATGCCACATTGTGGGCGTCCATCAGGTCACATATGTCACTAAGCGGGATGTTATCTAAAAGAAATACAGGTGTCATGCAATGCACACACACACACATCATGTGCAGCGTAAAAGGATGTCTTAATGACATTGCGCGCATTATCGCACGGGCAGTCTGAGGTCGAACCGGTCTGAGGTATTTTCCCGCTCCCTCCCCACTCGTCATGCTTAGCAGTGTCATCTTCTGTCGCATCAGCCAAGCGAAGCTGCATATGAAGAGTGACGCTCAGCGCCTCGTGGTAATCCTAGGCGAGGGAGTTTTATTTACGGGTATTGTACGGGCGGTGGGCGTGCACTAAATCGGTGTTGGGACGACTTTTTTGTCTGGACTTCTTAGTATGCCACAAGAGGCCGGCACCAGCCGTTTGAAACGCGTCGAGGCACGGTTGGTAACGCGTTCGACAAATTGGTGGGGGAGGGGGGGGGGAGGCGAGGGCTACCTCACGGATAGAGGGCCCGGCAAGACGCGAGGGTTATGTTATTCTTGACCACACGCCGATACAGGCCTGCTGAGGTGACATGGGAAACGACACCATAGGCTCAATAACTATCCCGTTCAACTAGGCTAGTTAAACGAGGTTTAAGAATTCGAACGAGGCAAGTCTATAATACGACATGTCATAACATCGTCCATGAGGTTGAGATTCAAATGGAACTTAACGTCATGCTATAGCCAATACACAAACCAACACTGAACCACGTCCAGCCACGCCGTAGCTATTGAAGAGAGAGTGAGAGAGAGAGAGAGAGAGAGAGAGAGAGAGAGAGAGAGAGAGAGAGAGAGAGAGAGAGAGAGAGAGAGAGAGAGAGAGAGAGAGAGAGAGAGAGAGAGAGAGAGAGAGAGAGGGAGAAGAGAGAAAGAGAGGGAGAGAGCGAGCGAACGAGAGAGAACCAGGAAGAGAGAGATTGAGAGAGAGATAGAGATGGCTTTCATCAGCTCCAAGTTCCAAACCAAGTTCAAGCAATATCCTCCCACGTCCCCACCCGCCGCACGTCGGCAACAGCATACACCTGCGCGTCCCCGGCCCGCTCCTCTCCCCGTGCAGGTGGACGTGTGTCAGATGACACCTTTCGAAGAACGCGCTTCGCCCATCCGACCATGTACCGAACAGATCTGAGCAACGGCCCATTGTCCGGTTATAGCACAGCACGCAGCATTGTACGACGGTCTGGCCCGGGCCCCGGTCCGGCCGACCGGTCAGGCTTAGGTCGACACGTGCCACACACGCGTGAAGCCCCTCGCCGTATATGAAGAGGAGGAAGATTGATTGCTGGTGGGCTCCAACGATCGCCGCCAGCAGCAGGAAAGTCTGCTAGGTAGCGGAAAAGTCTAAAAAGATACCGTAAGAAAAATATCATATAGGGCTCGAGACCATAAAAACGATTAATAGATTGTCACGTTAGGATGACAGAACATGCAGTGAAATGAGTGCGAACATGCGCCTGCGGGCAAGAGGCTTACTTGATAATGAGCCTGCAAATTAACGCGCTATGCACGCGCGCTGACAAGTTCAGTAATGGCCTCGTCGCCCTTGATTGCTACGTCAGCGCACACGCCCCTCTGCTGCCGGGATTGATGGGTGCCAGTCTCTCATGTGACAGGGGCGGTCTCCACCCTTGGTGTGGCAGGAGCCGATGATTTCGCTGGTTTTTGAGCTGGGTACAAATACCTGCATGCTGGACTCAAGGTGAAGCACGCTGATGCAAAACGAGAACTGGCAACCACTGGTGCCCTCCCCCTTCAAGTATTTTGAGTTGCCGCACTGATTTAAATATACAGGTATGAAGCGAGCAGACCAGCTGTTACAATGAGACGAAATCATTATCCATGCTGCACAACTTTCGATCACCATAACTATGCCTAAATGCCTATCATCGTCCAAATACACAATCAGACACACACAGACACACATGACCATGGCTAAATAAAGCATATATCTTGTTGTCATATGCTGAAAAACGTCAATAGATGCATACACCAGAAAATAAACATTGAGTGTCACCAAACCGCGCTGTCGTCCTCACTCCTGCTGGCTTTAGCACTGATATGGTTATTCAATTTTAAATGTTGGAAATGTTTTGTAAAAGAAAGCAGTCTGGGCTTTGCACAGAACATGCACAATATGGCTTGCCCGGGTAAATTACATCAGAGAAGAGTGCAAGCTCCGGTCAAGTTTAATCAAGCTCCCGGCAGTGTCTGCTTGTCCCGACCACCGAATGTACGATAAACGATAGTCCGAACTCCATTAGAAGTAATTCACACCAGCTGCATTACCAATGAGCAAACAAGATAAATATCCTTACGCTCAAATGTGAACGCTGCCGCCCTTTAGCGGTGTTTAATTACCGCGATGCTAATAGCGTGTTCAAACCGCACCAAACACGTCAGGCGTACCGCATAACGACGAAACTCAAACCTCGTTTTCCCCGCAGCCAAGTGCCGTCCGTATGTAGCGTGGTCTGGCAGGTCCAGTTGTTCCTGAGTAGGTATCGCGGCCCACCCAATGGGGGGACCTCTATTGGCGAGGGAGGGACCGCAGACCTGCGCATAAATACCGGACAGGGAGGAACCTATTCAGTCTCGCCCAGTGATTAAACGACAGCGAATCTTTATTTTAATCAGTGCACCGCATTCATATTCAATCAGTACGTGATGAAAAGTTATTGGGAGAATAGATCAAGCAATGACTGTCTTCATTCAGGTGCTGTAGACTAAATCGAGTTGTGTCCTTCAAAGCTGTTGCATTGTCGGCATTGTATGCCTAAGAACGTATGCCAATGCAACCGTTCGAGCCAGGTGGAATAATTCATGGAGATTGGTATACAAAGCGTTCCTCATTCAGGCTGCGAGGTTCCAAAAACTTTGATGCACGTGGTGAAAAACACCTTTACCGGCATTCTACTCCTCGGAGACACTCCCAACATAGCGGCAGAAGCTGGACAAAAAACGATCTCTTTCTCATGCGTAATACTAAACCGGTGCAGAGCATTCTTTTGTCTGGTACAATTTCGTCCCGTGTCTTCATCCATGAGTAAAAAGGTAACGTAAGGCATCTACAATGCCAAAAGCAGTGGAGAAGGAGGAGATAAAAGGGCATCAGATACGCACTCATGCCTTGCCATATATATACTGAACATCGATGTGCACTTCCAGCATTTAATGTACACGTGATGTAGCATTCAAAGTGCTGTAATGGCAAGAATGAAATACTGCTGGAAGCGTGGCGTTAAAACCACCTCCTTCAAGATATTTTAAAGCAAAACCATCCATGCTCCTCACCTGCGCATTTCCTAGGAATTCTGAGGCTGCAACGAGAGATTTTGGTGGCCCCAACCAGCGCAAATGCATTCTTCCCCTTCCGAATGACCAGCATCCTGATGTCGCCCTCTCGCACCAGAGAGTCGCAGAGGTCAGGATCCTTAAACCCCTCCACCACCATCCTCCTCCTCTGGATGGCCGCGTCGCCGGCTATTACTCGGATCACGTACACAAGGCCGGTCCTGTCCTCATTATGCAGACCTGTGACCCTGCCCGTCACCACAACAGTACCGCGCTGGTGCGGCGGACACGTCATACAGCGCAGGCCGCGTCTCTGATATGCACAGGCGCTCGCCACCACCGTCACCAGGATCCACACTGTCCACACGTTCGTCCACATCACGTGCTGTCCACACTCCACACGACAATCGCCAGCCCGTGTCTGAGCCAGATGATCGCCCCTCGGTGACTGTCGAGACACGTCCTGTGCTCGCACCGCTCCCCACACACCATCGGAACAGGGGAGAGGGTGCAGCTCCACCGTCGGCGGGGCTCCACCCTGTGCCGAGGTCGGGGCACCGCCCCTGGCGCCGGCCGGCCCCGCCACACGGCCCCTATTTACTCGGCACACTACAGCTGATGGCGGCTCTGCTCGCGGCAGCACCGGTGGCGTTCGCGGCCCGTTGCGCTTACACGGCCCGGCAGCAATCTCGCTCAAAAGACGGGGTGGAGTGGCACCGGTGAGCCAGATGCCAGCCGGATTAGATATTGGGGGCGGGCAGGGCTGCATATCACGGCTAACGTATTGCTACAATTATATCGGAGAGCTAAGAGGTGTGCGGCTTGGGCTCCATTAACGCCTACCACGAACAAGCTGATGTCTTAGTCCGCAGTGGCAGCTCCACGGGGGCTGCCGAATCGCTTTGTGCAAGATAAAATGTGTCAGCTGTTGTCTATTGCCGCAGAGCCCAGTAAATTGCCTACTTCAAGATAATAAATGCATGAGCTCTTTAACCGTCACATATGCAATGACATGGTGCAACGAATGATGCTTCAAATGTTGAGATCCCGTAGTACTTATCTATATGTACTTTGTACTATCGATACACTCAAAACGCCCTATCGTTAAACCCAAACTTTCAAAATAAACCAAAAAACTGAGTGTTACAAGACGCCAACTCTTGACCCCATCAGCTAATAGCTGCTTTGCAATTTGCTCATTTCATAAGCCATCTACCATGATTAATTGCAAAGGAATGTATGTCAGCTAGTGGTTTCACCCTCGCCCTGCCAGGTAGCGGTCGATGCAGCCACAATCCGTAAGTTTTCTGAAAGTACCTGTCCAGTATCTCATGCAATCACGCCTAACTTTTAATAAGGCTCTGGGACATCCATTGCAGGCGTTTGGACTAAAAGTATCACAATCGTTTCCCATGTCTGAGTAGCGACGGTTTTCTAGGAATACTGGACAGCGATCAAAGGCTGGCGCGAGGGGAGGGGTATGCTGGGGCCGGAAACCGACGACCTCGCGGAGGGCACCCACGGTTAGGTCAACAGAGTCCTATGTCATAACTTAACACACAAAACTGCATGCCATGGCTCTCAGAATTTGATACGAAATACTGCTGCTTAGGTTTCGTGCTGTTAAAAGGCGAAGCCTGGTACCTATGAGTTCGATTTTAGAGAAAGATGAAGCTTCAACTGGCATTGTGGGGTACTTTATTGATCTAGCGGTAACAAACGTATTATCAATGCAAAATATCTTTAAGACCTATGCGCTCTTCTAGTCCAGCTGGGTCCTGTCTTGAAGTGGGACATCGCCTCTCCTCCATACCAGTGCATGTTATGAAAGACGGCTAGTCTAGGCGAGGGTTAGCATGGTCCTGCCGGTGCGTCGTGCACGTTGCGTTCTGTGAACACCTTTTGACCATCCACGAACCCAGCCAGGGTGTACAGCGCCTGCTACTGACGCCTGACGGTCTGTGCGCATCAGCGCACTGTGGAGGTCACGTGAGGATTACCGGTAAGTGGAGGGCGTGCGCACTGGACGCCTCCGCTGTACTGCATTCAGCGCGGCCCACGCCGGGTAGCGCGCCTCAAAGCCCGCCGTCGACGCTGGAGCGTCTGAGGGCGGAGCTGAGCGGCGCCGCGCTGACGGCGGCCGGACCCCCAGAGGAGAACGGCACGGCAGCTGAGATGCCGTCCACCGCTGACGAGTCCAGGGCCGATCGTGCGGCGATGGCGAAGCCGCCCCACCGTAATGGGGATCGGTACCGAGAACGGGCCGGCCGACGGCAAACTAATTGAAGACCGGCTCTAATGCCCACAATGGCAACGCGTCAAACGGTGGATTATCGACGAGCAAATGGCTTTGTCAGGAATGTGCGACGCCCCGAGTCATTCTTGGGTGTGATTTGCTGGTAATGGCCCAATACGGGATGATCAATTCGTGGAGCTGATTTATCGAGCTGGCCTAGTGAGCCTGCAATGCGTGCAGACTTGACCGGTGGGACAGCGTGCCCGGTCCAGACAGCCGGGACGGCCGGAAATGGCGTGTGTTGGGCGTGCCGACAGCGTGAGCCGAACAATCGCTGTCATCTCACGCTACACCCAGATATCATCTGTCAGAGCGACCTGCACTGACGCCGGGTCACTGCTCACACAGAAGAGCTACGGTTCCACCGCTCCGTGGGAGTGGATGGGCCTGTTGTCAGGCTCTGTGCGGGCGTTGAGAGCTATGTCCAACACCCAAGAAACGTTGCTGATACAAACTACCCGCCGATGACGGCGGCGAGAGCTGTTTGGAAAAACGTAACATGTCGCAATTTACGATTCACACAAATGGAACATAGAAAAACGATCAAGCCACGGCACCAGCAGGGCGGAGTATGCGTGAAATTCCGTGCGTGCACCCCGACGGAGCGGCGGTCGGTCTCCCGCTGCGGGTATGTGGACTCCACCCAGACAGGCGGCCCCGGCCGTCTGACCGCCGGCCACGCGACCAAAGCCAGAGCCTGCTTCTCAATGACAGGATGTGAGTGGCAGTGGCTCGTTGCATTCAAAGACCTCGTGATGTTCGCATGCGTGTTCACGAGTGCGTGCTTATCGATGATCGATTGGAAGCGGCTCGTGGACACTGCAAGCTATCGCTACTGATCGAGTTTAGAGTGGTGGGTGCGCTGAATAAATCAGCATTATTCATTTCAAGTCTTATAAATGTTTAACATAGGAGAGCGACGAGGAAAGGGGGCGAGTATATCACATACAAATTTACTCCGTCGTTATTCCGATATTTGTCTCGGGAAGACATTAAGCCTGGCGTAATCCTTGTATGTTGTGGCCAGCATGTAATTGATGGAGAAAGTTGTGGGAGCACGCGTACGGTTCATCGCTGGGCCACGCTCTGCACAGACCAAGTCGTCGTCATCGGTCGCATACATAACGTAAGCGGGTAAAACAGGACCACATTATTTTGTACTGAAAGAATTAAAATACATTAAGTCGCTTCGCTGCCAGGAAGCACTTCAATTCACAATTCAACTGTGAATTGAAGGTCAATTCAACCAGCGCGAAGACTGAAGGTGTACATAGGCAGGCTTAAGCAGTGCAAAATGCAATGTTTTTTAAAGGGATATGTCAGTTACATATGAGCCAAACAATAGCAGTGCACGATTTGCCCACACAAAGACCTCAAATAAGTGGTGCCAAATTGGTGAGTTCATCATGAACAAAACCTCAAAAGTCGTCTTAGCCACCCAGCTGGCGGGGTTGGCGACCGCCACTCAGCGGCCTGATCGCCTCCGCCAGCGGCCGCAAGGCGGGAGACTGCGGCAGACGATGGGGCGGTAACACGAGACAAACCGGACGGACCGGCCGCCGCCAATGACGAATTTAGGTGTGACTGGCCGACAGCGGCCGTCTGATCGGCAGCGGTGCCGATCAGCAACGGACCGGCAGCGGCCGTCACACCCATCGGTAACGATGCAGAATACTGCCGGCCCGGCATGGTGGAGCGTCGATCAACTGACCACACCCTGGCTTGAGATGGTCTGAATGAAATGCGGTGTCGGTATAAAACTAGGGTGGGGGAAGAAAGCAGCTGAAAGGGTCTGGCATTCCTCTGATCCACGTCAATGCGTTTACGTACATCACTTTAGTGGATCGGGGCGAACAAATTATCATCTTTTTTAGGCCTATCACCAATCTAAGGCTGGTAGTCCTTATTTTGTAAACGCAAGTTTGTCTACTTTGGAAAGATCGCATTTGTCGACGAAAATGTAGAGGAGCCCATGTGGTGGCGCTCTGAAAAACTCTTTTATCACATTCTTACGCGGCATACTTGTCGTATCACAATCTAAGCGTTCAGTGAGAACACTAGTACGCATAATGATAGTCACTACGCTTTTCACTCTGCCAAGAACCATTTGAGTAGTGAAAGGACGGAAGACTCAGGTATGTTTCACTCTACGATTTTTGGTTTGTTTCTGAGCGGCTTTTATTCGAAGCACGAAAAGACATGGTGGTGTCAGCAGTTTTGTAATCAAACGCATTCAATTTGTTTTGGCCCACTAAGACAACACGAAAATGCGTTACAGCACCCTTGGCGCGGCGCACCCGAGCGATTTCAACTGGATTCTTCAGAATGTTCTAAATATTTGCCAATACGTATCTCCTTATTCGTCGATGTTATTTAACACGCACGGTGCACAATCGCAGCTAATTTGATCAGCGCTTGTTGTCGCGGCAGCATGGTTTACGACCCACCCTACATCGGACGGCTACGGACAGCTGTCCATTGATAACCGAGGTCCGCACCTGCAGAGCTGTATGGTGTCACGTGTCGTGACTAAATCACTGGAATCAGACCAGGTGTTCAGCGGTGGGGGCTGGCCCAAAAACCCACCCGACCTGCCGGGTCAGGCACCGGCTGTGGTGACGGATGTGACGGTCGGGCCGCCACACCCCGCTTTAATTGACTCCTGAGTCTGGCCTGTCAACATCCGCGTGTAGCATAGGCCGTTGGAGAGTGCATGGGCTCGGCTGAGATATGCACGTTAAAGAACCAGTATGGCCAGGTTTCACAAGTACCGCCCTTTCGAAGGGAAATCTTGTTCAAATGGCGACTACGCATGCGCACAATCTGGTACGGTTATTACCCTTTTTGCTACGAGACGGTGTGCACCGATGCAGACGGCACTGAATGTAGAGATCCAATACATCTGTATCGTGATAGAGCTCCACAGCTTGCAGGAGCTGTGTGAGTCTTAGCACGTGATGTGCGCATAATACCTCGACAACGAAGGTCACGTCTGCTGCGACTGATCCCGAATGAAAGTCATTCGGTCGGCCACCTTCACCTTCAGTCTATATGGCAATCGTTGTTTACTCTACCTTTCTCCTCGCTGCGAACCAAGACTGATTCTGACTTTTACACGGACACGGTGCTGAGACATAACCGAGGATGCAAGTGTTGCATAGTTCATAGCACAGAGGCTAGCTTAAGGTCAGCTCTGGAGCGGCGGCCGGTGATCGGTGTGGCCAGAGACCGGCACCTGGTCTGCCGCTAAGTGTCGCCCGGGCGCCGAGGGGTGACGTCACAGCACGACAAATGGATCAGCGGGAGGTGAAACTGAGGCAAACTGAACGCTTCTCTCGTCACACACACTTGCTGAAGTGGCAAAAATGAGATTACTAGCGCAAAAATGCAGGGCATTGTGCAATTTGACAGCCGCTTTCACCAGTCATGGGCTAATCTAAGCCCACCTTAGTCTGTATTACATTTTGCATCCCCGCCACATTTTGCTAGGGTCAGATCTGACGGTACTACCCCACTTCCGTATGGCTGTGCACTTTTCTTCTTTTGACCACCGTAGGACCACCGAGTAGGAAACAGCATCTAGGAGGAGACGAAAGAACATATTGCTTTCCGTAAACGCGACCCAGGTGAGAGGTCATGGACATCTCTCCACCATCATCATCATATCCCACCAGCTCCACGGCGGCTTCCTGCTCTGTCTGTCTGTCGCCATCTCAAGTCTCAGCCGTGACCACTCACCGCCAGGGTTGCTGAGTCGGCGATCACGAGACACACGGTTACGTAAAACCGTGATTTATAGTCTGGATGCGCTCCGACGGGCGTAGGCGGACAGTTCCTGATTGCTCGCGGAGAAACTGAGGCAGCGCGTACACCGGACCTGAGATGCCAGCTGGTGCGTCGGAGGCCTGCCCACTGGACACCCAGACCCCGACCCGCTGGCGCAGTCACCGAATGAGACCAGGGTCAGTGATATAGTGAGAAGTCCTGAAAACGCAACAAATCAACGCAAGGAGCCGAACATTGCTTTTTAGACAAAAAAAAATCACATCGAAAACAATATGATCGCAAAGAGCATGAATAATTTTATCGTTGATATTTGTAACCGCCAGTCGCATGAAATAGTCATGAGGCGTTGGAAGACCAGATAACCACTAAACGGCACGACCAATAACACCGTTGAATGTGAAAACAAGCGACTGGTAGTATATCATCACAAGTCTCCTCAGGTGTTCACTAAAGTTCGGTTTAAAAAAAAAATACTTAGAAGCGTGAATGTCTGATTCTCTCCAGGGCGCTTCCACTCGGTGAACGCTGCGTGATTACAAAAAGCTAGTCTTCCCGAAGCGAAATGTCTTGTGTTCAGTGTGAATAGAAACGTCGTCAGCGATTGTCAGCCATCTGGTATGAACACCAAGCAGGTTCGCATGCATAATATATCGTAAGTTTTCTCAGTGTCTTTCGCAGGCTGTGGCCATACCATGGCCGCTCAGTGTCAATGCTCACATACAAAACACCAAGCAGCACTGCTATGCACTGCTAAATACACCAAGCAGCACTGCCAGTGATGGGCTGCAACATTGCAGGAAAGTCGTTTCACACTCGACGTGGGGCTTTCGACTTCAGTGATGGATGGACTACCAGCGATGACAACTCCAAGGCCACGCATAATGAGCCATTCTTAAAAGCACACAATTTGGGTGACTTTTTACGAAACAGAGCCTTCGTTGCTTTAACTCGTTCACCTGGGCTCTATGGCATGTCCTGGTATGTGTGTACATGTGCATAGTGTTACACGTCAGGGAAGCAGCCGTTCGGTGTGCTCGGCTGGACTGACCAAGTAACGCCGCTGACGACCCTCATTTCCCAACCCCCTTACGTCACTGTCGATCCCCTACTCTGACCCCTTACGCCACAGCCGATATTCTGCCCTGACCCCCTTACGCTGCTGTCAATACCCTGCCCTGACCCCTCGCGCCGCTGCCGATCCGCTGCCCCGACTCGCTTACGTCGCTGCCAATCCCCTGCCCTCCCTCTCTCCCCCCCCCCCTTCCACACCGCTGTCGCTCCCCTGCCCTGACTGAGGACGCGGCAGCAGCAGCCGGCGGTGGCGCAGGTTTACAAACAGTGGGGAGTTATGGCAAGGGTGGTAATTTATGAAGCACTAATCCGCGCCGGTCCAACTGGGTCAGCGATCCGTCAGCGGTGCGGACTCGACCCGCGCAGAGAGAGCACCGCCGCCACCGACAGCTGATGCTGGTCCACCGACAGCTGGTGCTGGTCCACCGACAGCGCAGCTAAGATCCCGTGTCCGCTGTCTGCCGGGGCGTCTAGCCACTCCACCATTAGCCGCTCCACCAACACCACTGGCAAAACTCTCATTCAAAACTACTTAACAGGGTTCTGCTATCCAGCCTCGTCCTACAGACCGGGGTCAACGCGGCCCTGCGGGGTTCCCCTCGGCGTACAGACGGCAGCTGGCGAGTCCGTCAGGGGCCGGAGGTCGGCGCCTGGTCGGGGCCCGCTGGAAGCTCGTTAGCGGCTTGCCTCAGTGTGATGACGGCTCCATAGATAACTCACACGCCGAGGCGGTGACGCTGATCGGCCCCTGACTTCACTGACAGTCTCTCGGCACGGCCTCGCATTGCCAGGTCAGGTGAGAGGGCAAAGGCCGGATGCTACCTCCATGCAGGGGTAAGCGTTGGATTTCGCAATGTGAAGGGGGCAAAACTAAAACCTCAAGCTTAAAATCGCATCTTAGAGCGTCACAGGCGAGCTATATCGTGCAAGGGTAAAACAACATCGCATGGCGTTTTATTTGTCTATCTCTGCATGGGTGCCTCAAATTTGTAATTGCTAACATTTGTCACATGCATGTCAACCAATGTATTAATCCAATGAACATATAATTACGCATGCATCAGTTATTCGTATCCACGCACGTCAAAATTTGGGACGGGGGAGGTTCAGCTGCTACCCCATCACTCTTAAATATACCTCTGGCGTATAAAACCTGTTTCGTTTTGCATGTGCTATTGTTTAAGTCCATATTGTGTATTTAACGAGTAGCATGCATTTTCAGGGGATGAAGCCGTTTGGCTTGAAGCGGACTAAGTCTTTGGTTTTTCGCCAGCATCAACAGGTCAAAGCTGGCACGTCTGTAATTACCTGTGGAAACACGGCCTGCCACTTTTTCACCATGCCTGAAAAACGGCGCGGAACGGACAAATGGAGCTAGCCGGCTCGACTGACAGGCGTTTGTCCCCGACTGCAGATCGGGAGCAGAATGCAGGACATCAGCTGATTGTAACAATAACAACGAACGTCTCTGATGTAGAGTCTCCCCCTGTCGGCGCCGCGTGTCCAAACTGTGCCGCAGTGCACAGTAAATCATGCTCAAATAAGCCACGGATGGCATGGCGCGAAGTCAGTTTCTTTTCCCGCCATCGGAAGACACCGACGGTACAGCGCAAGGAGACGGTTCGACTTGTGACGGCTCGTGCGAGCATTGAAGTCGTGATATCAGTGCCGACGACGTTGATGACCATGGTTGCTGCATTGAAACGTCTTTCATACTGACCATGTGCAAATGACTGCTTACTGTCTTTGCAAATCCTTTTCTTCCTAACATCTTGAAGGGTGGTTATTTTCGTATAACAACGAAAATCGATGCTTTCATAAATCACCAGTTGTATTTCCCCGAAGGGATTTGGTCATACATGGGTTAAATTGTTGAGGCAAACAAACAGGTGTCACCGGCGCCTTGTGGACACCACACCACAACACCGGCGCCTTGTGAACAGGTGTGAGCCCGGCCGAAGCTGTACCAGCACCATAGGTTAGCGTCCTCCGCCACAACACCGAAAACATGAACACTCCTGACGTTAACAGCTCATATCGAAATCGCGATTAGCTCATTTCGTGAGCCACCATATATTTTGAACCCCCGCTCTGATAGAAAGGTCAATGTGGCCCCAGTTCCTAAGCTTTTCTGTAAATGCGCACCCAGCATGTCGTGTGATCGCGCCAAAATTTTTGATATGCTCTGGGGCATCCATCTCAGGTATTTGGACAAAGAAATGTGCCTGCCTTTTAGGTTTCGTGTCACTATTGGGATCAATAATTGACCTAACGGCAAGAGACCTATTGTCAGTCGCGAGGCCTCGTTAAGACCAATACGCTATTCTTGTCCAGCTAGGCCCTATGCTGAAGTTGGGGATCGATCCCCCCCCCCCCCCCTCCTTCCTATGAGAACGTATTATGAAAAAGGTCAGCCTGGTCGCGGATTAGCATTAGCATAGTCTTGCCGGTACGTTCCGCAAAATAGTTGCCACGAATTCCAATGAAGTTGTCTTTGGTGTTACTCAAACTGTTCCTAAACAGACAGAGGTATCGCAGAACAAGGTTCAACGCAGAAACATTATTATCTATATTTGCGAAAGAAATAACTATAAATGGTGACACAGCGTCACCGCCCGCCGGGCCGCCTCGGTCACAACACCATGAGCTCTAATGGATTTTACACTCCAGTGTCATCACGATGGTGGATGTTCTTAGGCCGGCCTGGCTCTGTTCTAATCGTCTGCCCATTTGAGATCTCGTGTATAATGTGGGAATTGATTGATACGCTCAAATCACATTTGAATAAAAGCTGCGATGGGTTTTGGCCAGGAGAGCGTGAGAGACAAACAATCTGCCTATGTACGAATATGTGGCGTATGGTATAAAAGACAATGGCGGTGAAGTTCCCAGCCACGTTATGTACCGATCCTTGGACTGACCTGTATATTTGCGAGCTATTCTGACGTTCCGGGGCGTCCAGCGTGCGGTGGATATCAGCTGAAAGTCCGTGTTGTGCGTGATGTTCTCGGCTGACTCCCTCAATGAAAGGGGTCGGATATCAGGCGACTTCAGGAAGAAAATTCGTGTTTCCCGCAGTCTCAGCCGCGAGTTGCATACACCGATCTGATAGAACCCTTCCACCACAAGCTGGGGTCGGCTGACCTGACCTGAGATGACCCGTTTGACCTCCACCAGGCCCAGACGTTTGACCGGGAAGCGAACTCCCGGCACATGGATGGGGTAGAAGGCCAACATCTTGCCTGTAATCACCACCGGTCGCGGGCTTGTATCGGGAAACACCCGACATTTCCTCCTCCGGCCTGCCTGGGTCAGGTCAGGACAATTCAAACACGTCACAACCAGGGCCAGCGTTAGCCATCGTGCCGTCGCCATGTCGACGGCCGCAGCTGCTTAGTCCAGTCTGTCGCGTCGATCACAGACCTGCGAAGGTCATCAAGTGTTCTTGTCGCTCGGACATGTGTTCCGGCCCGAATATATGCCACCAAAACGAAGAGCAAGGCTGCGTAAACACTGCACTGCCGGCTCAACGCTTGAGTGGTCCGAAGGTGCTTGGCTCACAGCTTGTTTCGGTCCGCATCCAACACCACGGCCTCGCACGAAAACTCTGCTATTGACGGCCGTTTAGATCGCACTCCAAAATAGGCCGCTCCTCGAGAGGCCGGGCACTCCTATATCGCTGCAGGCAGATGACCTGCCGTGGCCTGGAGCACGTGACCGGCCGAGGCCTGGAGCAGGCGGCGGCAGAGCTGACCCTCGAGAGCGGCGGGGGGCGCCACCGTCACGCTCCAGTCTCCGGCGTCGACTGAGCGGCAGGCTATCCCAGACCTATGCCGCGCCACCTCCGGGGCAGACGGCTGGGAGAAGACGGGCGGGGGGGGGCTGAAGACGGCGGGAGGGAAGAGGCCGGGAGTGACAACGGCGAAGGGAAGAGTGCAGGAGCTGAGGGTGGCAGAATTGAGGTGGGCGGGAGCTGAGAACAACGGAGGAAAGATGTCGAGAGGTGTAATCAAGAGCGAGACATGAAAGGAGGACAGAGAACAGGAGCAGCAGATTACATATAGGCAAAGGTCGGAAACTACAGACGTTAGAAGACCTGAAGAGAGAGCAAGTGACGGCGGAAGTGCACATAAGCACAGGGTGGCGAGCAGCGAGGGAAGCACAATAGGGTCAGAGACAAACAACTCAGATAAGACAAAAAGGAAGGATGGAGGTAAAGCACGCGAACACAGTATATAGCGGAATGAGCCGTAAAAATCTTTTGCAAGGACATAAAACAAATATCATGCAATTTTTACTGACAGAAAAACTATAAGGGTAAAAACAGCCTACGAGTTACGTACGTTGTTGCCTAGGAACCAAGGGAAAAGGTGGCACGAATAGCGTAAAAAGGCAGTTTAAAAAGTGGCTTAAATCAATAGTTGTCAACGTAATTAACTACTTTCGGCACTGCTGCCAAGTAACATGTAGGCTGCTGCGAGCTAACCTGGAGCATGTGTAGCGTATGTGTTAATGCTAAAGCCTCAACCGGAAATAAAGTTTTTCTCTATCATATAATGACGAAGATTGCGTCCGACTCATGCAGCTCGTCATGGTGTAAGCATGCGATCAAAAATACATAACGGACCACATCCATGAAATAGCACGAGCGTTCCGTGCGATATTTCTACAAGCAAACCCAGTCACGCCACAGCACCTCACATGGCGGCACGCCTCCCGCGAGCGTTGTCTGTCCTTCAGCGGTGAGCGAGCTGTTTTCTGACCACACAGCTCACTCCGTGTCGCTCCATCTCACTGGCCGCGGCGCGTCAGTAGCGGATGGATGGATCGAACACACCTCTCCCCTCTCCTCCCCCAAGACCAGGCGGGTAAAGACTACTGAAGCTCCTGCCAGCGTACCCGTCCTCAGCCAGACGCTGGTTGGGGCGTCGCCACTATGACGGGGAGCGGTCACGGTCACAGGCCAAGCCCAGCGCTGTCCGGGCGGCTTCAGGGAAAGACCTATTATTCGGATGTTGAAGGCCATGCGATAATGAAATGTGATCACTGTAAATGTCCAGACACGCCATTGTGCAAACAGACTGTTCAATCACACAACAGTGACGCAGTCTTTTGTTAATGTATGATGTATTTATTGCTCACAAAACAATCGCTGCAATGTTTTATGCCTGCAAATTAGATCTCAACCGATTGACTGTGTCAGTAACTTAGCTGAAGAAGATCGGGTAACTCTAAAGGTTAACACAATATTTCACAGCTAATAAGACAAGTGGCTGCGTTTACTGATTCATAACACACTCCGGACATAAGTGATCCCGTGTTTGAAGCCCAACGCTCTAGGCGGGGAAAACGCCATTACAGCACATCTGATTATGGAATGTTTACGAAGATTTACGCAGAGGGCTGAGCTCCTCGCTCCACCCAACTGCTGGCGGCATAAAGAGCCTATACGGTGCCAGATCTAGTGTACTGAACTGCTGGACAACAAATTGTATGCTGAAAACCGTCGCCGTACGGAGCGAGGAAGATGATGAAAGTTGTAGAGAGAGGGGAGATGATGAGAGCCGCGGAGGGAAAGACGATGATGACAGGAGCTCATACAGGGTTTCCGCCATCTCGTAACTAACGCGACTCATGTACAATCGGTCACCAGACGCCACCCGTGGACTCCTGTCCATCTGGTCACCCGGGATGCCATGACCCGCTTGGCGCGCATAGGTGCCGGTGTCGGACCGTCACGCGAGCTTTCACCGCCGGGTGACGCGACACGGCCGGCCGGGGTGGCGGGGCCCACTGTCTGACAGTGAGTTGCTGGCACCGGCCGCTGTGACGGACACCGGCCGGCCAGGACAGCACCGTGACCTCGGGCTGACGGACGGCGGCCCGCCGTGTGCACGTCCACTGACCACTGGTGACCTTTCGAGCTGCCAGATCGGGCCAGTACGTCGTCCAGCTCGGTCGGAACGTGTCAGTGCTACGTCGACCGGACCCAGTATGGGGGCTCGTGTGCTCATCGTGTTGGCTCTGGCTGTAGTGGTGTGTCAAACCGCTTCAACAAGGCGAGGTGCGTACATCTGGTGTTAGGGCCTGAAACTGAGCCACGCTTAGTCTGGCCCTGTTCTGACTGAAGTGAACCTGAGCTTGCTGTTGAAGTTTGGAGCTTCTGATGCTGTGCCAGGTAGTTTTAAGGATCTTGTATTATAACGCAATGACTTTGATACGGCCGTCCGCTCCCATTCTGGCGCACTAATGAATGTAACGCTGTCCATTAAGCTTACTGAAGCCGTGCAACGGACTGACGCCGTATGGAGGGGGGGGGGGGGGGCGCCGACGTGGTGAGATTGGTACGCACAGCAACATAGAACTTATGCCAGTCAAGACCTTCACTGGTCGTCTAGTGCACCTTGTTTAGTCTTTTAGTCTAGTGCAAATATAAGAAATTGCTTACACACCAGCTTTGCACTTCACGTAAGATAGAGCGGTTTGTTGGTTTTAACCCATATACATTTAACCTACATTTGCTGATACCTTTCACAGTAAATCCCGGTGTTTGTCTGGACGGTGAGAGGAAGACAGACGGTTGTAACCAGTGTTCCTGCTTGGGAGGGGCCTGGGCTTGCACCCTCAGAGCCTGCGTCGACCCCGCAGGTACGGGCCGGTGGTAGGCTGCACCGCTCTGTATCAGATGTGACGTCAGGAGTACCCCATGTTCAGTATGATAATGATCAGGATGACTATGACAGTATGGCTATTTCCTACTTTCCCATTATCGTCCGCTCCTGCTCTCGTACGTTGCAACCATTCATTTTGTCAAGGTTCGCGTTCTCCTTCTAACGTGGCATAACTCTCGTGGTTGCGATCTCGTTCTCATTCCCACACTTGCGTTTGTTTCCATGGTCCTTATATCTTTACTGTGGTGTCGCGACTGGTAAAGTGGGGAGCGTCTTCCCCCCTCTTGCCTCTCCGGGGTGCCTTCCTTACCTCTCGGGACGGGGATGATCAGATGTGTGTCCCCATCCCGGGCCAGTTGTCATCTAATGTTAATACAGACAACGCACTTCGCTGCTGCTTTACTTTACTGTTATACATCATCTGGACTTTACATCACAGTTTGTGACTTTTGACAGTCACATGTGTAGGCCCAATGCCTGTAAAAAAGTATTAGCCTGATTTCAGAACGCAGATCTAAAATCAAACAAACTGCACTCTTATCAACCGGTCGTAATCAGTTCGGTTATTCCTATGTAGCTGTTTGTTTTATGTGTACAGAATATCAATCCTCTGACTGCTGCACCTTTTGTTAAGAGCAATGTGTTTTGCAGATACATTTCCTGGATCGCTGCCATGCAAGCTGGCTCCCCACATCAAAGGGTGTTGAAAAATCCCGCGACCATATCAAGAATACCTGCTTGACTAAATTAGGCAGAACAATTGTTGGTAAGTGAGCTTCAACTGTCTTTCGCTTTGTACATAATTATCGCTCATGTCCTTAAACAGTTTGGGGTCTGCTTTCAGCAGCATTCCATGTTAGATTCTTGTTTCATGACACTAACAGGGTGTAGAATTACGCATTAAGTAGGGACCGACACAAAACAATTAATTTTTGCCTAAGTTTTTGCTCTTTTTGTTTCAGGCTGATCAAAGAAAATGACATTTCAACAAAGACCCGAGTTCGTATGCAAATTTTTTACCTGATTGTATGTCTTGTATTATATATCAGGGCCATGTTTATGAAGTTAAGCCGTTCGTTCGTTGTTTGCGCGACTGAATTTTTCCACTTTTAATTGGAAATGTATGCGCTAAAAGCGTCTGTCAGGTGAGACAAATATAAACGAAATACCGCATTGATGTGTGATCGGCCAAAAACATCGAAAAGATTTTACTCCAACGAGCGAACAAGCAGGCAGAAAACTGATGAGGTGGGCCTTTAATTTGCATTTAACAAACATTGTATTGAAACGAAAACTTTCTACCGAAGTACACGAATGTGTGTACCGAAGCCTATATATATTTATAAATACATATAGTCTGATATGCAACATATAACGTATACTAAAACATACAACATAAAACATAAAGCATACAACATATAACGAATACTAAAATAGCATTTGCAGAGCATGCATGTGCACCATGTGTGTCGCACTTGCATGGATATACGCAGATCTATCCATTAAATATGCTGCGAAATATGTTGCTTTATTCAGCAAAGCTTGTGTGTTTATCTCTGAATATGTGAGCAAATGCTGAGGCTGGGTGGGCGATTTGCGTGCATATGAAGGTCTCTGAAGGTAATTGCATATTCTGAACTCTGCATGAAGCTGTATACATGCCATGTGCACATCTGTTTTAATTAGAGCGTTAAGTTGGACCTCACCCAAAATAAGTTCATAAAAAAGGGTGCAGTCTTCTTGTTTTTGCTGAGTACGGCAAGATTTATGGCTGAATACAGCCATCCGCCAACCCACGCTAAAGCGGGTCATGCCTGTCAACAAAAAGACAAGTTATCCACACTGCCTTGAAAAGAAAATGAATGATTATGTGAGCAAGCATGCTGGAAGACATGCATGTCTACATGAATGCTTGAGTACATCACAACGCATCAGTAGGTGAGGGCTGCAGAACAAGCATTGCGTGGATGCGTAAGAATTGCTGCGTTAATTGCTACAACCATTTTTACGAGCTCATTATTACGCGATTTCCTTACTCTTCCTTACATGTGCTCACACCAACTGACATCAAATACCCCGTCACTGGTCCTCAGCGGTACACCACCATCCGCTCCTCCCGTCCTGCCACCCTGAGCACCAAACACCCCGTTGCTGGTCCTCAGCGGTACACCACCATCCGCTCCTCCCGTCCTGCCACCCTGAGCATACCCGGCCGTCCGTCCTGATCGTTGTTCCTCGCGCCGGGGCCGAGTTACCATCTCCGACGGCCCGCCGGCCGTCGGAGATGGTATCGGATGCCGGGACGGGGTGGAGTCCGGCCCGGACCACCCTACACCCCGCGGCGGGGGCGCAGATCGGCCCGTTAGTCACCACTAATTGGTCTGCCAGGCGGCAGAGTCGCTCACCGACCCAGAGCATGTGGCACTGAAGAAGAGTAGGACCGGGGGGACGGTGCACGGCTGTCTCCCAGGGAAAGAAGGTGGAGATGTCAGGGAAGAACAGAGGCAGATATTAGGGGTTGAAGGAACGACGGGGCAGAAGTGAAACTACGGAAAAGCGCTCATCTACGCATGCCAAAAAGAGTGAAAATAATAGATATTGAACTATCTATCTGCCTTACGAACCAAATAGGATATTCCTTAGCACAGGTTGCAGATTGCGTGACTCAAAATATGTTCACATGATAAGGTGCCACTCGATTGCTTTATCCAGTCTTATCTGCTGATATTCCATCAAAAATGTTTCTAACATTCCCATCCACATTTAGCTTATCCACATTGCATCACGTCTTTAAATGTGTGTCCCTGGTTCATTGCTTCGCTGGCAGACTACATCATCACAAGCATTGATGATCAGTATTGCTAAAAGTCCTGACACGCACTGCCTGGTCTCTGGCGCCTTGGTGTCTGAGCTCCGTGCGTGCGTGTGGCTGCGATCCGTGCCTCACAGCGTCTGGTCTTAGAACTAACGCATGTTTATTCATTGCATGTAAGGTTTTAGTGTTTCCGCAACTGCAGTCGCGTATGAGGTATTTTACGACGGTAGTACACAGCTAAACATGTCGGCCCTGCTAGCCACACCGCCCGCACCAGTATGTAGCGTGGTTTTCTCCAGTCTTTACAGCCGCACAGGTCTGGTATCACCATTGAGTCTCAGCTCTCAGCCGTGTTATTTACGGCTGCACGCCTGAACTGTTGGCCTGCCGGGGACAGTGCAGCCAGTAAATACGTCATCCACAGCAGCAGGGTGGAGTCCGAGGGGCGTTGCACAATGCTGGCTGGCGAATAGGCCGCGAGAGCTTATGCGCATTATAGAGATCACTGGCGGTGATTGCATTCAGGCTGAAGCGCGCACCGTCTGTGTGCCATTAACGTGCCACACGAAGCCAGAGGGGCGCCATAACCCGGATCATTCGTCCCGCTAACCACCGAAAGTGGCAGGCAACGCGAGCAAAGCAAAGTGAGCTCCTCCAACGCGCATCAATAATAACCTGGCCCGTAATTCGGCATCAGTGGCGCGTGGACGGTGGGAGGACACGGCCTGATATGCCGTGCACGCGCCCCGCACGCGACTGGCTGACCGCGGAGCGGGTCGGCCGGCCGGCCTGGTGATGCTGCAATCTGATGGTGGATGGAGCGCAGACACGCACCCTGTCGCAGATGCTCGAGCCTCGTATGGCCCTAACGGCCCGTCCGACGGCGGATCGAGATCTGATGACACCGACGGGCCGTCCCCGGGTCACCAGCGACGTCAATAGGTGGTGTGCAGAGCTGTGGTCGGGCCGATGCTCACAGATACCATCGCCGGCTGCCGCTCCCCGCCGCGGTCAATGGAGAGCCGGTGACCGTCTAATGCCGCCACGGTAAACGGAGGGCGTAACAGGAGAGGGCACTTCTTGTGCAGCGATGGGACTGCACAGGGCCTGGTGAAACCGCAAGGATGCTCTCACTGTCAGTTAGCGTTAGCATTACTTCTATGAACGTGCTATAGATGCCTCAAATGGAAACCTAACGACCACGTCATTTATTTCACACGTGTATGTCGAAAATCAGTTCGGTCCGAGATGTTCACAAAGATGACGCTCCAGTATCCATCAGAGACCACTCCCTGTCTGTGTATTCGCACCCAGCCGCCTGTTTGGCTTCCGACAGGTCAGTGAGCGATGACTGCTGTCGGACCGGTCCTGTCCTCCGGTCTCAGCGTGTGGTCCGCTCATCTGACGCCCCAAACACGCAGCTCAACACGGCTCAAGCGGACCTCTCGCAGTGTGCGGTCCATCTAGGCCACAGGATCGCCCTGTTACCAATGGCCACTGCCGCTGAGTCTGTCTGTAAACGGCATCACCGGATCCCGAGCGGCGGGCCGTGCCGGTGCGGCACCGCGTCATCACGGCCGCCATCACGCTGATGACGCGGCCCGGATGACTCACCGGTCGGAAGCGGCGAGCTGCGGCCTGCCTGATGGACGTGTGCAGCGCGGCAGACGCATGAAGGATGTGGCCATATGTCGGCCGGACAGCTGGGTTATGTGGGGAGGTTTACCATAGACGTGAGTGATGAGGTCAAATGTGGACTGGTCAGCTGGTTGTGGCTTTGTCATCAGCAGCATCGGATCTACCCCGCCTCATTGCTTGCGATCGATAGATCACTTGCACTGGGCTACTCTCCGATTAGTATTGCGGCAAGTGGTCCAGGCCCTCTGATGAACAACATATACAATACATGTGACGTAAATTTCGAACCGTAAACTTTCTCCATATATGCGTACATTTAAAGCATGACCCCATATTCAAACCAAATTCCCAAGCTGTTTTGGAAGCATTTGTTTGTATTAGAGATCATTTCAATGGACGCCTTAACCGCAAACACTAATCACGTTTACATTGATCTGCGAAGTCATAATACACAAAAGCGAATGGGTCCATCTATTGGACGTCCTCATGGACAGCTGACTATCGATGCCAAGAACCAGACTGTACCAGTGATAATCAGCTGAATGATATCTGATTGCCGTGAGGCACAGGATCCTTCAGCTTTACAAGGAGCTTGTCAAAAACGGCCCACTGATCTCCATGAAGCACCGCAGAAGAGAAATGAATGGCAAAGGGAACGGATGTATGAATAGCATGTTCCTGTGTGTTCAAACCGACGCGCGCACAAACAGACGGGGAGAGCAAATTCCGTATGTGCGAGTGGAGCGATTACGTCATTGGTAACACGGCGGAGGTATACCGCAAATAAAGGGCGGGTGGGCTGAGGGTGGCACTCTATGGGTACTACAGGTATTTGTGTCAGCGTACACTGTATGAACACCCCGCTCCCACTGGCGCTCCGACAAAGGGTGGCATATGCACCGAAAAGTTCTTAGCTGACATCGGGCTTGTGGAGCAATTCTTTAAAAACTTAATCCAAGGTTGAGCTTTATTTGCCAACTCTGCGTGCGATTCAACCGAAAGCTTATCGAGGTTTGGCGAACACGTGATACAACAGAGCCGCAAACGCCTGGCACAAATGGTATGTCTGGGAGGCCTTTCGATGAACAGCTGGGAACTGTCTGTGTTACCTGGATTGCTTGTGCAATGGTACTCTGTCGAAATAAGATATGCAGTCCATTGGAAGAAAAACTTTCGCCACAGTGGAATGCTTGATACAGTCGCCAAAGCATCCGTCAGCACGTTTAGCAGGTCATGCCCGAATGAATTTCAGACCTATAATCAAGTTAGCCGACACATTCCAGCAATGATTCCCTTCCCGTAATAAACGACCGCTGCTGGCAACCGGTGGGAAACTTATGACGCGATGAATGGTGGTTTATGCTGGAATAAGAACCACTTTCGGGCACTGGTCCTAGTAGACGGACACTCTCAAGCACACTATGCACAACAATTATGACGTTGGAGGTTTGAGCTAAATCTAAAAAACGGTCGTAAAATGTCAGTGGTCCTTAACTTCGGAAAACGCTGGTGTGTTGGAAGAATGGAGTGCACGAAACATGCTTATCATGTTCAACTGACGACATCCAACACAGACCGCGTGTCATCTTCTCACCAACTTGGTATTTGTAGAACCCTCCGTACGTTGCCTTTAGTAATCCTGAAGAAGCCACGAACTTCAAATGGGTTTCGTTGCCCGGTGACGAGAAGGATCCGTCTCGATCCTTTCTTGACCGACGCACCGCACGTTTGTGCTCCGATTCCATGCACTCGGATCAGGGTGTGACGCAATTTCCCATCACCTCGCAGGACGCGCCTCACTCGGAACGTCCCCGTGCCTCGAGCTCTGTTCAGAGCGACGAGCTTGCCCATCACTGCCGTCAGTGGTTCGCCACGGAGCTCTGAGCGGCAGGTCAGGTCACCGACCCTGCCCGACCTGCCCGCTCCGGTGACGGCCGTCAGGCAGACCAACACACTCACTGTCCACACGCGGGTCATCGTGACGGCGCCTCGTGCCGGCTGAGCTCGGGGCGCCGGGTGGCGGTGCGAGGAGGCAGCGCGTCACCCCTACGGAGCGGCGGTCGGCCTCCTACTGCGGGTGTATGGACTCCACCCAGACGGCCGGTCACCGGCCCGTCGGACCGCCAGCCGCCGGGCCCGGTCGGCCGGCCAAACGACCAATCATCAGTCAACGCTCCGGCGGCATCGGACACGCTGGCTCCACTGCTTCATGCGGCTATGCTGTACTGCCGCATACGGCTATGGTATACTGCAGCGAACTTTTCAGCTGACTACAGCCTGTCCAACAAGTGAGCGCGCTCAACGTGATGGTCATATGGACGCTAAGCTAAGGACAGATTCTGCGGCTTATACCACTGGAGCTCACGTTTTAATTCAGGTGTGCGCAACGTACTGGTCACTTTTAGATTCGTCATTTCCTCTCTGGAGTCGGTCGCATCACGTTTGGCTTACGTAATGAATTGTGCCAAAATCCAATCTTTCACTTGTTTTGAAAGTGAAATAATTTTTAGCGAGCCAGAAGTTTCTGGGATTATGCATCTAATGGCCCGTCAGACCATTTAAATGACGGGCATGGTCTCGCCACCATTATTACACATGTGCAGGAATACTCACTGCAATCAGTTCAGACACAAAGTAGCGAGCAGACGAAAACTATATCCAAAGACGTGGCTAACAACCATTGAGTTCTCGACTTCTTGTGCACCTACGTCGCACAAACATGCTCTGGAGCTGAGATCAATTTCGAAGCGTGCAACGCTTCTTTGTCCTTCCTCCGGTCAGGGGACTGCAGCGGACGGTGAGGGAGTAACACGAGAGGGCAGCGGCCGACGCGAGCCGCGCACCGCCGCCAAGGATGGATTTAGGCGTGACAGGCACACAATGCCGTCTGCACCGGCTGTCCGCAGCCTGGTGCGGCGAATGTGTAAATCCTGGTTGGTGGAGAGCGGGAGCTGGTATGGACCTGTACCGTCGCTGAGACGGAATGCTTAACTTGAAACGTACGACGTCTTGAATGGGCTTACCTGATTTTCGCGTGAATGGTACAACACGAGCAAACCATTTGGTTTGAAACGTACCTGAAGCAAGGAAATATACGTCATGATGCATTCTAACAGCGCACCTACCAGATTTCCGACAGAAGCAAATCATATAATAGATCATCAAAGTTGGTACGAGGCGAGACCTTTCAAATTCATGTTGAAGTGAATTACATTAACGAGCAGTTTGCTACGCCGACACATAATCGTACTGCCGCAGCCGTGTTACAGTGTTTTGACGCTGCGGTATCCTTCATTCGGTCTTGGAGGCATTGCCAATAAAATTGGATGGCATTACCAAAAAGTCTTTGACCTTTCATGTAAATTCTGGAGCATGGGATCCAAATGTGTCATGCTTGCTTTTCAGCAGATTAATTGACCACAGAGCGGTTTCTCATCACCTGTATCAGCGCTGTCCTTGGCCTCCTGATCACGAAAACAGTACTAAACCCAGGTTCAATATACGATGCTACAACATATGACATCTATCAATTACTTCGCTTTCTTTTCATGATGTCAGACACAAATTCTTTGAAGCGTTAGTTAAACCTCAAGATCTTAACCAGCTTGCTATTAATCCGCAGATTAACAGACAAAATCAAGATCATCTAGGGACAAATCAACTCTGCAGCTTTGTCCATTCCACGGTCACCGGCCGAGTGCTCTCTCCCCTCCTTTACCCGATGACTTGCGGAACGGGACCCGAACAGCTGTGGTGCAAAGTATAGCACTTACATGGCAGCTGACACCCCACAATTTGTCACCGCATCCAAGGCCTGCCGGGTGCTGAATGATAAACCCAGACATCCGGTCAGATCAACCCTACGCATACAGAGCTCGTTGAAATTGACGGCATTAATCAGCGACTCTGGACTGGAGGGCCGTTCACCAGCCAGGTGCAGAAGACCGTCCATGAAGCCGCCCATCGCAGACCATCCCAGCCCGTCCATCGCAGACCATCCCAGTCCGTCCATGGCAGACCATCCCAGTCCGTCCATCCCAGACCGGTCTTGGGCAGTCGGCGGCACCAGCCCGCTCCGTCAGCTGGAGGTGGCCGCCGACCTCAGGCCACCGGCACAGCCGCTAATGGATCGCGGCGAGTCCGAGCTGATTCGCTTCAGGCAACACGGTGATGGATCGCCTGGCTCTGGTGACACCGCACGCTGGGAAGGTGACACTCCGGGGAGCGGCGAGGTCATGCCGCTGTTGTGGTCAGCTCCCGGTCAGCGAGAGGTTTCCACAAATCATGATTCATTGAGGGTCTATAACGATTTGCTCAGGAACAATCGTGATGAACTTCTGAGCCGTGAGCAGGCAGAAACTCTTAATTCTCAGCAGAAATACTCTTATATGCGGTGTCTTCATCGAACACTCCATGAACAGCAAAACGGCGTACTTTTTGTTATTCCAAACAGACAAAAGAGGAAATGTTGCTGTCATCAAGACAACCAAGCCACCTTTATACACGTCCGATAAGCTGACGTATGAAATGACTGAGAAAACGTAGCAAACATTATTTATCTCACAGCTCACATCTTTGGAACGGGAGAATGCAGCGCAATATGCGTGGTTTAGGCCACACCAACCGTCATAGAAATAAGCACAGTTAAAACGCGTACATGGCAAAGACAGCAACAGTGGCCATTTAAAATTGCAACCATCAGCACATTTGGGACCTGTACCACGCTTGCCCTTGACACGTCAACGACGTCATACGATCTAAAAACACTCTTAGCCTTTGCTCTCATCGCATGGCTTGACTTACCGCAAGGCCCTTCCAATCCACTGTTTTGAGTAGCATACCATTCGAAGAAGAAAGAACGAGGCATTGTATTTGTTTCGAGACGGTGGCGGCCTGCTTTGGCCTGACCTGACAACAGATTCCTCCGCCAACGGGTTTGGCTACGCTGTGACGTGTTCTGACACTGAGCGGGCTCAGGAGAAAGCCAGCCAGGCCACGCCATTGTGAAGCATGCATTTGGTGGGCGGAGTTTAACACTGTCCTGCCTGACAAGCCGGCTGTCAGCTCACAACCGGCGAGCTCACGGCTGTCACGCTTCATTACTGAAACCTCATGTAACATATCAGCGTCACGTCCAACCTTAGACAGACGGCGCGTCTTTAGATGGCGGGAGTGAAGCTGAAGACGTTGGTCCACGCCGCATCGCCACGCAAAGTCTGACGTTTACGGCATGTGTGTGAATGACAAATGGAACACTACGCTACTGCTATCAGTTTGTGAGGCAGACTGCTTTGTCACAGCTGTCACCATTGTCGCAGTGTAATATCTGGTCTTTTCCGATATAGATGTCGCTGCTACATTGTACCGATAACTCTTCTTGCATCGCCTTTTTTATAATATTTTGCTCACGTTTTGAAACATGTTTTTCCCCTCTAAAGCCATTCATCGCAAGTCCCGGTACCACACTCCACAAATGTCGTGAGCCCTTACATGGCATGTGACTGCAGTTACCAGATTGTGGAAGTCACTATCTCTGCTGCGTCAAGCAGGATAATAGGTATAGCCCGTCGACACCTGTATTTCTGCTCTTCCCCTTGCAAAAGTGTACCACTCACCGACATTGTCAAGCAGCTGCAACCCTTACACGCAGCATGTGTACATCCGTGCCTATCACATGCCTCGCGCAAAAGCAGCCTAAACGACCATCTTCCTCGGTGGCGTCCAGCGCGCTCTCCTGTGTCTGGCTGACCGGCTCTCCAGTTTTGCCGTCTATACCGTGCAGATGTGTATGTTGGAAGTATGGTAGGGCTGCGCCTGCCTTCGGAAACCATGTGTATCTTATGCGCTACGTTGTTCTTCACATAACTTTGTGCTGCAACCAGCTTCACATGTTGACAGATTTCAACAAATGTTTCGACATGGGGGCATCGGCCTTCAAAAAGATCTGACACATTGGGAGCATAAAAACAAATGTGTAATAAACCGCCTTTTTACGCATGCGGACATACGTACGCATTGTACGCATACGTACGCATCACCATGTGCATGAGGAGACGGCGCAAGAGAGACGAGCTCAAGCTCGGTGCCTGACACGATGTGAATACCTGACACCATGCCATAAATTGCCAGGTAGCGGTAGACATCATGATGCCCAATGCTCAGTGCCCGCTCACTCTCGAATATCCCGCATTACAGTGCACCTGCCCCATACTGCAGCGCATCTGCCGCGCCCGCATGCATCATAACCGGCTCTGTCTGCCGTGACGTACGGCCTGTCACACTGTGACGGACGGGCCGTCACGGCGTGACACGCCTCTGCCGGTCAGCGGCGCGTGCTGCCTTGAAAGCGCCGTATCTAATGCATTTATCGCGCTCAGATAATCCTAATCGTCAAGCGCCGTCACCTCCAATCACTTAACGTGCGGTTGGCATCTGCCAGACTAGAATGCGTCGGCCCAAAATAGACGGATGGGTTTTGACTGGAGATCTGTGGCGCCGCTGGCTTCTCCAGTCGGTGCCAAACTGAGGTTCTGGGGAGGCGCGACACTCAGGTGCTCATGTCACGTCACTTCGCGTGCTAAGTGACGTCACTTCACCCGAGATCACTGGAGACCAGATGTGTCCAGTGATCTCGCCATAGAGTGTGCACCGCTCACACACCACCTCTCTCGTCCGCCCTGCGCAGCACGACCATTTGGCAGCTGTGTGTGACAGCTTTCACGAGGTGTCCACGTCACTCCACCAGGCCCTGGCCGTCCGTCACCGACCGTCAGCGTTCCTGGGACCAGTCTAGACCCGGCGACGCTGTCCCGCTCACAGGTCTGGAACACGGCGTGTGGAGGGCGCCACGTCCGTCCGCCGGTCCCGACGGGCGGCTACTGAACAGCAGTCCAAGCCAAACACCGGCCCATCTGGATCTCGCCGACCTCATGAGATGGGAGGAGAAACCCGGGGGGGTGGAGCCACGGGGGGTGCGAGTGAGTGGACAGGAGATAGAGAAACAGAGCAGGCCTGGTGCACATGAAGGAATACAGATGGAAGCGGAGGGGAGCGGGATTAGCAGAGGAGAAGCATAGAGAGAGAGAGAGGAAGAGAGGGAGAAGGAAAGAGAGAGAGCGAGGGAGAAAGAGAAAGAGAGAGCAGCGATAACAATATCATGTTGAGCGGAAGCCCACTTATAATGTTTAAGCCACCAACATGACCTATAGTGGCACGTATATTACACATGTGTTTTCTCAGTACAATTGCCTATTAAGTAGCGCAACATGTACGGTAAGCCCGTTCATAAGCACGACAGTACACTGTTTTTTACGCATCAGTTTACCTGCAACTGTGCTAATTGTGAAGCGGGTAGGAATATGTGCACCTCAACACTAACGCCCGCCACCCGGTTCATCGGGATAACGGAAGGCATGCGTCTCTATCGATCCACAACTATAAACACATCCGTCTCATCGTATACGCACTCTGCCGTTAAATGGCCGCCGCTGCGTTCCGCCCATGCGCCCAGAGCGATAAGAAGCCTATGGCCCCATCTGAGGTCGGGCCTGCAGGCACAGCGTACGGCTGCCGTGAGTTTGATCGTCGGCTATTGACGATGATCCACTGGCCGATAGGAGCGGCGGCGGGCTCCACCCGATGGCCGGAGGGGGCTGGGCGGCGCTCTCTCCGGACCGGGACGGCACGGCGCGAGGCGTCTCGCGTGAAGACGACAGGCCAACGGTGATAGAGCGGTGGGGAGGGGAGGGGAACAGAGCGCTGGGAGAACGAGGCCTGACGGATCCACTGTGGCAGGAGGCGTCTGAGAGCGAGGACAGGGTGACCAGTGCAGAGAACGCAGGGTGACGCAGAGGGGGCACATCAGAGAGGTAGTGGGGAGCGGATGATGGAAGAGATAGAGGTGGGGAGGGAGAGATGGGGAACTGAGTGGTCGGGCGGGGAAAATATAGTGATGAAATGACGGATTATTAGGACAGAAATGGCGGAGAGGCAGGGACGTGAAGAGGACAGAAAGAGGGGCGCCACAGGCCACGGAGAAGGCACTGCGGTGTTATCGGGAACTAAAATGAAGTTTACAAAATGAGTCGATTCGCTCGTGCAGTAAGTGTGGTAAAGGTCTGTTGCTTATAGGCGCTGTCATGAATATTATCTAGTGTAGTTGGTAGAGCTGATGCCTGTCCATAAAGTCCTGTTATTCACTACAGAGCTCTTCCTCGGATTGCAGGCGTCCTTCGCAAAGCAGTGAGGCTATCTAGAGGTAGCTAGCCTGCACATGTTTAGGGATTTTATGCACTGGAGAGCGTTCGATGCGCGAAATATTTTATTTGTGTCTTACCAGCTGATGTGTCTGGATCCGGCGCAGGAGCTGTGTGTAACCAAACGAGGACACATTTTCTGGCGCATAAAGTAAAAAGACGATTGTTTTGATAAATAGGTTGTGTTATCAAATTCATGTCATCCTTTGGCGGTGCGGCAAAGGAAATTACGATGATCTCAGTACGCAGTGCAAAACGTTATAGCAGTTATGATGTTACATCTTGTATAAGTTTGTTTCGATAGTTTGTTCGTCTCAGCGTCAACCTTGTTTGACTATGGTAATAATTTGCCAAACTTCATCATCATGCGTAGGCTCAATTACCTTTCCCAGAAGAATGCCGGGTGTTTATACTGCATGATGGGTTCGTAAACGTCTCCAAACCTTTTTCGCTCCCCAGCGGACGGGAACCTCATCGAGACACTATTAAAGATAAATAGATTGCAACCATGTCTGATTACAAAATGTTGCGTATAAGGCAAGACGCTTTTAATTCAGTCATTGGTGGGAGCCACTGCAAGCACCCTTTGTCAATGAAGTGGACGCAGGTAGCTTTTTGATACATCATCACGCTATGAGATCGTCTTTTTAACGACCAGTCAGAACCACAGCCATCATGTCCCATGGCCTCCAATCATCGACCGATAAGATGGCCCGGTGCTCGTCCATTCCCCCCTCCTCCCATGATGGATGGATGGGTAATCACCGCCCTCGGGGGCCTGTTGCCGGCGTGCAAATAGTGATCAGCAGGGAACGGTACGCGACGATTACCATCATGGTGCCTAGAGAAGCACAGAGTACGTCCACACCAACAGAGAGCGGGTAAGGAAACGACAGCGTCCACCAAAGACTACGGAGCGTGCTCAGAGGCGGCAATGTCCACTAAAATGCGCTGTGCGCTGCAGCGCCTAGAGGAGCCGCAAAAACGGCAGTCTACACCAAGGCACAAAGGACGGAGAAAGGAGGATCGGCACCAGCACGGAAAACGGAACACTCACGGGGGGATATATGAACACCTCAGCATGTGGGAGGCGCGCAGAAGTGACGGTGGCCACCTTAGGGCGCAGGGGGAGGGGGGAATGTTGCGCACAGTGTCGGCAAGTGCTCACCACGGCAAATAAATTTTACCAAAAGCAAACCCTTCCCACAGTGCTAGTTCGCTTTCATCCCCGTTTTCGCACCTTTCACCTTTTTTGTTTCCTTTACCATTTCAACGACTCGCCCTGCCATTCCCCTTTCAATTTTGATGGCCTTAGTCGTGCATACATGTATGGTACAAACGAAAGTAAGATCTCCCTTGGTGCTGCCGAACAAACAGATCCAGATTCCCAGCGCCTAGCCTCATGTTTTCTAATTGTCTGATTTGGACCCCTAGGTCGCCCCGCCCTTCCCACCCGAGTTGGGCGCGGTACGGCTCGACGAGGGCACAGCCGGGAGGTCCACCCGACTCCCGGCCTCGGTCAATCATCATCGGATGAATTATCCAGTGCAGGCCGTGTTTGTTCGCTGCAGGCTGTCCGTGGGTAGCCTCCCTCTGTGGTCTGAGATTTACACCCAGGTGAGCTAAATGTCAGGACCGGCACACGTCGGGGAACAATGCTGGTGTGAAGGGAAACCGTTTGTAGGCAGCATGTGCTTGCACGTGATGATATCGAAAACACGAGAGCAGCATTTAGATGCATGGGAGCAACAGTTCAGAGAATGCTGGGATGAAATAACAGTGATAGATTATGGCACCGCTAAGCAGTTGGAACATGAATAGTCCTTCCGAGCTTTGCCAAACCGCTCAGACATTGCCACAATTATGCCAGCGTATGTCACAGCCTATAGTGGGTCTGAGTGCGAAACTTTAGAGCAAGCAAACGAAAAATCTGCGGGCATACATCACCAAAGTAAAGTCACCATATAGCATTTTCCTCTCTCTGTGTGCATGACATGGACGAAATGCGCTGTGTTTTGCTACACACCAGGAATGAGCTGGAATACTTTCAAACGACCCCTGTTACCAACTTGCAGCCCGTTTTTCGCCTTACCTTTATATGCGTCGTGTAAATCATCCAAAGATGACCTGGTGAGTCGCTGTGGTGCAGACCTGAGCTCATAAGTGTCCCGTTTGTCCGTCTCATTCAGGACAAATATCCGCACAGCACCCAAGGGCACTCGAATTCCACACACGCCACTGCGGTACAGGCCGGTCTCCCGGACCAGGTGACCCCTGACCCGGGTCAGGCCGCGGTACACATGGATGACCCGCACCTTGGCAGTGACGTCACCGCCCTCTCCGCCAATGAGCGTCCGTACTTTCCCGGACAGCGTGATCTGAGAAGTGTTGACCGTGGCCTTGAATGACTCCCCCATGCACGGAGTCCAGTACTTTGTCATATTTGACTGGCTCCCATGGCATTCACATGTTCCCAGTACAAGCACAACACACACCAGAGTCCACAACACACTCGGCGTGGTTGGGTGGAGTCTCACAACGAGCGGCATATCAGCTGTCCGGGAGATGCCCGTGGGTGACACCCGCAGTTCAGATCGCCGCCGCCTCGGTCTGGCCACCTTCCACGGATGACGTGATCACCCCACCGGCACCGCTCCGCGGCCGCCGCCGCCCCGTGAGAGAGCCGCACAGAGGCGCGCCGCTGCCGCTCTCGCACGCGACTGGCAGCTGACCTCCGGCGCCGGCTCGTGCGGCCGACTCTGCGCGAGCCCGGGGCCGCCGGCCGAAGATTCCGGGGCCGAGACCCACCCACACACCTGGTGGATACACGACTCGCCCTCTCCCACGCTCGGCCCGTACGCATACGGAGCAGGGGCCCTGCCCTCCGCTCATGATGAGGTGGAGCATGGTCCGAATGGTCCAGCTGGAGAACGCGTCAGGCTAGGCTGGCAGCCGGGGCCGGCTTCACGAGGATAAGACTTCGAGGTAAGGTTGCTAAACGTTCGCTAATGAGCAGCTGACAATCAGTGATTCGCTGTTGCCTGAATGCGGACACCTTTCGAGGATGACGGGCACTGACTGACCCCAAAGACGGAAGAAATACCGGCACGGATATCTAAACCTAGACCGTCATAGCTCTACGGGAGGGGCAGCACTGCGTTGGCCTCAGGATTGCTTGACTAATGTAGCAAACCGCACATGCCACACTTTGGCAGTTACAGCTCGGTACTAGTAGCTGCAGCGCTCTTTCTCCCAAACACGGAGCCGCAAACGGCAGTCAGGCAATGAAACCATCATCGATGGGTGCTGCACACCATAAATGCAGCACCATGCAGGTCATTTTTGCTGCCACCACTAAGTAGAACTAATATTCCGCCTTAGGCAAATGGCATGGTCATTGCTTGTTCGGTGAGTTTTCTATGCAACATTTCTCCGTCGTCGATAGGTTCAGTTCCTGCAGTCATGGCAGTTGGTCGGTGGCTTCAGTTCCGGTAGTGATGGCCGTTGGTCGGTGGCTTCTGTTCCGGTAGTGATGGGCGTTGGCGGGTGGTTTTAGTTACGACAGCAACGCTAGCGACCGCGAAAGGCCGTCCCACGTCCGGGATGACCAGACGCTGTTCCCTGACTCAATCTCTCTAGCAAGTGTACACGTCGTCCCAGGAGCAAACTATCGTAGTGCCCACGGAGCACGCTCCTCGGCTCAGCAGAGGGCAACAACGGCGCCCAATATCGCTGATATATGTCAAGATAACACAACGATATGAAGCACGAAGTCGCGCGACAATTTTAGGCTTATTCTGTGCACAGAAAGGCGAAGCGCTCTGATGCAAAGGGAGACCCAAGAACACCATCGGGCTCACGCTCAAAAATGGTCGAAAAGCCTTTATTCTTAGGTTTAGCTTTCCGGTAATTTGCTCCGTGCGGGAAACCAGGCCTGCTTGGGGGAATTATCCGACTCTGCTGGCTGCTACGCCAGTACGGGAGTCAAAATCGGTCCGTGTTCCCATCGTCTGCCAGTATTGTAGCTGAGGTCACTTCCACCACAAACCCGTCCTGACACACCCATTCAAGGGTCCCTCGCGTTCATCACGGCGCGGCTCCGTCGCGGCTCGCGTGCCTCGCGGTTCGTGCAGGTCAATAGAGACATCAGCAGCGGCCTTCAGAAGGCTGTCGTCACCCCGGCTCACGGCATGGCCAAACCCGTCGGGTGGGTACGAGCCAGCGGCGCGCCATTTGCCGGCCGTCAGCGGCGCGCGCCCACAGTAGCGCACCTCCGCCGAATTAATCCCATCCGTCGCTGGCCGGCGCCGACATGCTTTCGCCATCGGGTCGGGTGTCGGCAGGGCACGCGCCGGCCGCCGACCGATGGTGACGAGGTGCCGCGGCGGTGAACGGGTAGGCCGAAACGACCTTCGAATAGTCATCTTGCAATGGCTACAATGAGACATGCAAAAAAGAAAATGAGATATCGGAATCGACTTCTCCGCAGCATGAATACCTCCTCGCTGTCTTCCTTAGTTGCCCCAGGCTTTGATCTTTGGCTAAACGACTTGTTTTTCTGCGTGCTCGCATTAAGTTGTTGTTGGCTTGTTATTACTGGAGGGTGGGCGTGTAATAAATAGGTGTCTGCCCCACCACATGATGGCTATCATCGGTGTTCAGCGATAAGAGGTCACTACCACTTACCAATTATTGGGAGCACGTGACAAAGCGGTCCTAACTGCGGTCCTGTGTCCACTGTACTCATCGCCCTGCCCAATATTGTCTCCCAGTTTTAAGAAACTCTTACACGAAGTGGCGTGCAGTTTGCAAGAGACTGCATTGTTCTCTTGTTTATTATCTGCTGTTTATTTAGAGCATAAGCAGTCACGGCCAAAAGCCCAACTGCGGAAGCAGTCCAGTTTTAATGACAGTAAATACACGATGTACACACCAAATAAAAACACAACCATACACACATACACAAAATACACAGCCACACATGCACCATGCAAACACACCTCAGCTTTAAGAGCTCACTAGATACTATTGGTTTGGTTCCTTGTGTCGTTTACAACGCTGACGCAGTTCTCCTGCACGTCTGAATGCCTTCCGTGACAGCTTGGGGCGGCACACACCGATAGGCCTTTAGTTTGAGCACACCTGAACATCCCGCCACTGACGGTGCCCTGTGAGAACCAGCCGACTCTGCAGCCAACGCTGGTCGGCGCCAATCGAATCTCGGCGCAGCTCAGCCGCACGCTCACTCGGCGCCGGCGCCGTTTTTGTGGAGGCGTCACCTCCATAAGAGCAGGGAGGTGTATGCCGCCGCGCCCGACGCCGTAAAAACACCGTGCTGCCACTACTCAGACGTGAGCCGGCTCGGGGGGGGGGGGGAGGCGGGGGACCGTAACTTATCCACCGGCGCCCGCGTCCTCCCGACGGAGGTGAACTAGAGGGCGCGGTGGTGTACCGCGGCATATCTGGCGTCGACGTAGACCGTGCGCTGTGTGTCGGGGGGGGGGGGGGGGGGGGGCACCTCTGACCGCTCGCCTGAAGAAAATAGCTAAAAAATCAAAGGGAACAGGAAACAGGAGTCTGGTATATGAGAAGGCATTGAGGGAACAGAGATACAGGTTTTGCTGCTTGCGAATAACTATCGAAAATCAGGGCCGACGGCGTACGGTACATAACGTACGTACGTACGGTGCCGACAAAACAAACACTACGATTCAGAAATCAGCAGCTAATGATTATGAGAGAGCCAGTGGGAAACAGAACCCACTGCCCAGTTTCCACAGAGGGATTACAGAAACCAGGTTCCAACGTGGGAAACGATGCATATGCCCGGATGTAGTGGACTGACTTGAAACGCCACCATGTAGAAGAGCGTAATGTTATGTGCCGAAAAAAGCTAACGATGCAACAACCAGCCGACAGCTTTACTCTCCTAGTTAGCTCAATGCCATCAAGAAGTTAAAGCAAAACAAGTGGGTGTTTACCAACGACAAAATAAAAGCTCTGTGCAGCGTTGTCTTTACAACCATGTCATGATCAGATTGGGCTTAGATCGGGATCATGCTTTTGCATTTTAAAGTCGCGGCGCACTTTTATTGCCAGCCAGTCATATTTTCGCAGCAAATACGGTCACGCTTCTGGTTATGTTGTAAATATGGATATAGTCAAGCCAATGCGTGTGCCATCACTGCAGCGCCACAGGACCATATATATATATATATATATATATATATATATATATATATATATATATATATATATATATATATATATATATATATATATATATATATCAATGCAATGCAACATCTAGCAATGCAACAACAACCAGCCGCACATTATGTTGGCTACCTAATTGCCGTTAAGAATATAAAACAAAACAATAGGGTGTTAACCAACTTAAACATAAAAGCTCTGCGTTGCGCTTTTTATACAACGGAGTCATGCTTGAATTGAGCTTGGATCTGCATGATGGTTTCGGATCTCACAATCGCAATGCCACATATTGTAACCAGGTTAGACACTTTCGCGGCAAACACAGACAGACTCCTGATTATGATGTAAATATGGATATAGTCAAGTTAATGCCGCTGTCACCACTGCAGCAGCGGAACATCGTATATCCGGGAACATTTGCAAAACCAAAAAGTGCGGGAACCGGTAGCCAAATTTGCTTTCCAAAATTGCCAAAAGAGGAAAAATAAAACCGCAATAGCATGCAGACAAATGTTGGATATAAGTATCGCTCCGGAACGAAAAGCATTGCGCCGGAACGCTCTCTGAAACTAAAGAAAGCGAGAGTTTTCTTTGCTTCACCCACCTTGCCTTACGTATAATGGGTACAGCTGGCCCACGTCATATCCTAGCATTCCCTAGCTGGCATTTTTCGCCCTTGTTCCATCCTGGACAGGGTTGACTTTACAGAAGTCATTCTCAAGTATCTTGTACGCATTCAATAAGCTGGCAAGTGTCTCTTGTGTAATCCGCGCATGGTTTCCCTTCACATTTTCCTACATGTTTACCATTAACTGCATTCCATTATGATATTTCACTTACGTAATGTAATATACCTAGTACCTGCATTTTTTCAGTCACTCCCAGTTCCATGCGGGATATGTCTGCAGCCCCAACCAGCGCAAAAGCATTCTTCCCCTCCCGAATGACGAGTATCCTGATGTCGCCCTCTCGCACCAGAGAGTCGCAGAGGTCAGAGTCCTGGAACACCTCCACCACCACCCTCCTCCTCTAGATGGCCGCGTCGCCGGCTATTACTCGGATCACGTGCACAAGGCCGGTACTCTCCTCATTATGTAGACCTGTGACCCTCCCCGTCACCACAAGATTGCAGTGTCGGTACGGCGGAAGCGTCACATAATGAAGGCTGCGTCTCAAGTATCCACAGGCGCTCCAAGTTTCACCAAAAACGAGCCTTTCTTGCTCAATAAAAGACTTCTAAATGTTTTTTGATTTTATACAAAAGGATATATAACAATATTTGTAAAATAGAAACCACGAAATGAGAAACTTTGATCATCCGCAACTTTCACAAAACACAAAAATAAATCATGCACCACCTTTGTGAACTAAGGCTATTTACGCTGACAGTATATCGGGAAGTGCTGGTTAAACGAAATTATCAAGAAAACACTTGGAGAGCTCATGCAAATTGATAGTGACAAACGAGAATGAGCGTTGCCATGAAATGTCGGCTGTTCTGATCATATCTCTCAACTGTTGCTTGATGTTGTCGCTTATCCATTGCCCTGGTAAATATGACAACTCTGGCATATTTAAGGTCGGCTATTTTTGGCGTAAGAAGCTACAATGCCGGAAATACCCGGGTTTTTCACATATCAACAGAGAGTGCTACAGTTGCAAATATGGTCTGCCTCAGCAACGTGACATCAATGCCCACATGTATCAGGGATCAATATTGAGGTGCATCTCATCACTTGTTTTATTTGCATATTGATTGTCGTGCTGAGGCAAGGAAACGTCCAGTACTCGGCATCCAAACTCGCCTGCGGTTTTCACTACCGCCCCATTTACCTGTAAGCTGCAGAAGTGCGCTTCCATTTCCCTGTTAGCTGCAGAACTATGTCATGGAATGTGCACAGTACTCACCACCTGGTGCAGCTCGTCATGTGCAGTACGGCAGTGAACATACCTGAAACAAGGAGCACGTCGTTAGGTTCATGATCGTCGGAGTTTAATGACGCGATCAACATCGCAGGTAATTTAGCATCGCAATACTAAAATACAATACAATACACTCCGATCACTGTGGAAGACGACGGGACTGTCAGTCGTTACCAAAGAAGAAACTGATCGCCAAACTCGGTACACGGCCGCTAAGCGAACGATCTCTGCGGCTTCTTCCGCTCGGACGTTGGCGGACGCTTTTCTGTCATAATCACCAGTGGCCATGAACACAGCTTAAAACTTCTTTCTTTAATATACCCAAAGCTTGCCTGGAAGTGATTTTCACCAGAACGTCTCACGTATTGCAGGTCGGTTATTGACAGCATAAAAATACCAAGCTCATAACAACGAAAACCCAGGAGCAGACGGTGCTTCTTACGTATTCAAGATCTTTGAGAATAGTCGTTACTTTCCAACATTTCTCCGTCCTCCCTCGTCGCACGAAGTTGAGATAGAAAAAGAGCCCTTAAAACTGCAAAACTGTCAGCGGATCGGCATTCTGACATATATCCAAATGCCCCACCATGAGTATCACGAACCTGAGCTACTGTGGCAAAGTTGAATGTTCATAGTGAAATCTTCATCAAAATGTGTTTTACCCAAGTGGCATGATTTGCCAACTCACATGACCCGAAATGTAGCACATACCACAGAGACACAGACAAATACGAGAATCGTTTACCGTGTGACGTGGATGTCACAAAGCGTGTTTTCATAGGGTCAGAGTCTTCCTTTACACCGGCGTCATCGAGGGATCAACCATACAGACTTGAGAACGCCCGTCAAACCTTTATGGCCCTCACTCACGCAAGTGGGGACTGCCTGAGAAAACAATAAATTTGTACTTAAAAAGTCTGGCTAGCGACTCCCTGTTCTGGGGAAAGATCCCCGTCCGTTTTTACACTCATTAGGCGGGTCACCTCACAGAGGGGAGCAGCCACTTCCCAGTCGAGACCGGCCAACACCCAGCACGCCACCCATCTCGTCGCCGAGGGGTGGCCAACTGTTTGTTCTAACAGGCACCTCTGGGCCTCGCCCCTGTGTGTGCCCAACACCAACTCAGCTGGACGAGCACTGCTGGGCACCACCTCTATGAAAGGTGCACAGCTGGTCTGGATGATACAGCTGGTCTGGATGATACTGGATGGGGTGAGACTCAGCTGGACAAGCTGAGACTCACCTCTGCATGATATGTGCAGCTCATTCAGACGAGACACCCTCTATGCATCGCGTTTGGCCTGTCCACACGAGCACCGTTAAGCTACATGCGAGCAGTGTCGTCTTTTGTCGCATCAGCCACGCGACTTTGCATATGAAGCGTGACACTCGGCGCCTCGTGGGCATCCGAGGCAAGGGAGTGTTATTTACTGACATTGTATGGACGGTGGGCTTGTACTAAATTGGTGCTGGGACGACTTTTTCCTGGACTTGTTAGTATGCCACGAGAGGCCACGACCAGCCGTTTGAAACTCGTCGGGGCACGAGTGGGAACGCGTCTGACAAATTGAGGAGGGGAGGGGAGGGCTATCCCACAGAAAGAGGACCTGGCGAAGACGCAAAGCTTACGTTGTTCTTGGTCATCCGCCGACATAGGACTGCTGGGGTGGCATGGGTAACGACATCGTGGGCTGCATAACTACCCCATTCGACCAGGCTAGGAAAATAAGTTTAACAATTCAAACGAGCACATGTCAAAAACACAGATATGTCTTTGCCTCCTTCTGTTGGTTTCAATGAGAAAAAAACAGAGCGAATTCACACATCTGAATTTCATGCCACGGTGCGTTTTGACAGCATTAACAGATACATTAGGATCAGAAGACAAAGATAATAATCTCTGTTTAGTTTGGCGAGAGTCGTTGCTCTCTGTCTCTCTGTTTCTCTCTCTCTCTCTCTCTCTCTCTCTCTCTCTCTCCTCTCTCTCTCTCCTCTCTCTCTCTTCTCTCTCTCTCTTCTCTCTCTCTCTCCTCTCTCTCCTCCCCTCTCTCTCTCTCCTCTCTTCTCTCTCTCTTCTCTCTCTCTCTCTCTCTCTCTTCTCTCTCGCTCTCTCTCTCTCTCTCTCTCTCTCTCTCTCTCTCTCTCTCTCTCTCTCTCTCTCCTCTCTCTCTCTCTCCTCTCCTCTCTCTCTCTCTCTTCTCTCTCTCCTCTCTCTCTCTCTCTCTCTCTCTCTCTCTCTCTCTCTTCTCTCTCTCTCTCTCTCTTCTCTCTCTCTCTCTCTCTCTCTCTCTCTCTCTCTCTCTCTCTCTCTCTCTCTCTTCTCTCTCTCTCCTCTCTCTCTCTCTCTCTCTCTCTCTCTCTCTCTCTCTCTCTCTCTCTCTCTCTCTCTCTCTCTCTCTCTCTCTCTCTCTCTTCTCTCTCTCTCTCTCTCTCTCTCTCTCTCTCTCTCTCTCTCTCTCTCTCTCTCTCTCTCTCTCTCTCTCTCTCTCTCTCTCTCTCTCTCTCTCCTCTCTCTCTCTCTCTATCCTCTCTCTCTCTCTCTCCTCCTCTCTCTCCTCTCTCTCTCTCCTCTCTCTCCTCTCTCTCTCTCTCTCCTCTCTCCTCTCTCTCTCTCTCTCTATCTCCTCTCTCTCTCTCTCTCTCTCTCTCTCTCTCTCTCTCTCTCTCTCTCTCGCTCTTCTCTCTCTCTCTCTCTCTCTCTCTCTCTCCTCTCTCTCTCTCTCTCTCTCTCTCTCTCTCTCTCTCTCCTCTCTCTCTCTCTCTCTCTCTCTTCCGGCGGAATAAAGGAGGAAGGGACATTTCTTCCAATGTCCAGCACGACCTTGGTGACACCAGCCGGACCTCGACCCATGGAGAGTGTCGCCGGCGCCTTGCAAGTGTGAGCCCGGGCGGAGACGTACCAGCACCACGGGTTAGCATCCTGCGCCACAAACGGGGTCAGGGGCTGGGCTGCCCGTCAGTGCTTAGATGACCGGGTGCATCACACTGTGGCGATTGTACAAAAAGCCGAAGTATGCACATCTCACTGGACATTAACGTCTAAGGGCAGGTAGAGTGATGTCCGAATGAGACCAGCCGCTGTTGTGCGTGGGCTCTCACCGTAATGCCGCCACCTCCCTGCTCAGTGAGACGGATCTCACCGTCACAGCCGGCCGATCTGTAGCAGCATTAGGCACGCGCGTAGTGTCCATACTGTGTTACTTCCGGTAGTGGTGAGCAAGCTGTGTCACGGGCTGCGGTATCGAAAAAATGTGAAACCTGATCGGAACTATCGTAGGTGGCTTAACAAAATTCATAGGTAAACGAATACATTTGCTGTTGAATTCCTTCCTAAAAACCATTTCTACAAACCACGTAAGACCACAAGTACAGAGATGACAACAAAACCACGTTTAAAAAGGGTCTTACAATCGGCTTACATGTTAACCTATCAATTAGCAATAAAGAGTTTAGGTGAAAACAAGTTAAAATTTAAGTTATTGACCTATATCTCAGACATTCGGTAACATACAAGCATATTCTACGTTCACACTGAATAATGCATTTATTTTTCAAACTATCTCATACCATGCCAGATCGCAAAAACTAATTTCATACTATATTTTGACTCCATTTTCTACCATTTTCCAAAGCCAATTATTTAACACTACGCTCCGGGGCAGTATCGTCGTCGCGAATCATCCTGCGCAGCGCCACAGGAGATATTTATCGTTCTCACACCAGCAGCGAAATGGGACCGAGCAACAGAGCGCTTCCAAGATAAAGTTCAAGTGTCACAAGTGAGGACAAAGTGCCAGGTCAAGGGCCAGCGATAGTCATTTTTGAACAACGTCGCCAGGAAGCCATGGCTGGTTGTAATCTAATGTGGACATTTTTCACAATTCCTGTCAGCAGCCCCACTTCTAAAGAGGCATAAAATTATGAGTGCATTGTGAACAGCCAGCAACACCGTTACTGTCTTCACAAGTTCTAATTCGCCAACAGTGTTCATAGTACTTACCTTCCCAACCCCCACCACGCCACGCATGCACACACGCACACCCATCGGCAGCACCACAGACTGCCATGTGACTGCCGCTCCCTTCCCGTGTGCCAGATGACACCGTTCGAAGGGCGCGCTTCGCCCACCCGACAATGTACCGAACAGGCCTGAGCAATGGCCCATCGTTCGGTTAAAGCACAGCACGCAGGATTGTGGGACGGTCTGGCCCGGGCCTCGGTCCGGCCGGCCGGTCGGTCTTAGGTCGACACGTGCCGCACACGCGTGTAGCCCCTCGCCGTTTATCAGGAGGAGGAAGATCGATTGCAGTGGGCACTGTCGGTCGCCGCCAGTGGCAGGAAAGACGACTTTGTAGCGAACAAAAAGACGAAAAAGGTGCGCCACGAAAAATAGACTGCAAGGTTGGAAGCCAGAAAAATGGTCAATAGATAGTCACATTAGTGTCACAGAACATGCAGTGAAATGAGCACGAGCGTGCCAGCGAGGAAATGGCCTACTTGAGCTTAGGCTTGCCAATTAACACCACGTGGGCTCGCGCTGACAAGCTAAGTAATAACCCTGTCGCCCCTTGACTGTCGCGTCAGCGCACACACACCCTAGCTGCCGCGATTGGCAGTAGCCAGTCTCCCATGTGACAGAGGCGGTCTCCACCCTTGGCATGACAGGATCCGCTAGTTTGCGGTGCGGGTACCACTACCTGGGTGCTGGGCTCGCTGTGTAACATGCTAAATACAAAACGAGATCCGACAATGGCTGGTGCCTCTCCTCGTAAAATACGTTGAATTGCTTCGCTTATTCTGACGCAATGGCATGTCAAACGTATGGCGAGCAAACTGTTACTGTGAGAAAAATGAGACGCTGTTTACAGAGAGACAAAATCAGACTCCATGCTGTTTAGTTTCCGACGGTGCTAATCCCCCCTTTGGAACATAGATTGCGTTTAAGCTTAGATGCATGTGATAGATTATGAAATAATATGCTGCGTACGCAAACAGGCAACTGCATTTTATGTGTACATGAATGACAGATTGAATTAACTAAATGGCAGCCTTGTGCCTTTTTCTACCTGAAATGGCAACAAATGTATGCATTTCGTCTAAATGTAGCTGCCGAACAAGCTTGGTCATTGCCAAATAGAGCACATACCTTGTTCTCATCTGATGCAAAACGTCGCGACATTCACGAAATGGAAGAGCATAGAGTGCCACCAAATTGCGTTCTCGACCCCAGTCCTGATGTAGCCATCACAAACGTGGTTATCAAATGACCAACATCGCACCCATCTTATGAAGTAAAATAGCCTAAGCCTTGCCCTTTGTACTTGCACTATATAAACCACCAGAACGATATACATCACGAAGGGATGAAAGCTGTTGCGACTTTAGTGAAGCGTCCGTCAGTTTCCGTTCTTTGCGCCCATGGCTCGTCTACGACGACCGATAGGCTAAACACCACTTGGAGTGCATTAAATAAACAATATTAACAATGAGTAAACAACAGGAACAATCTTGGGCTCTAATGTGGCCATTATTTTCTCATTTACCGGCAATTTATTATCCCAATGATAACAGCGCGTTCAAATCTCACTAAAACACGTGAGACGTCCAACTTACGACATGACATCAAACCTCGTTTTCCCGCAGCCAATGTTTCGTGCGTCTATACTGTGCATAGTGCATACGTACATACGGACGACATACTGACGTGACTATGCTAGACTATGGTCTAACGTGCTAGACTATACTATGGTCTAACGTGCTAGACGTGCTAGACTATGGTCTAACACGTCCACTTGCTCATGTGTGGGTATCGCGGCCCACCTGATGGGTGGAGCTCTATTGACGAGGGAGGGACTGCAGACCTGCGCACAAATACCGGACAGGGAGGAGCCTACTCAGCCTCGCCCAGTGATTGAACGTCAGCGAATCTTTATTTTAATTGGTGCACCGTATTCACATCCAATCAATGTGTTGAAAAGGCTTCTTTACCGGCATACCACCCCTAAAAAACACCCCTTACTCAGGAACAAGCGGTTAAGGCTGCAAAGAAGGCGACCTCTTTCTCTTGCGTATACTAAACAAGTGCAGAACATCCTTTGGTCAGGTACGATGTCTCCGCATGCTTCCTTTCATGAGTAAAAGGCAGCATGAGGCACTACAAAGCCAAAAGAAATACTGGAGGAAGAGAGAAAAAGGCACCAGATATGCATTTATGCCTTGCAATACATACACTGCACAGCGATGCATACTTTTAGCAGCTAATGTACGCGTTATGCAGCATTCAAGTGGTATGATGGCAAGGATGAAAAACTGCTGAAATTGTGGCTTAAAGCCACCTTCCTCACTATGTTTTGAAGCGAAACCACCTGTTTCTCACCTGCGTATTTTCTGGGCATCCTGAAGCTGCTACGCGATATTTTGGTCGCTCCAACAAGCGCAAAGGCATTCTTTCCCTCCCGAATGACGAGTATCCTGATGTTGCCCTCTCGGACGAGAGAGTCGCAGAGATCAGGGTCCTGGAACCCCTCCACCACCACCCTCCTCCTCTGGATGGCCGCGTCGCCGGCTATTACTCGGATCACGTGCACAAGGCCGGTCCTGCCTTCATTATGCAGACCTGTGACCCTGCCCGTCACCACAAGAGTACCGCGCTGGTACAGCGGACACGTCATACAGCGCAGGCCGCGTCTCTGATATCCACAGGCGCTCCTCACCACCGTCACCAGCATCCACACTGTCAACACGTTCGTCCACATCACGTGCTGTCCATACTCCACACGACAATCACCAGCCGCGTCTGAGCCAGATGAACTCCCCTCGGTGACTGTCGAGACACGTCCTGTGCTCGCGCCGCTCCCCACACACCACCGGAACAGGGGAGAGGGTGCAGCTTCACCGTCGGTGGGACTCCACCCTGTGCCGAGGTCGGGGGCACCGCCTCTGGCGCCGGCCGGCCCCGTCACACGGCCCCTATTTACTCGGCAGACTTGTCAAGACGACAGCTGATGGCCGCTCTGCTCGCGGCAGCACCGGTGGCGTTTGCGGCCCGTTGCGCTTACGCGGCACCGGCAGCAATCTCGCTCAAAAGACGGGGTGGAGTGGCACCGGTGAGCCAGATGCTAGCCGGATTAGAATGTTGGGGGCGGGCAGGACTCTGCATATTATCACTAACGTATTGCTACGATTGTATCGGAGAGCTAGGTGTGCGGCTTGGGCCCCATTAACGCCTACCACGAACAAGCTGATGTCTTAGTCTGCAGTGGCAGCTCCACGGGGGCTGCCGAATTGCTTTGTGCAAGATCGGAGGCGTCAGCTGTTTGATTGATTTGATTTGATTGATTTGAAGATTGATATCCAGTAGCATTTATTTATATGCACTTTGCACTATCGATATGCTCTAAGCGCACTATCGTTCAACCCAAAACTTCCAAAATGAATACAAAACTAAATGTTTAAAAACGTAAAGTCCTGATCCCATCAGCTAATAGCTAGTTTGCAATTTGCTCATTTCATAAGCCATCCGTAATGATCACTTGGAAAGGAATGTGTTTCAATTAGTAGTTTCACCCTCGTTCTGATAGTAAGGGTCGATGCAACTACAGTCCGTAAGCTTTCTGTAAATACCTGCCCTAGTATGTCGTGCAATCACGCCTAACTTCTAATGAGGCTCTGGGACATCCATTGCAGGTGTTTGGACAAAAAGTGCCCAAGCGTTTCCCATGCCTGAGTACCGACGCCTTTCTAGGAATGATGACCGGCACTCAATGGTTGGTGCTTGGGAGGGGTATGGCTGGGGCCGGCAACCAACGATTTCGCGGACGGCGCCGGCATTGTTACGTCAACAGAGTACTACATCATAAATAAACGTATAAACCGTTTAGGTTTCGTGTCGCTACAAGGCATAGTCTTGTAGCTAAAAAGCTGGATTTAGAGCACTGTGAAGTTTGGCCTGGCACGGTGGGGTCAATTATTGAGCCGGCGGCAACGAACGTATTACCAGTCACAAGATCTCGTTAAGACCAATGTACTGCTCTAGCCAAGCTAGGCTCTATCTTCAAGTGGGACATCGCCCCGCCTCCCTTATCAGTACGTATTATAAAAGACGGCCAATCAGAGCCGGGGTTATCATAATCCTGCCGGTACATTCCACAAAATATATTCCATGGATTCCAATGAGTATTTTTTGTTATTCAAACTGTTCCTAAACAGACAGCAATATCACAGAGTGAGATTCAAGGCAGAGGCCTTAATATCGCCTCTTGCGAAACAAATCAATCGAAATGCTGATTAGAAGCCGTCAGCAGCCGCTACTTGTCCGACGAATCTACTTATGAGTTAGATGTAGTCGCACGCTTATCTGATTCACATGGTGTAAAAAGGCTGTCTAATGTCGCCTTTACCTGGAGTAATGAGGTGATAATAACGGAGTAAAGTCTCGGCCACATCAAAATGTATCTTCATGTTTACGATTTACGAGGGAGCCACGTGGTCTGTAATCTGATGCCACACCTGATGGGGACAAAAAGTTCAGGGTGGTCCGATTCAACGTTATCTGTAATCCTAATGGGCAGCTATGCATTTAATAAAGATTTCAACGCAAACATTCTCCACCTGGTACGTGCCCGTGTATCAGATTTGTTTTCTTTTCCTACGCCAACTGCCAAACTTTCCTCTTCAGTGCAAAGAGATACGATGCATTCAATCTGAAAATGTCATAGCGTGCCATTTATTTTATTTGCCATGTATTCTTCACATTGGACCTTGACAGACGCAATGCAGAATCCATGTTCTACTTGATATGGACTCGCTTACGTGTTTGAGCAAAGACATTCAACTGATTGCCGGCAACATCATTCAGACTGGGCATTCAGATTGTTAAGCTTAACAACTTATCAGTATTCTGCTATAGCATCGCTACAGCAATTCCACTGTATCCCGTTCCTCCAGCGTTCTTTGCAATACACCGTCCACGCCTCATAGCTTTCATGCAACACCCAAAGTTGAGCATTGTTTCGAATCTGTGACCTCCTTTGGACTATCTACTAACTTTGCCCGGTGAACGGCACCGACACCCGACGACTGAAAGCCTGAACGCATCAGCGTACTGTGGAGGTCACGTGAGGATTACCGGTAAGTGGAGGGCGTGCGCACTGGTCGTCTCCGCTGTACTGCATTCAGCGCGGCCCACGCCGGGTAACGCGTCTCAAAGCCTGCCGTCGACGCTGGAGCGTCTGAGGGCGGAGCTGAGCGGCGCCGCGCGGCGGTCGGACCCCCAGCAGAGAACGGCACGGCAGCTGAGACACCATCCACCGCTGACGAGTCCAGGGCCGATCGTGCGGCGATGGCGGAGCCGCCCCACCGTAACCGAGATGGGTACCCAGAACGGACCGGCCGACGCCAAACTAATTGAAGACCGGCACTAATGCCCACAATGGCAACGCGTCAAACGATGGATTATTGACGGGCGAATGGCTTTGTCTGGAATGTGCAACGCCCCGAGACATTCTTGGGTGTGATTTGTTGGCAGTGGCCCCATGCGGGAAGATCAATTCGTGGAGCTGATTTATTGAGCTAGCCGAGTCGGCCTGCAATTCGTGCAGACTGGACCGGTGGGGCCGCGTGCTCGATCCAGACAGCTGGGACGGCCGGAAATGGCGCGTGTTGGGCGTGCCGACAGCGTGAGCCGAACAATCGCTGTCATCTCACGCTCCGCCCAAATATCATCTGTTAGGGGTACCTGCACTGACGCCGGGTCACTACTCACACAGAAGAGCTACGGTACAGCCGCCCGTGGGAGTAGATGTACCTGTTGTCAGGCGTTGCGTGGGCGTTGAGAGCTATGTCCAACACCCAAGAAACGCTGCTGATACAAACTACCCGCCAATGACAGGGGCGAAAGGCTCTCAGGAAAACCGTAACATGTCGCAACTTACGATCCACACAAATGGAACATGGAAAAACGATCAAGCCACGGCACCAGCAGGGCGGAGTAAGCGTGAAATTCCGTGCGTGCACCCCGGCTGAGCGGTGGTCGGTCTCCCGCTGCGGGTATGTGGACTCCACCCAGACCGGCGGCCCCGGCCGTCTGACCCCCGGCCACACGACCAAAGCCAGAGCCTCCTCCTCAGTGACAGACTGTGAGTGGCAGCCTCGTGGCATTCAAAGGCACTGTGGTGTTCGCGTGTGTGTTCACGAGCGCATGCTTATCGATGATCGATTGGAAGCAGATCCTCGTCGCTGCAGGCAGCCGCTACTGATCGAGTTTAGGGCGGCGGGCACGCTGAATAAATCAGCATTAATTATTTCCAGGTTCGCAACCGCCTAACCTGAGAGAACACATGAGAAAGAGAACGATCTTACCGCACACAAAGCTACTCCGTCGCTTATGCTGATATTTGTCTCGGGAATACATTAAATCCGGTTTACTGATCCTTGTAAGTGGTGGCCTGCATGCAGATGGTGGATAAAGTTGCGGGAGCGTGCGCACAAGTTACTGCCGAGCCACGCTCGGCACGGACCAAGTCCTCGCTGTCGGTCGCGTACATAACGCACGCGGGTAAAACCGAACCCCATTAGCTTACACTTAAAGAACTAAAAGACATTCAGCCGCCTCGTCGCCGGGAAAAACTTAAGGACCAGTCAGCCAGCGCGAGAACAGCAGGTATAGGCAGATTAAACAGTGTAAAATGCATTGCTTTTTAAAGAGATGTATAAGCTACGTATGTGCTGACAATAGCAGTACATGGTGTTTTACAGGACGGTCTCAAATACGTGATGCAAAATTCGTGACTTCATCGTGGAAAAAGCCTCAAAAGTCGCTCTAGCCACCAAGCGGGCGGGACTGGTGAGCTCCACTCAGCGTCCTGATCGCTTCCGCGAGCGGCCGCACGGCCGGTGACTGCTGCAGACGATAGGGCGGTAACACGAGACGAGCCGGACGGACCGGCCGCCGCCAATGACGGATTTAGGTGTGACGGACCGATAGCGACCGTCACACCCATCGGCAGCGGTGCAAAAGACTGCTGGCCCAGCGTGGTGAAGCGCGGACCATCCGACCGCACCCTGGCTTGAGATGGTCTGAATGGAATGTGCTGTCAGGATGGAGCTAGAGTAGGGAAAGAAGGGAACTGAATCTGTCTGGTATACCACTGATCCATATGTCAATACGTTTTTGTGTGCTATTTTGGAGGGGCGCCACAAACACATAATAATAAAAAATAAAACACATAATCATCTTGCCTTTTCATGCCTACTAATAGTCCAATGTTGGTAGTTCTACCTTCGTCGATGCAAGTTTCAATGCATTGCAAAGATCGCATTTGTCGAAGAAAGCGTAGAGGAGCCCCTGTGGTAATGCTCTGAAAAACCTGATTTATGACATTCTTACGCAACGTGCTTCTAGTATCACAATCTAAGCGTTCAATAAAAACGCTGGTTAGCATAATGATATTCACCACTAGCGCTTTCCACCCTGCCAAGAGTCGTTTGGGTAGTGAACGGAAGAGATTTGTCGGTAGGTTTCGTTCTACGATCTTTGGTTTGCTCTAAGTAGCTTTTAGTCAAAGCACGAAAGGCATGGTGGTGTCAACATTTTTGCAACGTAACACATCCAAGTTCTTTGGCTCATTAAGACAGGAGGAAAACACTTTACATTCCCCTTGGCACAGCGCCCCGGAACTATTTCAACTTGATTGTTCAGAAGGGTTGAAATCTTTGCTCAGAAGTGTCTTTCCATTCACCGTTACTATTTAGCACGCGCAGTTCACAATCGCAGCTAATTCGATCAGCGCTTGTTGTCCGCGGCAGCACGGTTTACGACCCACCCCACATCGGCTGGCTACGGACAGCTGTCCATTGATAACCGGGGTCCGCACCTGCAGAGCTGTATAGTGTCACGTGCCGTGACTAAATCACTGGAATCAGACCAGGCATTCAGCGGTGGCGGCTGGTCAAAAAACCCATCCGACCTGCCGGGTCAGGCACCGGCTGCGGTGACAGATGTGACGGTTGGGCCGCCACACCCCGCTTTAATTGACTCGTGAGTCTGGCCTGTTGACATCCGCGTGTAACAGAGGCCGTGGGAGAATACAGGATTCGGTTGGGAGAGACACGTCGAGAGGCCAGTGCGAGGTCCACAAGTGCTGCCTTCTAGATTGGCATACTTGTTCATATTGCCACACCGCTTCCACAGCATCTGGCAGGCTTCTTATTGTTTCGCTACGTGACCCTATTCAGCGACGGAGATGACACTGTGTGTAGAGATCCACTGAATCGACACCGTGTCGGCTCCGCAGCTTTCAGGAACCGAGAACTGTGAGTCCTAGCATGTGATGTGCGCATAGTGCCTCGACAACGAAGGTCACATCTGCTATGATTGATCCCGAGTGAAAGTCATTCGGCCGGCCACCTTCACCTTCAGTCTACATTACAACCGTTGTTTACTCTACCTTTATTATCACTGCGAACTAAGACTGACTGAATTTCACATGGCTGTGTTACTGAGACATAAACAAAGATGCAAGATTTGCATGATTCATAGAACAAAGAATAGCTTAAGGTCAGTTTTAGTCACAGTTGCATGAGCTCAGAGTAATGATGAATCCAAACAAGCACATCGGTGTGGTAGTGCCAAAGTCAGGTTTGCCAAATGGCTCCGAACCATAACCAGCCATCAGTGTGTGTGGTCTGCCGCTCACATCCGGTGGTGACCTTTCTGACGGATGGAGGTCCTCTCAGAGTGACCTGGCGGTCGGGCCTAGCACCGCCCGCAGCACGCCGGCAGCCGCATGCCTATTTACTGTTGACGGCTGGCTTCACGGGTGCGACATGGCACCAGAGCGGCGGCCAGTGATCGGTGCGGGCAGAGACCGGTACCTGGACCGCCGCCAGGTGTCGCCCGGGTGCCGAGGGGTGACGTCACAACGCGACATAGACTCGAAGCAGGTGGAGCTGGGGCAAACTGAGCCTCGATTTTGTCATACACCGTTAATAATTGCTCAACTTATTGAAAGTAAAGCTGTCGAAAATTATGGCATGGGGTCTAACGAGCGAGTTTCAGCCAACCACACCGATTTCTGAACATGGCACTTTTGCTACGTAGAGGCATGTCTGTTTTTCGATGTCATAATGGCAAAGGAGTCGCATTTTACGAATTGACGCGGTGTGTGGCTTTGCTCTCAATCTATTCGTTGATGAATTACTTGCTGAACTGGCATAAAGGAGACCACTAACGCATGAATGTAATACCTTGTCCAACAGGACTGCTCCTTTCACATAGTGCTCGGAGCCATGGGCTAATACAAGCACATATTAGTCCCTATCACATTGTGTGCTCCTACCACATTATGTTAGGGGCAGAGCCGACGGTACTGCCTCACTTAGGTCTAGCTGTGCGATTTTCTTTTCACACCGTTGGGCCACATAACATGAAACAGCATCAAGGAGGAGACGAAATAGCGTATTGCCTTTCATGAACGTGACCCAGGTGAGAGGCAATGAGCAACCACAGCATACCATCACTGTCTTTGCCCAGGGACGGATAGCAGGTTCTTGCAGATTATTTAACGGCATGTCATCTGCCAACTCCACGGCGGCTTCCTGCTCTGTCGGTCTGTCGCCACCTCCATCCTCAGCCGTGACCACTCACCGCCAGGGTCGCTGGGTCGGAGATCACGAGACACGCGATTACGTAAAACCGTGATTAATAGTCTGGCGGCGCTCCGACGGGCGTAGGCGGACAGTTCCTGATTGGTCGAGGAGAAACTGAGGCCGCGCGTACACCGGACCGGAGATGCCAGCTGGTGCGTCGGAGGCCTTCTCACTGGACACCCAGACTCGACCAGCTGTCGCAGTCACAGAATGAGACCAGGGTCAGTGATAAATGTAGAAGTCCTGAAGACGACATAGATCATCGCAAAGGGTATAACATTTATTTGTTTAGAGCAAAAAAGATCGCAATGAAAGGAACATGACCGCAAAGAGCGTGAAGAATGTCATCGTTGATATTCGTAACCACGAGTCGCATGAAATAGTCATGAGGCGTTGGAAGACCACATCACCCCTTAACGGCGCGACAAATAACACTGTTGAATCTGAAAACAAGCGTCTGGCAGCATATCATCACATATATCCTGAGGTGTTTACTAAAAGTTCGGGTTTAACAAATACTTCGAAGCATTAAAGCCTGATTCTCTTCAGGGCACATCCACTCGGTGAACGTTGAGTGGCAACAAAAGCTAGTCGTACTGAATAAAACGTCATGCGTTCAGTGTAAGTGCAAAGTCGTAGGCGAATGTCAGCCACCTGGTATGAGCACCAATCAGATTCGCATGCATGAAATATCGTAAGTTCTCTCAGTGTCTCAGTTCTCAAGTGTATGATTTCGCAATGGGAACGAGACGCAACTTAAACCTTAAACCTAAACTTAAAATCCAACCTTAGGGTGTCACACGCGCGCACTATATCGTACAAGGATAAAACAATATTGCATGGTTTTTAATTTGCTTATTTTCGCATTGGGGGTGCGTCTTTGGTTTGTCGCCAGCATCAACAGGTCAAAGCTAGTACGTCTGTAATTACCTGTGGAAACACGGCCTGTTACTTTCTCACCATGCCTGAAAAAACGACGCAGAACGGACAAATGGAGCTGGGCGGCTCGACTGGCAGGCGTTTGTCGCCGACTGCAGATCGGGAACGGAATGCAGAACATTAGCTGTAACCACACCAGTAAACACCTCTGGTGTAGAGCCTCCCCCTGCCGGTGGCGTGTGTCCAGACTGTGCCGCAGTGCACGGTAAATCATGCTCAGATTAGTCGCGGATGGCATGGCGTTCAGTCGGCTTCTTGACCTGCCTTTCGAGGACGCTGAATGGACAGTAGAAGGGACGGTTCGAATGGTGACGGCTCGCACGAGCACGGAAGTCGCGACCGAAGTGCCGACAACATTGGTGACCACGACCACTGCATTTAATCGTCTGTCATAACGACCACATACCAATGGTTGCTTGCTACCTTTGCAAATCAATCCAATTTTCGTGCCAAGGTTTTGTGGGGTGACAAAGTATTCACTACGAGATGTAGAATGAAAACTCGGAGAGTAATGTTGCCAGTACCAAAACTCCTTGGTTTAACATTGATTTTCCTTCACCAAACTGACCAGCGTGTTGCCCAGTCTCTGAGGGCTGTCATCGTCGGACATGCATCATCCGCCGCTGTCACGTGCGGATCGCCTCTGAGGTGACTCCACCCTCCCGTGACGGACAGGCCGTCACTGCCCGCCGCGTCACCGCCCGCCGGGGGCCTCGGTCACTTCAGCACGAGCTCTAATGGATTTCACACGCCAGCGTAATCACGACGGAGAATGTTCTTAGGCCGACCTGGCTCTGTCCTAATGGTCTGCCCATTTGAGAATCTCGTGGATAATCTGGGAATTGTGCGATAGGTTGAAATCGTATTCGGATGAAAGCCGCGATGGATTTCGGCCAAGAGAACGTAAGAAGCAAACAACCTGGCTAGGTACGAATACGTCAACCACGGTATAACAGACAAAGCCGGTCGACTCCCTAGCCACATTATGAACCGACATTTGGACTGACCTGTGTATGTGCGAGCTATTCTGACGTTCATGGGCGTCCAGCGTGCGGTGGATATCAGTTGAAAGTCCGTGTTGTGCGTGATGTTCTCAGCTGACTCCCTCAATGAAAAGGGTCGGATATCGGGCGACTTCAGGAAGAAAATTCGTGTTTCCCGCAGTCTCAGCCGCGAGTTGCATACACCAATCTGGTAGAACCCTTCCACCACAAGCTGGGGTCGGCTGACCTGACCTGAGATGACCCGTTTGACCTCCATCAGGCCCAGACGTTTAACCGGGAAGCGAACTCCCGGCACATGGACGGGGTAGAAGGCCAACATCTTGCCTGTAATCACCACCGGTCGGGGGCTTGTGTCGGGGAACACCCGACATTTCCTCCTCCGGCCTGCCTGGGTCAGGTCAGGACAGGTCAAACACGTCACCGCCAGGGCCAGCATTAGCCATCGTGCCATAGCCATGTCGACGGCCTCAGCGGCTCCGTCCAGTCTGACGCGTCGATCACAGGCCTGCGAAGGCCATCAAGTGTTCTTGTCGCTCGGACATGTGTTCCGGCCGGAATCTATGCCACCAAAACACAGAGCAAGGCTGTGTAAACACTGCACTGCCGGCTCAACGCTTGAGTGGTCCGGAGGTGTCTGGCTCACCGCTTGTTTCGGTCCGCATCCAACACCACGGTCTCTCACAACAACTCTGCTATTGACGGCCGTTTAGACCGCACTCCTAAATAGGCCGCTTCTCGAGAGGCCGGGCACCCCTATGTCACTGCAGGCAGATGATCTGCCGTAGCCTGGAGCACGTGATCAGTCGAGGCCTGGAGCAGGCGGCGGCAGAGCTGACCCTCGAGAGCGGCGGAGGGCGCCACCGTCACGCTCCAGTCTCCGGCGTCGACTGAGCGACGGGCTATCCCAACCGTACACCCGCGCCTCCTCCGGGGCCGGCGGCTGGGAGAGGACGAGCGGGGGGGGGGGGGGGCTGAAGACGGCGGGGGCGGTAGAGCACGGGAGTGACGACGGCAGAGGGAAGAGGGCGGGAGCTGAGGACGATGGGAGGGAGGAGGGCGAAAGCTGTAGTCAGGAACAAGACGTTAAATGGGGATAAAGCACAGGAACAGAAGACCACAGGCGGGCAAAGGTCGAAAACTAAATACGTTGCAGACCTTCAAGATACAGCAGGGGAACAGCGGAAGGGCAGATAACTACAGGATGGCAAGCAGCGTGGAGGACAGGGCCAGGGGCGAACAACGCAGAAAAGACTTTAGGGGAGTATGAGAGAAAGGACGTGAATAACGAATGAAGCAGATGACTGGTGAAAATTTTGCGGCGACATGTGACAAATATCAGGTAGTTGATAGTATCGAAAAGATTGTAAAAGTAAATGCAAGGTTACTCTGAAATAATAAGACCAAAACGCTTTGTATATCGTTTTGCTAGCTACACACAATTTGCGATATGCAGTTACCTACATTGTTTTGCAGAAACCAGCGAAAATTTGGGCGAATTAAAAAACCGTGAATTCAAAAGTAGCTGAAATCAGTAGCTTTCAGCGTAATTAGCTACTTTCGTCTTTGCTACCAATTAACATAGAGGTTGTTGCGAGCTGACCAGGGACATACTCACGCAACGTTCGTGACCCATGCTAGAGGTCCCGACCAGGAGTAAAGTTTTCCTCCACCATATGGCAATAACGAAGATTGTGTCAAACTCATGCAGCTCGTCATGGTGTAAGCGTGGGGTTCAAAAATACATAACGGATCACACCCGTTAAATGGCATGAACGTTCCGTGCGATATCTCTACAAGCAAACCAAGACACGCCACACCACCTCACCGCTGCACATGGAGGCACGCCTCCCGCGAGCGTTGTCTGTCCTTCAGTGGTGAGCGAGATGTTTTCTGACCACACAGCTTACTCCGTACCTCTCCATCTCATTGGCGGCCGCGGCGTGTCAGGGCCGATGGATGGGTGAAACACACTCCCTCCCCTTCCCCTCCCCCAGGACCAGCCGGGCAAGGACCGCTGATGTTCCTGCCAGCGGACCCGGCCCCAGCCAGCCGCCGGCTCTGGGCATCGCCAATGTGACGGGAAGCGGTCACGGTCACAGGCCAAACCCAGCGCTGTCCGGGCGGCTTCAGGGAGGGATGGGGTATTGGTGGAGTATATTTATTATTAATTTCTTCGGGTGCTAGTGGAGGCCGTGCGATGACAACATTCGATCGTTATAAATGTTCCAGGCATACGATTGCGCAAGCAGACTGTTCAGTCTCATAACAATGGTTCAGTCTTCCGTTAAGGTATGGCGTATTGGTTGCACAAGCAATCGTTGCGTTGTTTGATGTCTGTAAATTAGGTCTCGACCGATTAAATGTGCCAATAACTCAGTTAAAAAACATCGGCTTAGCACATAGCACGGCTTAGCACAAAACAACATAAGCTTAGCACGATATTTCACAGTTAATAAGACAAGTGGCGGGGTTCGCAGATTCATAACACACTCCGGACATAAGTGATTACGTGTTTGAAGCCCGGAGCTCTAGGTGAGAAAGATGCCATTGCAGCACGTCTGCTTATAGAATGCTTATGAAGATTTACGCGGAGGGGTGAGAGCTTTACTCCACTCAATTGCTGGCGGAATGAAGAGTCTATGGCGCCATATCTAGCGTGCTGAACTACTGACCTACGGAATATATGCTGAAATTCGTCGCCGTGTGGAGAGGGGGAAATGATGAGAGCCGTAGGGGGAGGGGGCATGTTTAAAGCTGTGAAGTGAGAGAAGATGATGGCAGGAGCTCACATTGATTTTCCGACACCCTGTAATCCATGCGACCCATCTACAAACGGTCATCAGACGCCGCCCGTGGACTCCTGTCCATCCGGTCACCCGGGATCCCATGACCCGCTTGGCACACATAGCTGCCTGTGTCGGACCGTCACGCGAGCTTTCACCGCCGGGTGACGCGACACGGCCGGCCGGGGTGGCGGGGCCCACTGTCTGACAGTGAGCTGCTGGCACCGGCCGCTGTGACGGACACCGGCCGGCCAGGACAGCACCGTGACCTCGGGCTGACGGACGGCGGCCCGCCGTGTGCACGTCCACTGACACCTGGTGACCTTTCGAGCTGCCAGATCGGGCCAGTACGTCGTCCAGCTCGGTCGGAACGTGTCAGTGCTACGTCGACCGGACCCAGTATGGGGGCTCGTGTGCTCATCGTGTTGGCTCTGGCTGTGGTGGTGTGTCAAGCCGCTTCAACAAGGGGTGGTACGTATATCTGGTGTGAGGGCCTGAAACTAAGCCACGCTTAGTCCGGCCCTATTCTGGCTGAAGTGAAGCTAAGCTTGCCGTTGAAGGTTGTAATTCAGTGTCCGTGATTACACAACAGAACATGATGTGCTTCTGATGCTGTTCCAGGTAGTTTTAAGGATCTTGTATCATAACCCAATGACTTCGATAGGCCATCCGCTCCCATTCTGACGTACTAATGAATGTAACGCTGTCCATTAAGCTTACTGAAGCCGTGCAACAGACTGACGCCGTCCGGAGGGAGGGGGGGGGGGGGGGGGGGGGGGCGGCACCGGCGCGGTGAGATTGGCACGCACAACAGCATAGAACCTATGCCTGTAAAGGCCTTCGCTGGCTGTCTAGTGCACCTTGTTTAGTCTTTTAGTCTAGTGCAAATACAAGAAATTGCTTACACACCAGCTTTGCACTTCACGTAAGATAGAGCGGTTGGTTGGTTTTATCCCACATACATTTGCTGATGGTTTTTCTCAGTAATTCCCGGTGTTTGTCTGGACGGTGAGAGGAAGACCGACGGTTGTAACCAGTGCTCCTGCTTGGGTGGCGCCTGGGCTTGCACCCTCAGAGCCTGCGTCGACCCCACAGGTACGGGCCGGGGGGATAGTGCACCACTCTGTATCAGATGTGACGTCATGAGTACCCCATGCTCTGTATGATAATGATCAGCATGACTATGACAGTATGACTATTTCCTACTTTCCCATTATCGTCCGCTCCTGCTCTCGTACGTTGCAACCATTCATTTTGTCAAGGTTCGCGTTCTCCTTCTAACGTGGCATAACTCTCGTGGTTGCGATCTCGTTCTCATTCCCACACTTGCGTTTGTTTCCATGGTCCTTATATCTTTACTGTGGTGTCCCGACTGGTAAAGTGGGGAGCGTCTCCCCCCCCCCTCCCCCTGTTGCCTCTCCGGGGTGCCTTCCTTACCTCTCGGGACGGGGATGATCAGATGTGTGTCCTCATCCCGGGCCAGTTGTCATCTAATGTTAATACAGACAACGCACTTCGCTGCTGCTTTACTTTACTATTATACATCATCTGAGCTTTACATCACTGTTGTGCCTGTTGACAGTCACATGTGTAGGCCCAAATGCATGTCAAAAAGCATTAGCTTGATTTCAGAACGCAGATCTAAAATCAAACAAACTGCACTCTTATCAACCGGTCGTAATCAGTTTTGTTATACCTATGTAGCTGTTTGTCTGATGTGTACAGAATATCAGTCCTGTGACTGCTGCACCTTTTGTTAAGTGCAATGTGTTTTTTTAGATACATTTCCTGGATCGCTGCCATGCAAGCTGGCTCCCCACATCAAAGGGTGTTGAAAAATCGCGCCACATCAGGAATACCTGCTTGACTAAATTAGGCAGAACAATTGTTGGTGAGTGAGCTTCAGCTGTCTTTCGCTTTGTACATAATTATCGCTCATGTCCTTAAACAGTTTGGGGTCTGCTTTCAGGAGCATAACATGTTAGATTCTTGTTTCATGGCACTAACAGGGTGTAGAATTACGCATTAAGTAGGGACCGACACAAAACAATTAATTTTTGCCTAATTTTTTGCTCTTTTTGTTTCAGGCTGATCAAAAAAATGACATTTCAACAAAGACCCGAGTTCGTATGCATAATTTTTTACCTGATTGTATGTCTTGTATTATATCTCAGGGCCATGTTTATGAAGTTAAGCCGTTCGTTCGTTGTTTGCGCGACTGAATTTTTCCACTTTTAATTGGAAATGTATGCGCTAAAAACGTCTGTCAGGTGAGACAAATATAAACGAAATACCGCATTGATGTGTGATCGGCCAAAAACATCGAAAAGATTTTATTCCAACGAGTGAACAAGCAGGCAGAAAACTGATGAGGTGGGCCTTTAATTTGCATTTAACAAACATTGTATTGAAACGAAAACTTTCTACCGAAGTACACGAATGTGTGTATCTAAGCCTATATATATTTATAAATACATATAGTCTGATATGCAACATATAACGTATACTAAAACATACAACATAAAACATAAAGCATACAACACATAACGAATACTAAAATAGCATTTGCAGAGCATACATGTGCACCATGTGTGTCGCACTTGCATGGATATACGCAGATCTATCCATTAAATATGCTGCGAAATATGTTGCTTTATTCAGCAAAGCTTGTGTGTTTATCTCTGAATATGTGAGCAAATGCTGAGGCTGGGTGGGCGATTTGCGTGCATATGAAGGTCTCTGAAGGTAATTGCATATTCTGAATTCTGCATGAAGCTGTATACATGCCATGTGCACATCTGTTTTAATTAGAGCGTTAAGTTGGACCTCACCCGAAATAGGTTCATAAAAAAGAGTGCAATCTTCTTGTTTTTGCTGAGTGCGGCAAGATTTATGGCTAAATACAGCCATCCGCCAACCCACGCTAAAGCGGGTCATGCTTGTCAACAAAAAGACAAGTTATCCACACTGCCTTGAAACCAAAATGAATGATTATGTGAGCAAGCATGCTGGAAGACATGCATGTCTACATGAATGCTTGAGTACATCACAACGCATCAATAGGTGAGGGCTGCAGAACAAGCATTGCGTGGATGCGTAAGAATTGCTGCGTTAATTGCTACAACCATTTTTACGAGCTCATTATTACGCGATTTCCTTACTCTTCCTTACATGTGTTCACACCAACTGACATCAAATACCCCGTCACTGGTCCTTAGCGGTACACCACCATCCGCTCCTCCCGTCCTGCCGCTTTGAGCACCAAACACCCCGTTACTGGTCTTCAGCGGTACACCGTCCCCACTTCTCCCGTCCTGCCACCCTGAGCATACCCGGCCGTCCGTCCTGATCGTTGTTCCTCGCGCCGGGGCCGAGTTACCATCTCCGACGGCCCGCCGGCCGTCGGAGATGGTATCGGATGCCGAGACGGGGTGGAGTCCGGCCCGGACCACCCTACACCCCGCGGCGGGGGCGCAGATCGGCCCGTTAGTCACCACTAATTGGTCTGCCAGGCGGCAGAGTCGCTCACCGACCCAGAGCATGTGGCACTGAAGAAGAGTAGGACCGGGGGGACGGTGCACGGCTGTCTCCCAGGGAGAGAAGGTGGAGATGTCAGGGAAGAACAGAGGCAGATATTAGGGGTTGAAGGAACGACGGGGCAGAAGGGGAACTACGGAGAAGTGCTCATCTACGCATGCCAAAAAGAGTGAAAATAATAGATATTGAACTATCTATCTGCCTTACGAACCAAATAGGATATTCCTTAGCACAGGTTGCAGATTGCGTGACTCAGATATGTTCACATGATATGTTCACATGATAAGGTGCCACTCGATTGCTTTATCCAGTCTTATCTGCTGACATTCCATCAAAAATGTTTCTAACATTCCCATCCACATTTAGCTTATCCACATTGCATCACGTCTTTAAATGTGTGTCCCTGGTTCATTGCTTCGCTGGCAGACTACATCATCACAAGCATTGATGATCAGTATTGCTAAAAGTCCTGACACGCACTGCCTGGTCTCTGGCGCCTTGGTGTCTGAGCTCCGTGCGTGCGTGTGGCTGCGATCCGTGCCTCACAGCGTCTGGTCTTAGAACTAACGCATGTTTATTCATTGCATGTAAGGTTTTAGTGTTTTCGCAACTGCGGTCGCGTATGAGGTATTTTACGGCGGTAGTACACAACTAAACATGTCAGCCCCGCTGACCACACAACCCGCTTCCAATAAGCAGCGTGGTTTTCCCCAGTCTTTACAGCAGCAGAGGTCTGGTATGGTCATTGGGTCTCAGCTCTCAGCCATGTTATTTACGGCTGCACGCCTGAACTGTTGGCCTGCCGGGGACAGTGCAGCCAGTAAATACGTCATCCACAGCAGCAGGGTGGAGTCCGAGGGGCGTTGCACAATGCTGGCTGGCGAATAGGCCGCGGGAGCTTATGCGCATTATAGAGATCGCTGGCGGTGATTGCATTCAGGCTGAAGCGCGCACCGTCTGTGTGCCATTAACGTGCCACACGAGGCCAGAGAGGCGCCTTAACCCGGATCATTCGTCCCGCTAACCACCGAAAGTGGCAGGCAACGCGAGCAAAGCAAAGTGACCTCCTCCAACGCGCATCAATAATAACCGGGCCCGTAATTCGGCATCAGCGGCACGTGGCCGGTGGGAGGACACGGCCTTGCATGCCGTGCAAGCGCCCCGCACGCGTCTTGCTGACCGCGAAGCGGGTCGGCCGGTCGGCCTGGTGATGCTGCGATCTGGTGGTGGATGGGGCGCAGACGCACCCCCGGCCGCAGATGCTCGAGCCTCGTATGGCCTTAACGGCCCGTCCGACGGCGGATCGAGATCTGATGACACCGACCGGCCGTCCCCGGGTCACCAGCGACGTCAATGGGTGGTGTGCAGAGCTGTGGCCGGCCCGAGGCTCACAGATACCATCGCCGGCAGTTGCTCCCCGCCGCGGTCAATGGAGAGCCGGTGACCGTCTAATGCCGCCACGGTAAACGGATGGCGTAACAGGAGAGGGCACTACTTGTGCAGCGCTGGGACTGCACAAGGTCTGGTGAAACCGCAAGGATGCTCTCACTGTCAGTTAGCGTTAACATAACTTCTATGAACGCGCTATAGATGCCTCAAATGGAAACCTAACGACCACTTCATTTATTTCACACGTTATGTCGAAAATCAGTTCGGTCCGAGATGTTCACAAAGATGACGCTCCAGTATACATCAGAGACCACTCCCTGCCTGTGTTTTCGCACCTAGCCGCCTGTTTTGCTTCCGACAGGTCAGTGAGCGATGACTGCTGTCGGACCGGTCCTGTCCTCCGGTCTCAGTGTGTGGTCCGCTCATCTGACGCCCCAAGCACGCAGCTGAACACGGTCCCAGCGGACCTCTCGGGGTGTGCGGTCCGTCCAGACCGCAGTATCGCCCTGTTACAAATGGCCGCCGCCGCTGAGTCTGTCTGTGAACGGCATCGCCTGATCCCGAGCGGCGGGCCGTGCCGGTGCGGCACCGCGTCATCGCGGCCGCCATCACGCTGATGACGCGGCCCGGATGACTCACCGGTCGGAGGCGGCGAGCTGCAGCCAGCCTGATGAATGTGTGCAGCACGATAGACGCGTGAAGGATGTGGCCATATGTCGACTGGTCAGCTAGGTTATGTGAGTAGGTTTACCACAGACGTGAGTGATGAGGTTATATGTGGGCTGGTCAGCTGGTTATGTGGGGAGGTTTACCGCATACGTGAGTGATGAGGTCATATGTGGGCTGGTCAGCTGGTTATGTGGGGAGGTTTACCATGGACGTGAGTGATGTGGTCATATGTGGGCTGGTCAGCTGGTTATGTGGGGAGGTTTACCATGGACGTGAGTGATGAGGTCATATGTGGGCTGGTCAGCTGGTTATGTGGGGAGGTTTACCGCATACGTGAGTGATGAGGTCATGTGTGGGCTGGTCAGCTGGCTGTGGCTTTGTGATTAGCAGAATAGGATTTTCCCCGCCTCATTGCTTGCGATCGATAGATCACTCGCACTGAGCCAATCCCCGATTAGCATTGCAGCAAGTGGTCCAGGTCCTCTGATGAACAACACATACAATACATGTGACGTAAACTTCGAACTGTAAACTTTCTCCACATATGCATACATTTAAAGCATGACCCCAGATTCAAACCAAATTCCCAGGCTGTTTTGGAAGCATTTATTTGTATTAGAGACCATTTCAAGGGACGCCTTAACCGCAAACACTAATCACGTTTACATTGATCTGCGAAGTCATAATACACCAAAGTGAACGGGTCCACCTATTTGACGTCTTGATGGACAGCTGACAATCGATGCCAAGAACCAGACTGTACCAGTGATAATCAGCTGAATGATATCTGATTGCCGTGAGGCACAGAACCCTTCAGCTTTACAAGGAGCTTGTCAAAAACGGCCCACTGATTTCCAAGAAGCACCGCAGAAGAGAAATGCATGGCAAAGGGAACGAATAGATGAATAGCATGTTCCTGTGTGGTCAAACGGACGCGCGCACAAACGGACGGGGGGAGCAAAATCCGTATGTGCACGTGGAGAGATTGCGTCATTGGTAACACGTCGGAAGCGTACAGCAAATAAAGGGCGGGTGGGCTGAGGGTGGCGCTCTATTGGTACTACAGATATTTGTTTCAGCGGACACTGTATGAACGTATTTTAGCAACAACCGGTCCCGAAGTCGGGTCGTGGAGTTCTGGTACACATCGGTGTTATTTGGTGAAGTGAGAATGGTGTCCCCACAGCCAACGATTTTCATGCTGTGTAGTTCCAGTAGAAAACAGATGAACAGTCCAGCAGAGACCTTTCATTTTTGCATCCCTATCATTTTCCCCGCTACCATTGGCGCTCTGACAAACGGTGGCATATGCCCCGAAAAGCTCTTTAGCTGACATCGGACTTGTGGAGCAATTCCTTAAAAACTTCATCTTTGGTTGGGGTTTATTTGCACGGCTGCTTTCTTCCAATCCTACATCTGTAATTGGCGCCCAAACGTGCACGCATCATGTTATTATGATGATGTGTTACAATGGCAACCGTCGATGGCAAAATGGAAACCAAACCAACACTATTCATGCTGGCATGCATGAGCATTGGGTACACTGAACATAATGATCAGTCCGTGACCGGCGCTGTTTTTTGTGAGGGCATCCCCTATCTTAAACCCAGATATACAGCGTTCATTTTTTATGGCCGGGATTATGGAGCCCAAAGACCGTGAACGTTTCCAGAACCCGGTATGCGCCGTCCATGGCGATCGTAGGACCAAGCCAGAGCCTGTGAGTATGGAATAATGTCATGGACTCTGCCTCACGGCTGATTGCTGCACGCTCACGTCTTTATTAGTTTAATCCTCCATCGCTGATCATAGTTCGGGAGAATTGCTATGGAGTCGGTCTTGTGTGATTGTCAGTCGAGGAATAAAGAATGTTTCAGCGCATGCACATCAAGTAATAGAGAGCAAGCACACCTACTCCTCAAAGACGTTGGAATAAATCCCAACGGTTAGTGTGGTAGTAAGTATGTGCACATGATTACTGATCTTTGTCAAATGAGAGCAGTTTTTCCTTTTCTGCTTTAACATGCACATGAGGCTGGGTGTAAACGAGGCGTAAACGGAAAACTCCCACTAATCTGCGGTTGCGGAACACCCTACAGTCCAATTAATAGTCGTTTTGTTTACGAGATAGATACTCAACCCACCATTTATACGCGGGGCATGCCATAAAGAGGGTTGCGACCGGTGTTTCAGCTATGATGTTCAAGCCTTGTTCAGTGGTGTCAGGTACAGTGTTGGCATCGCGATCAGGATGGGAGGACCGTGTTAATTTCTGAATTGGGTTTCTAAGCGCATTTCTATGATCTTTGAACCCTGGGACATATATGTGGAATGAAGTGCCATTGAATCACTACACTTTATTGCCTAGACACATTTTCAATGTCCTCAAAAAGTCTCTTCACGTTGCGCGATAAAAAATTAACCAACTTTGCGTGCGATTCAACCGAAAGCTTATCGAGGTTTGGCAAACAAGTGATACAACGGAGGCGCAAACGCTCGTGCACAAATGCTATTTCCGGGAGGCCTTTCGATGAACAGCTAGGAAGCGTCTGTATTACCTGAATTGCTTTTTCAATGCTGCTTCTTTGAAGTGAGATATACAGTCCATTATAAGAGAACCTTCTCCGCAGTGGAACGCTTAGTACGATCGCCAAAGCGTCCGTCAACACGTTTAGAAGGTCCTGTACGAATGAATCCGAGACTGATATCAAGATAACCGACGCATTCAAGCGGTGAAACCCTTTCTGTTATAACCGAATATAACCCTTGTACGCTTGTAATAACTCTTGTACAACTCTTCTATTAACCAATGTAATGAGTGTAACGTGTAATATAACTTTTGTGATAACCCTTCTTGTAACAACCGACCGCTACTGGCCACCGGCGGGAGTCTTTGATGTCGCGATGAATGATGGCTTATACCGGAATGGGAACCACTTTCGGGCACTGGTCCTAGTAGACGGACATTCTCAAGCAGACTATGTCCAACAATACTGACGTTAAAGGCTTGAGCTAAATCTAAAAAGCGGTCGTAAAATGTCGATGGCCCTTGACTTCGGAAAACGCTGCTGTTTTGGAAGAATGGAGTGCAAGAAACATGCTTATCATGTTCAACTGACAACATCCAACACAGGCCACGTGTCACCTTTGCACCAACCTGGTATTTGTAGAACCCTCCGCACGTTGCTTTTAGTGACCCTGATGAAGCCACGAACTTCAAATGGGTTTCGCTGCCCGGTGACGAGAAGGATCCGTCTCGACCCTTTCTTGACGGGCGCACCGCACGTCTGTGCTCCGATTCCGTGCACTCGGATCAGGGTGTGACGCAGCTTCCCATCGCCTCGAAGGACGCGTCTCACTCGGAACGTCCCCGTGCCTCGAGCTCTGTTCAGAGCGACGAGCTTGCCCATCACTGCCGTCAGTGGTTCGCCACGGACCTCTGAGCGGCAGGTCAGGTCACCGGCCCTGTCCGACCTGCCCGCTCCGGTGACGGCCGTCAGGCAGACCAACACACTCACTGTCCACACGCGGGTCATCGTGACGGCGCCTCGTGCCGGCTGAGCTCGGGACGCCGGGTGGCGGTGCGGGAGGCAGCGCGTCACCCCTACGGAGCGGCGGTCGGCCTCCTACTGCGGGTGTGTGGACTCCACCCAGACGGCCGGTCACCGGCCCGTCGGACCGCCAGCCGCCGGGCCCGGTCGGCCGGCCAAACGACCAATCATCAGTCCCCGCTCCGGCGGCATCGGACACGCTGGCTTCACTGCTTCATGCGGCTATGCTGTACTGCCGCATACGGCTATGCTATACTGCAGCGAACTTTTCAGCTGACTACAGCCTGTCCAACAAGTGAGCGCGCTCAACGTGATGGTCATATGGACGCTAAGCTAAGGACAGATTCTGCGGCTTATACCACTGGAGCTCACGTTTTAATTCAGGTGTGCGCAACGTACTGGTCACTTTTAGATTCGTCATTTCCTCTGGAGTCGGTCGCATCACGTTTGGCTTACGTAATGAATTGTGCCAAAATCCAATCTTTCACTTGTTTTGAAAGTGAAATAATTTTTAGCGAGCCAGAAGTTTCAGGGATTATGCATCTAATGGCCCGTCAGACCATTTAAATGACGGGCATGTTCTCGCAACCATTATTACACATGTGCAGGAATACTCACTGCAATCAGTTCAGACACAAAGTAGCGAGCAGACGAAAACTATATCCAAAGACGTGGCTAACAACCATTGAGTTCTCGACTTCTTGTGCACCTACGTCGCACAAACATGCTCTGGAGCTGAGATGAATTTCGAAACGTGCGACGCTTTTTTGTCGTTCCTCCGGTCAGGGGACTGCAGCGGACGGTGAGGGAGTAACACGACAGGGCAGCGGCCGACGCGAGCCGCGCACCGCCGCCAAGGATGGATTTAGGCGTGACAGGCACACAATGCCGTCTGCACCGGCTGTCCGCAGCCTGGTGCGGCGAATGTGTAAATCCTGGTTGGTGGAGAGCGGGAGCTGGTATGGACCTGTACCGTCGCTGAGACGGAATGCTTAACTTGAACGTACGACGTCTTGAATGGGCTTACCTGATTTTCGCGTGGAATGGTACAACACAAGCAAACCATTTGGTTTGAAACGTACCTGAAGCAAGGAAATATACGTCATGATGCATTCTAACAGCGCACCTACCAGATTTCCGACAGAAGCAAATCATATAATAGATCATCAAAGTTGGTACGAGGCGAGACCTTTCAAATTCATGTTGAAGTGAATTACATTAACGGGTAGTTTGCTACGCCGACACATAATCGTACTGCCGCAACCGTGTTGCAGTGTTTTGACGCTGTAGTGCCCTTCATTCGGTCTTGGAGACATGGCCGATAAAACTGGATGGCATTACCAAAAAGTATTTAACCTTTCATGTAGTTTCTGGAGCATGGGAACCAAATGTATCATGCCTGCTTTTCAGCAGATTAATTGACCACGGAACGGTTTCTCATCACCTGTAGCAGCGCTGTCATTTGTCTTTGTCTTTGTCTTCGAAGTCTTTGAAGCGTTGGTTAAGCCTCAAGACCTTAACCAGCTTGCTACTAGTCCGCAGATTAACAAGTATAATCAAGATCATCTAGGGACAAATCAACTTTGCAGCTTTGTCCATTCCAAGGTCACCTGCTGAGTGTTTTCTCTCCTCCTTTACCCGATGATTTGCGGAACGGGGCCCGAACAGCTGTGGTGCAAAGTATAGCACTTACATGGCAGCTGACACCCCACAATTTGTCACCGCATCCAAGGCCTACCGGATGCTGAATGATTAACCCCGACATTCGGCCGGATCAACCCCACGCATACGGAGCCCGTTGAAGTTGACGGCATTAATCGGCGACTCTGGACTGGATGGCCGTTCGCCAGCCAGCTGCCGACGACCGTTCATGAAGCCGTCCATGGCAGACCATCCCAGTCCGTCCCTCCCAGACCGGTCTTGGACAGCCGGCGGCACCAGCCCGCTCCGTCAGCCGGAGGTAGCCGCCGACTTCAGACCGCCGGCACAGCCGCTAATGGATCGCGGCGAGCCCGGGCCGAGTCGCTTCAGGCGACGCGGTGATAGATCGCCTGACTCTGGTGACACCGCACGCCGGGAAGGTGACACTCTGGAGAGGAGCGAGGTCACGCCGCTGTTGCGGTCAGCTCCCGGCCAGCGAGAGGTTTCGACAAATCATGATTTATTGAGGATCTATGATGATTGCCTCAGGAAAACTGCGATCAACTTCTGAACCGTGAGCAGCCAGAAAGAAAGACTGGGTTTGGAGGTTCGCTGGTTAGTTGCAATAAGGCATCATGTCTGAAAGTTCCTACAACAGATTGCCATCCTGCCAAAACGCCAAACGACTACCAATTTCCTCGAGATTCCTCGTCGCCCAACATGTATTGGTATTGTTAGCGCGGACAATGCCACGCTGCTCATGATGCAGACCTGCCATGTTGTCCGTGGCCCCTAGATAATAGCTCCGACGTGAAGGGAACGTCACACAATGCATACTTGTCGGCAGTTGGCAGTCTCCATCCTCGGGCGCTTCCCGACACCACCACCAATGTACGCACCGTCCACGTTTTCGTTCACAGTACGTCTCGTCCACGAACTGCTCTGGTTGATAAGTGAACACGCATGGTGCGATTACAGTGAACAAAACACTTGTGTTACAGTCACCACGTTGCACGTGCTTGCTCTACGTCGCGCAGCGTTGTGATTGTAAACGCATGCGTTGCAGCTGTAGGTAACCCGTGATAATCCCGGACCTCGGCAGGCTCAGCTGGGCTGACTGGCAGAAAGTAAGAGAGAGCGAGAGAGAGAGAGAGAGAGAGAGAGAGAGAGAGAGAGAGAGAGAGAGAGAGAGAGAGAGAGAGAGAGAGAGAGAGAGAGAGAGAGAGAGAGAGAGAGAGAGAGAGAGAGAGAGAGAGAGGAGAGAGAGAGAGAGAGAGAGAGAGAGAGAGAGAGAGAGAGAGAGAGAGAGAGAGAGAGAGAGAGAGAGAGAGAGAGAAAGGGAGAGAGAGGGATGTGGATCTAACAGCCAGGGTGTACTCCACCCCGCCAGAGGCCAGAGCGACGTGCAAGGCAGCCGCCCGAGCGGTCACTGGTGCACCACGCACACCAGCTGCAGGGCTTGCAGAGGATCGCGGCGTGCCGTCGGCGGCGTACTGTTAGTCGGTATACCGCAGCGTGAAGCCAAGCGATCCATTTTACAGACGAAGTGTGGCAAGCGACACCATGTGAGTGAGTTTAATTGGCATTCCTAACAGGAAGACTGACAATGAAAATACCAACTAGTTTTTTTCAATTTGAGCAAGACTATATCCGTTATATTGCACGTTGTGTTCGTTTCGAGTTTAACCAAACCTTGTATGATCTCTTCTTCTTCACTACATATCATCTATGTTTAAGTAAACAGGCATGCACTGCAATCCAGTTCAATAGAAATGATAGCGTATGATGCCGACATGAAGCTAGACTAAACGAGCTTATACAAATATATATTTATAGCAAATACTCCAGGTATGCCGATAAATATGAAACATCACGCCGACATTTGAAGCCAAGGAAAGCAACGTTCCTTTTCCACTGCGGCCTGAGCAGATTTGGCTGGGCAACATATTATACGGCCGACTGGTTTCCGCAGCTGAGGTTTTGCCGCGTCCTGACACTAAGTAGCCCCGAATGAAACAGGCGAGACTGGCCCATTGTGTAGAGTTGCATTAACTGTGCAGGGTTGAGCATTGTCCTGCCTGACAAGTCAGCTGTCGGTTCGATACCGCGAGCTTTCTGCCGCCACACTTCACCACTGGAGCCTCATTCAACAATCGGTGTGCACGTCTGGTGTCTGGCTGGCTGCGTGGGCTTGAGTGGCGTAATGAGAAAAAAAGACGTAGTTACACGATACGCTATCATGTTTATCGTCACGTGTAAGGCAATGTGCGCTCATGATCTAAAAAGTGCAGATGGTTTTATTATAATCGAAGAGGAGTTATGCAGGCTATTTTTTTAGGCATGTCATTGCCTGTGGAGCACCCATCACTGCGACTGACTCTGTGAACGATTCTCCCAGCCATGGCAAACACTGTGTCGTCTTGTTAAGGAGGGGACGATGTGTTGAATATGTCTGTTAAACCTATCAAAATGCAACAACGTCCCAGACTGTTATCGAATTAGAGTAGGAAAATATCGGCCATTGTCAAATCACTACCTTCAGCGGATCGTTCGATGCAGCCATGCTACCGATTGCTTTATTATCCAAACATCTAGATACGAACAAAGTTGCATCTTAAAATGACTCCTGGCATTTGCTCTGCTAAGGAAGGAGACGCATGTAACTTAAAACGAAATATTGGACTCAAAAGACACAGCGGGCATGATTCGATGAATGCTTTTATTTGAGGGAAAATGCTTTCACCGACAGGAAGCTGTTTGTTTTCGCCCCGCTGATTTTCATTTCCACTTGGTTTTCATTTCATTTTCATTTTTCAGCTTGCCGAACAATGATTAAGAGAAGTCAGCGCCGGTCCCAGTGTCTCGTTTTTCGAGGCCCGAACACTCATGTTGGCCAAGGTCACCAGTTGCGTGTCGGAGTATCGTAAAATGGCACAAGGTACATCAACGACGATTCCCAGCTGTCAGGTACGACACGTGTGGTAAGACTATGATTTACTTTCGCAATAATACTCGGTCGATGACTCTTAAAGAGTTCTTCAACATTCGCGAACATGTGACCGAGCGGTACGAGCCCATGAAAACTTAGCGAGACCTATACGACTTTGTGCATAGTTTGATAAGACACGTCTAAACGCGGTATAGGAAGAATGACACGTAAGTGGGCAACAAGACGGCAGCTGATGCTATAGCACCGATAGTGGCCAATTACGTGTTAAGGCTGTCCAAGTCTGTGAGCAGCACAGTGCGGGCGGCAAGGCGTTTGCCTGAGAGCAGTATTTTAGCAGCTCTCAGGTTGGAGCGTGACCCTGCGCTTATGCGCCACATCATCGCGACACCTTTGCCAGATCGCTGATCGACGCTGTTTATTTCATATTATGGAAGTCATGGCACAGCCGTTTCTACCAGATGTCTCCCAGGTGACCGTACCCTTAGTGTACTGGATGTAAAAGGCGGAGGGATAATTTGTATGAATGAGTTCTTATGGTAATGTAGGCATTGGTTGCTGGTATAAGAATTTTGGCGAAAATTTGGGACTTGTTTAGTGTCATGGCAGTGGTCAGTTGATACCGGTCGATTATAGTCAGGTGCGTCTCACTTCATTTTGAAGATGGGCCAGCAAGTGACCACTCTTGTTTGTTGTCTTGTTTTATTTATCAGAGCAAGCACTAAGTAGAATTGTAATTGGCTGAATGGGCACATGAGTGCAGTGTGCAGAACTGTACGTATCTGCCATCCTGCCATACTTAGCCAGATGGCGGTGGGCACCACAGTACCCAATGTTCAGTGCCCGCTCACCGTCAAATGTCCTGAATTGCAGCGCATCTGCCGCGCCCGCATGCATCATAACCGGCTCTGTCTGCTGTGACGCACCACCTGTCACACTGTGACGGACAGACCGTCACGGCGTGACACGCCTCTGCCGGTCAGCGGCGCGTGCTGCCCTGAAAGCGTCGCATCTAATGCATTTATCGCGTTCAGATAATCCCAGAGGTTAAGCGCCGTCACCTCCAATCACTAAACGTGCGGATGGCAAGGCATCTGCCAGACTAGAATGCGTCGGCCCAAAATAGACGGATGGGTTTTGACTTGAGATCTGTCACACATCTGATCACTTATGTCACACACGTGTTGTTTTTATAGCAACTAATTTCATGAGGGCAAACATGTACTGTCAGCACCTCTTTAGGCACGACAGTGCACCGTTTTTTTTTTTTTGCATCGGTTTCAACTGCAACTGTACTAGCTATGAAGCGGGTAGGAATATATGCATCTCATCACCAACGTCCGCCGTACGGTTTATCGGGATGACTGAAGGCGTGCGTCTCTATCCATTCACAACTATAAACACTTGTCCGTCTCATCGAATACGCATGCTGCCATTAGCTGTCCGACGCTGCGTTCCGCCCGCACATCCAGAGCGATAAGAAGCCGATGGCCCCATCTGAGGTCGGGCGTGCAGGCACAGCGTACGGCTGCCGTGTGTTTGATCGTCGGCTATTGACGATGATCCACTGGCCGATAGGAGCGGCGGCGGGCTCCACCCGATGACCGGG
>NW_023596461.1:19579269-19581769 GCF_011947565.3 Pollicipes pollicipes
TTTTTCGCCCTAGTTCCATCCTGGACAGGGTTGACTTTACAGAAGTCATTCTCAAGTATCTTGTACGCATTCAAGAAGCTGTGCGGCAAGTGTCTCTTGCCTAATCCGTGCATGGTTTCCCTTCACATTTTCCTACACGTTTACCATTAACTGCATTCCATTACGATATTTCACCTACGTAATGCAATACACCTATTATCTGCATTTCTCAGTCACTCCCAGTTCCACGCGGGATATGTTCAGCAGCCCCAACCAGCTCAAATGCATTCTTCTCCTCCCGAATGGCGAGCATACTCCGGGTGTCACCCTCTCGCACCAGAGAATCGAGTCAGGGTCCTGGAGCCCCTCCACCACCACCCTCCTCCTCTAGATGGCCGCGTCGCTGGGTATTACTCGGATCACGTGCACAAGGCCGGTCCCGCCCTCATTATGCAAACCTGTGACCCTGCCCGTCACCACAAGAGTACCGCGCTGGTACGGTGGAAACGTCACACAGTGAAGGCCGCGTCTCAGGTATCCACGGGCGCTCACCACTACCGTCACCAGTATCACCACTGTCCACACGTCCGTCCACATCCCGTCCCGTCCACGCCCCGCTCACTGCACGGTATCAGACTAGAGCAGGTAGCCCGGCCCGCACACTGCACCGCACGTGCTACCAGTCCAGCACCGTGCTTGGCACACTGGTCTGGCTGAGCGGGCGGCGACTTTTGACTGATGTGTGCTCTCCACCTTGGGGAGTTGGACCACCTCCTCCCTCTCCCCACGGGAAATGTGACTTCAGCCTACACGTGCCGCACACACAATACGTGAGGCAATGCCACTTCCTTAGCGGTAGAAAGCAAGATTGAGTTGAACTCTTGCCGCCTGGTGTGTTATTGTGAATTGTCCTTCGAGATGTCGGGTGGTTTGTTGGCTATTTGGTCGATGGTTATGCAGCTCAGTTGTGAGCTGCACAATGTGTTCAAAGCTCATGCAATTTACGTCAGAAGCTAGCTGATTATATTTACATATAAATGCAGATCGGGTCAGTTTAAGGTCTGGAATACATAGGGGTCAGATAAATCGATGCCGTGGGTGCTTGGCGCAAGCACTGCAAAGGTGCCCGTTGGACCCATAGGATGTAAATCTATGAAATAAATTACCTGCGATAGTTACGCCGTGTTTGATGTGCGTAAACATTTTTATAGCCTGTTTTAAAAAGTCATCTTGCATGGCCATTGGTCGACTGCCGAAATTTGACTTGCATGACAAAACTACATTGACTTTACCTGGTCTCAATGGCAATAGCCAAAGTTTGTCAAAAAAAGAAGTTCGCCATTGTACCACGTTCAATAAAAAAACTTAGCGTCCGACGGTCTGAACAGTTCGACCCCAGATGGTCAGCCATATATTATCATTATGACACGCTCTGTTCAATCGACCATTAATAAGCTATTCAACTGTCACCATTGAACCTGACGGCACCAGGCGGTGCCCACATATATGGGTGGCGTGCAGGTATGGGCGCCTGACCTGGTGCATGTGAGGTGCTATTGTCATTATAATTCAAGTCTACCATTTCTCATCAGGCCAAGCACAGATATGCGAGTTATCTTCGTATTTCTTAGTAAGCGATGAACGGTTTTAAGTGTGTGCAGTGCCTTAGGTGCCAGTGAGAATATTAATAGCCGCACTTCCAGTGCTGCTGTTTTAATGCCAAGACCCTGCAATGCTCTGGTTCGTCTACGACATGATGTTGATGATTTCGGTATTTTTTTGGGCGGGTCACACGTTGCGCATGTGTCGAAGGCAGGTTAGGTCGTAGGCAGGTGTAGTTTCAAGAACATGTGTCGCACTAATTTGGGAAGCAGATAATTCAAATGACCTATGCTATCAATAGTATATAGAAGATATCAGTGAGAGACCAATTGTCTTAATCGGAAGGAAGTTGCGTAAATGGCCAAGTTTTCTAATAAAAAAGACTTCTAAACGTGTTTTGACTTTATACAAAAGTATATATATATATATATTTATATATATATAACAACATTTGTAAAATAGAAACCAGGTAATGAGAAAAGCTTTGATCACCCACAATTTTCACCAAACACAAAAATCCATCATGCACCGCCTTTGTGAACTCAGGCTATTTACGCTGACAGTATATCGGGAAGTGCTGGTTAAACGATATTATCAAGTAAATACTTGGAGGACTCATACAAATTGATAGTGACAAATGAGAATGAGCGTTGCCATGAAATGTCGGTTGTTCTGATGATATCTCTCAACTGTTGCTTGATGTTGTCGCTTATCCATTGCCCTGGTAAATATGACAACTCTGGTATATTTAAGGTCCGCTATTTTTGCCATAAGAAGCTACCATGCCGGAAATACCCGGGTTTTTCTCACATCAACAGGGAGTGTTACAGTTGCAAATATGGACTGCCTCAGCAATGTGACATCAATGCCCACACGTATCAGGCATCAATATTGAGGTGCATCGCATCACCTGTTATAT
>NW_023596461.1:19586769-19598118 GCF_011947565.3 Pollicipes pollicipes
GTACGGAGGACACGTCACACAGTGCAGGCCGCGTCTCAGGTATCCACAGGCGCTCCCCACCCCCATCATCAGCATCCACACTGTCCACACGTCCGTCCACATCACGTGCTGTCCACACTCCGCGCTACAGTCACCAGGCCGTGTCTGAGCCAGATGAATGTCCCTCGGTGACTGTCGAGACTGTGCTCTGTGCTCGCCCTGTGCTCGAGCCGCTCCCCACACACCACCGGAACAGGGGAGAGGGTGCAGCTTCACCGTCGGTGGGGCTCCACCCTGTGTCGAGGTCAGGGGCACCGCCCCTGGCGCCGGCCGGCCCCGCCACACGGCCCCTATTTACTCGGCACACTGGCCGAGACGACAGCTGATGGCGCTCGTGGCAGCACCGGTGGCGTTCGCGGCCCGTTGCGCTTACACGGCCCGGCAGCGATCTCGCTCGAAAGACGGGGTGGAGTGGCACCGGTGAGGCAGATGCTAGCCGGATTAGATATTGGGGGCGGGCAGGACTCTGCATATTACCACTAACGTATTGCTACGATTATATCAAAGAGCTAAGAGGTGTGCGACTTGAGCTCCATTAACGCCTACCACGAACAAGCTGATGTCTTAATCCGCAGTGGCATCTCCGCGCGGGCTGCCGCATCGCCTTGTGCATGATCGGAGATGTCAACTGTTGTCTATTGCCGCAGATCCCACTAAATTGTCTACTACAAGTTAATAAATGCATGAAGTCTTTAACCGGCCCATATGTGATAGCCTGGTGCAATAGATGACGTTTCAAGATTGATATCCAGTAGTACTTATTGATATGTACTTTGTACTCTCGTGATACTCAAAACGCCCTACCGTTAAACACAAAACTTCCAAAATGAACAAAAAACTAAATGTTTCAGTACGCAAACTCTTGACCCCATCAGCTAATAGCTGCTTTGCAGTTCGCTCATTTCATAAGTCATCCTTTATGATCAATTGCAAAGGAATGTATTCCATCTTGCAGTTTCACCCTCGCCCTGACTGGTTGTGATCGATGCAACTACCATCCGTAAGTTTTCTGAAAACACCTGCCCAGTATGTGGTGCAATCACGCCCAACTTCTAATGAGGCTCTGGGACATCCATTGCAGACGTTTGGACAAGAAGTACCCCAAGCGTTTCCATGCCTGAGTACCGACGCTTTTCTAGGAATGCTGGAAAACGATCAACGGCTGGCGCGGTAGGAGTGGTGTGGATGGGGCAGGCAACCGACGACTCCGCGGACAGCACCGACACGGTTAGGTCAACAGAGTCCTATGTCGTAACTTAACACACAAAACTGCATGCCACGGTACTCAGAATTTAATACGGAATACTCCCGCATAGGCTTCGTGTCGCTAAAAGGCGCAGCCTGGTACCTATTAGTTCGATTTTAGAGAAAGGTGAAGCTTCAACTGGCATAGTGGGGTCAATTATTGAGCTAGCGGAAACAAACGTATTATCAACGTAAGATCTCGATAAGACCAATGCGCTTTTCTAGTCCATCTGGGTTCTGTCTTGAAGTGGGACATCGTCCCTCCCCCATACCAGTCCATGTTATGAAAGACGGCTAGTCAAGGCGAGCGTTGGCATGGTCCTCCCGGCACGTTGCGCACGTTGCGTTCTGTGAACACCTTTTGACCATCCACTAACCCAGCCAGGGTGTACAGCGCCTGCTACTGACGCCTGACGGTCTGTGCGCATCAGCGCACTGTGGAGGTCACGTGAGGATTACCGGTAAGTGGAGGGCGTGCGCACTGGACGCCTCCGCTGTACTGCATTCAGCGCGGCCCACGCCGGGTAACGCGTCTCAAAACCTGCCGTCGACGCTGGAGCGTCTGAGGGCGGAGCTGAGCGGCTCCGCGCTGACGGCGGCCGGGCCCCCAGCGGAGAACGGCACGGCAGCTGAGACGCCGTCCACCGCTGACGAGTCCAGGGCCGATCGTGCCGCGATGGCGGAGCCGCCCCACCGTAATGGGGATCGGTACCGAGAAAGGGCTGGCCGGCGTCAAACTAATTGAAGACCGGCACTAATGCCCACAATGCCAACGCGTCAAACGGTGGATTATCGACGGGCAAATGGCTTGTCAGGAACGCGCGACGCCCGAGCCATTCTTGGGTATGATTTGCTGGTAATGGCCCGATGCGGGAGGATCAATTCGTGGAGCTGGTTTAGTGAGCTGACAGGGGGGTGGGGTGATGGGGCCGCAATGTGTGCAGACTCGACCGGTGGGGCCGCGTGCCCGGTCCAGACAGCCGGGACGGCCGGAAATGGCGTGTGTTGGGCGTGCTGACACCGTGAGCCGAACAATCGCTGTCATCTCACGCTACGCCCAGATACCATCTGTCAGGGGTACCTGCACTGACGCCGGGTCACCGCTCACACAGAAGAGTCACGGTTCCACCGCTCCGTCGGGGTGGATGGGCCTGTTGTCACGCTCTGTGCGGGCGTTGGGAGCTATGTCCAACACCCAAGAAACGTTACTGATACAGGACTACCCGCCAAGGACAGCGTCGAAAGCTGTTAAGAAAAACGTAGTATGTCGCAATTTATGATTCACACAAATGGAACATGGAAGAACGACCAAGCCGCGGCATCATCAAGGGTGAGCGAGCGTGAAATTCCGTGCGTGCACCCCGGCTGAGCGGCGGTCGGTCTCCCGCTGCGGGTATGTGGACTCCACCCAGACCGGCGGCCCCGGCCGTCGGACCGCCGGCCACACGACCAAAGTCAGAGCCTGCTCCTCAGTGACAGGATGTGAGTGGCAGCCTCGTTGCATCCAAAGACCCTGTGGTGTTCGCATGTGGAACACGAGTGCGTGCTTATCGATGATCGATTGGAAGCGGCTCCTGGACACTGCAGGCAATCGCTACTGATCGATTTTAAGGCGGTGGGTGCGCTGAATAAATCAGCGCTATTCATTTCAAGTCTGATAAATGTTTAACATAGGAGAGCGACGAGGAAAGGGGCGAGTATATCACATACAAATTTACTCTGTCGTTTATTCCAATATTTGTCTCGGGAAGACGTTAAGTCTGGCGTAATCCTTGTATGTTGTGGCCAGCATTTAACTGATGGAGAAAGTTGTGGGAGCATGCGTACGGCTCATCACCGGGCCACGCTCTGCACAGACCAAGTCCCCGTCATCGGTCGCATACATAATGTACGCAGGTAAAACAGGACCACATTATTTTGTACTGAAAGAATTAAAATGCATTAAGCCGCTTCGTTGCCAGAAAGCACATCAATTCACAATTCAACTGTGAATTGAAGGTCAATTCAACCAGCGCGAAGATGGAAGGTATACATAGGCAGGCTTTAAACAGTGCAAAATGCAGTTTTTTAAGGGAAAGATCAGTTACATATGAGCCAAACAATAGCAGTGCACGATTTTCCCACACAGTGACCTCAAAAAGGTGGTGCCAAATTGGTGAGTTCATCATGAATAAAACCTCAAAAGTCGCCTTAGCCACCCAGCGGGTGGGATTGGCGACCGCCACTCAGCGGCCTGATCGCCTCCGCCAGTGGCCGCAAGGCGGGAGACTGCGGCAGACGATAGGGCGGTAACACGAGACAAACCAGACGAACCGGCCGCCGCCAATGACGGATTTAGGTGTGACGGGCTGACAGCGGCCGTCTGATCGGCAGCGGTGCCGATCAGCAACGGAACTGCAGCGGCCGTCACACCCATCGCCAGCGGTGCAGAATACTGCCGGTCCAGCATGGTGGAGCGTCGATCAACCGACCCCACTCTGGCTTGAGACGGTCTGGATGAAATGCGCTGTCAGTATAAAACTAGGGTTGGGGAAAAAAGGAGCTGAAAGGGCCTGGTATACCACTGATCCACGTCAATGCGTTTACTTTCACCATTTTAGTAGATCGGTGCCAACAAATTATCATCTTTTTTACGCCTATCAGCAATCCAGTGTTGGTAGTCCTTATTTTGTAAACGCAAGTTTGTCTGCATTGCAAAGATCGCATTTGTCGACGAAAATGTAGAGGAGCCCATGTGGTGGTGCTCTGAAAAACTCATTTATCACATTTTAATGCGGCATACTTCTCGTATCACAATCTAAGCGTTCAGTAATAACACTAGTGCGCATAATGATATTCACTACGCTTTTCGTTCCGCCAAGAACCGTTTGAGTAGTGAAATGAAGGAAGACTCAGGTATGTTTCACTCTACGATTTTTGGTTTGTTTCTCAGCGGCTTTTATTCGAAGCACGAAAAGACATGGTGGTGTCAGCAGTTTCGTAATCAAAAGCATTCAATTTGTTTTGGCCCACTAAGACAAAACGAAAATGCGTTACAGCACCCTTGGCGCCGTGCCCCCGAGCGATTTCAACTGGATTCTTGAGAAGGTTCTAAATATTTGCCAATACGTATCTCCTTATTTGTCGATGTTATTTAACACGCGCGGTGCACAATCGCAGCTAATTTGATCAGCGCTTGTTGTCGCGGCAGCAGGGTTTACGGCCCACCCTACATCGGACGGCCACGGACAGCTGACCATTGAAAACCGAGGTCCGCACCTGCAGAGCTGCATGGTGTCACGTGTCGTGACTAAATCGCTGGAATCAGACCAGGTATTCAGCGGTGGGGGCTGGCCCAAAAACCCACCCGACCTGCCGGGTCAGGCACCGGCTGTGGTGACGGATGTGACGGTCGGGCCGCCACACCCCGCTTTAATTGACTCCTGAGTCTGGCCTGTCAACATCCGCGTGTAACATAGGCCGTTGGAGAGTGCATGGGCTCGGCTGAGATATACACTTTAAAGAACCAGTATGGACCGGTTTCACAAGTACCGCCTTTGCGTAGGGAAATTTTGTTCAAATTACGACTACGCATGCGCACAATCTGGTACGGTTGTTACCCTTTTTGCTACGCGACGGTGTACACCGATGCAGACGACACTGAATGTAGAGATTCAATACATCTGTATCGTGATAGAGCTTCACAGCTTCCAGGAGCTGTGTGAGTCTTAGCATGTGATGTGCGCATAATACCTCGACAACGAAGGTCACATCAGCTGCGACCGATCCCGAGTGAAAGTCATTCGGTCGGCCACCTTCACCTTCAGTCTATATGACAATCGTTGTTTACTCTAACTTTCTCCACGCTGCGAACCAAGACTGACTCTGACTTTTGCACGGACACGGTGCTGAGATATAACCGAGGATGCAATTGTTGCATAGTCCACAGCACAGAGGCTAGCTTAAGGTCAGCTTCGGAGCGGCGGCCGGTAATCGGTGTGGCCAGAGACCAGCACCTGGACTGTAGTCAGGTGTCGCCAGGGCGCCGAGGAGTGACGTCACAGCACGACAAATGGATCAGCGAGAGGTGAAACTGAGGTCAACTGAACGCTTCTCTCGTCACACACTGTTGATAATTGTTCAACTTATTCAAAGTAAAGATGTTAAAAATTACCACGTGGGGCGTGACCAGAGACTCTTCGCCCACTACACCTATTTTCGAATATGGCGCTTACGGTACCGAGAAGCACATCTTTTTATCGTGATCATAGTGGGAAAGTAGTCGCATTACAACTATTGGCGTGGCGTGAAGATTCCCATTTAAATCCAATCATGGATGAGTTATTTGCTGAAGTGGCAAACATGAGATTACTAGCGCAAAAATGCAGCGCATTTTGCAATTGGATTACCGCTTTCACCAGCCATGGGCTAAATTAAGCCCACCTTAGTCTCTTTTACATATTACATCCCCGCCACATTTTGCTAGGGTCAGATCTGACGGTACTGCCCCACTTCGGTATGGCTGTGCGGTTCTCTTCTTTTGACCACCGTATGACCACATCGTATGAAACAGCATCTAGGAGGAGACGAAAGAACGTATTGCCTTCCGTAAACGCGACCCAGGTGAGAGGTCATGGACATCTCTCCACACATCATCATATCCCACTAGCTCCACAGCGGCTTCCTGCTCTGTTGGTCTGTCGCCACCTCAAGTCTCAGCCGTGCCAAGTGCCAGCCGCCTCAAGCCGTGACCACTGTCCGCGAGGGTCACTGAGTCAACGATCACGACACACGCGATTACGCTAAACCGTGATTAATAGTCTGGCGGCGCTCCGACGGGCGTAGGCGGGCAGTTCCTGATTGGTCGAGGAGAAACTGAGGCCGCGCGTACACCGAGCCGGAGATGCCAGCTGGTGCGTCGGAGGCCTTCTCACTGAACACCCAGACCTCGACCAGCTGACGCAGTCACATAATGAGACCAGGGTCAGTGATATATTGAGAAGTCGTTAAGACGAAACAGATCAACGCAAGGAGCAAAACATTCATTTTTAGAACAAAAAAGATCGCATCGAAAACAACATGATCGCAAAAAGCATGAATAATGTTATCGTTCACATTTGTAACCGCCAGTCGCATGAAATAGTCATGAGGCGTTGGAACACCACATAACCACTTATCAGTATAACCAATAACACCGTTGAATTTTAAAATAAGCGGCTGGCAGCATTTCATCACGTCTCCTGAGGTGTTTACTACAAGTTCGGTTTTAACAGATACTTAGAAGCGTGAATGTCCGATTCTCATCAGGGCACTTCCACTTGGTGAACGCTGCATGATCACAAAAAGCTAGTCTTGCCGAAGTGAAATGTCATGCGTTCAGTGTTAATGGAAATGTCGTCAGCGAATGTCAGCCATCTGGTATGAACACCAAGCAGGGTTGCATGCATAACACATAGTAAGTTCTCTCAGTAACTTTCGCAGGCTGTGGCCATACCATGGTCGCTCACTGCCTATGTTCACATACGAAACATCAAGCAGCACCGCCATGCACTGCTAAATACACCAAGCAGCACTGCTAGTGGTGGGCTGCAGCACTGCAGAAAAGTCGCTTCTCACTCGACGTGGAGCTTTCGACTTCAGTGGTGGATGGACTACCAGCTATGATAACTACAAATTCACGCGTAGTGAGCTATTTTTAAAAGCCCAAAATTTGAGTGTTTTTGCTTAATCGAGCCCTTGTTGGTTTGACTCGTTCACATGAGTTCAATGGCATGTACTGGGATGTGTGTGCAGGTACATAATGTTTCACGTCAGGGAGGCAGCCGTTCGGTGTGCTCGGCTAGACTAACCAAGTCACGCCACTACCGATCCCCATGCCCCAACCCTCTTGCACTACTATCGGTCCCCTACCCTGACCTCCTCACGCCGCTGTTGATCCCCTGTCCTGACCGCCTCACGCCGCTGCCCATCCCTTGCCCTGACTGAGCACGCGGCAGTGGCAGCCGGCGGTGGCGCAGGTTTACAAACAGTGGGGAGTTACGGCAAGGGTGGTAATTTATGAAGCACTGATCCGCGCCGGTCCAACTGGGTCAACGATATGTCAGCGGTGCGGACTCGACCCGCGGAGGGGGAGCACCGCCATCACCGGCAGCTGGTGCTGGTCCAGAGACAGCGCGGCTGGGATCCCGTGTCCGCCGTCCGTCAGCGTGTCTAGCAGTTCCATCACAGGCCTCTCCACCAACATCACTCCGTTGGCACATCTCCTTTCAAACTTCGTTAACGAGGCTCAGCCATTCAACCTCTTTGTATGCGCTCTGAAATGTGACGCCAGTTATGGACGGAGTTTCCGACTTAGACCAAAGCGGCCCTACTGGGCTCCCTTCGGCGTACAGACGGCAGCTGGTGAGTCCGTCAGGGGCCGGGGGTCGGCGCTGCGCCGGGGCCCGCTGGAGCCTCGTCAGCGGCTTGCCTCAGCGTGATGACGGCTCCATAGATAATTCACATGCCGAGGCGGTGACGCTGATCGATCCCTGACTTCACTGACGGCCTCTCGACACGACCTCACATTGCCAGGTCAGGTGAGAGGGCAAGGGTCGGGTGTTGCCGCCATACAGGGGCAAGTGTAGGATTTCGCAATGACAACGGGACGCGACTTAAACTTTTCACTTAAAATCCCATTTTAGAGCGTCACAGGCGAGCGCGATATCCTACAAGGGTAAAACAACATCACATGCCGTTTAAGTTGCTTACTTTCGCATGGGGTCTGTGTCTTTGGTACGTCGTCAGCATCAACAGGTCAAAGCTGGCACGTCTGTAATTACCTGTGGAAACATGGCCTGCTGCTTTTTCACGATGCCTGAAAAAACGGCACAGAACGGACGAATGGAGCTGAGTGGCTCGACTGACAGGCGTTTGTCGCCGAGTGCAGATTGGGTACGCAATGCAGGACATCAGCTGTAACCACACCAGTAAACACCTCTGGTGTAGAGCCTCCCCCTCTCAGTGGCGTGTGCCCAGACTGTGCCGCATTGCAAAGTAAATCTTGCTCAAATGAGCCGCGGATGGCATGGCGTTCAGTCGGCTTCCCGACCTGCCTTCCGAGGACGCCGACAGCACAGCAGAAGAAGGCGGTTCGAATGGTGTTGGCTCGCACGAGCACTGACGTTGTGACAGAAGTGCCGACAACATTGGTGACCACGACCACTGCATTTGAATGTCATAATGGCCACATACCAATGGTCGCATGCTGCCTTTGCAAATCCATCCAATTTTCGTGCCAAGGTTTTGTGGGGTGACAAAGTATTCACTACGAGATGTAGAATGAAAACTCGGAGAGTAATGTTGCCAGTACCAAAACACCTTGGCTAAACACTGATTTTCCTTCACCGTACTGGCCAGCGAGTTGCCCAGTCTCGAAGGGCTGTCATCGTCGGACGTGCATCATCCGCCGCTGTCACCTGCGGATCGCCTCTGAGGTGACTCCACCCTCCTGTGACGGACGGACCGTCACTGGCCACCGCGTCACCGCCCGCCGGGGGCCTCGGTCACTTCGGCACGAGCTCTAATGGATTTCACACGCCAGCGTAATCACGACGGAGGATGTTCTAAGGCCGACCTGGCTCTGTCCTAATGGTCTGCCCATTTGAGAATCTCGTGGATAATCTGGGAATTGTTTGATAGTTTGAAATGGTATTCGGATGAATGCCGCGATGTATTTCGGCCTCGAGAACGCAAGATACAAACAGCCTGGTTAGGTACGAATACGTGAAGCACGGTACAGCAGACAACGGCGGTCTACTCACCAGCCACATTATGGACCGACATTTAGACTGACCTGTGTATGTGCGAGCTATTCTGACGTTCCGGGACGTCCAGCGTGCGGTGGATATCAGCTGAAAGTCCGTGTTGTGCGTGGTGTTCTCGGCTGACTCCCTCAATGAAAGGAGTCGGATATCGGGCGACTTCAGGAAGAAAATTCGTGTTTCCCGCAGTCTCAGCCGCGAGTTGCATACACCGATCTCATAGAACCCTTCCACTACCAGCTGGGGTCGGCTGACCTGACCTGAGATGACCCGTTTGACCTCCACCAGGCCCAAACGTTTGACCGGGAAGCGAACTCCCGGCACATGGATGGGGTAGAAGGCCAACATCTTGCCTGTGATTACCACCGGTCGGGGGCTTGTGTCAGGAAACACCCGACATTTCCTCCTCCGGCCTGCCTGGGCCAGGGCAGGACAGGTCAAACACGTCACAACCAGGGCCAGCGTTAGCCATCGTGCCGTAGCCATGTCGACGGCCTCAGCGGCTCTGTCCAGTCTGACGCGTCGATCACAGGCCTGCGAAGGCCATCAGGTGTTCTTGTCGCTCGGACATGTGTTCCGGCCGGAATCTATGCCACCAAAACACAGAGCAAGGCTGTGTAGACACTGCACTGCCGGCTCAACGCTTGAGTGGCCGGAGGCGCTTGGTTCACCGCTTGTTCCGGTCCGGATCCACACCACGGTCTCGCGCAACAACGCTGCTATTGACGGCCGTTTAAATCGCACTCCAAAATAGGTCGCACCTCGGGAGGCCGGGCACCCCTATGTCGCTGAAGGCAGATGCTGCCGTAGCCTGGAGCACGTGAACAGCCGAGGCCTGGAGCAGGCGGCGGCAGAGCTGACCCTCGAGAGCGGTGGAGGGCGCCACCGTCACGCTCCAGTCTCCGTCGTCGACTGAGCGGCAGGCCACTCCAGCCGTGCGCCCGCGTCTCCTCCGGGGCCGACGGCTGGGAGAGAACGGGCGGGAGGGTGGATGAAGACGGCGGGGCGGTAGAGGACGGTAATGACGACGGTGGAGGGAGGAGGGCGGGAGCTAAGGAGGACGGGAGGGAAGAGGGCGAAAGCTGTTGTCAGGAATGATGCATCAAGGGAGGATTAAGCACAGGAACAGTAGACCACAGGCGGGCAAAGGTTGGAAACGAATTACTCTGCAAACCCTGAAGACACAGTAGGGGAACAGCGGAAGGGCAGATAAGCACAGGATGGCAAGCAGCGAGGAAGGGACAGGGCCAGGGGCACACAACGCAGAGGGGACAATAAGGGAGTATGAGGGAGAGGATGTGAATAACGAATGAAACAGCATTGACCGGTGAAAACTTTGCGACGACAGATAGGAAATATCATGTAGTTGATAGTAACGAAAAGTGTGTAAGAGTAAATGCAACGTTACTCTGAAATAATGCGACAAAAAGCTTTGTATATTTCTTTGCAAGTTACACACAATTTGCAATATGCAGCTACCTTCGTTGTTACGCAGGAACCAGCGAAAAATTTGTTCGAACTAAAAAAAACGTGAATTGAAAAGTAGCTGCAATCAATGGCTTTCAACGCAAATAGCTACTTTCGTCATTGCTGACAATTAATATAGAGGTTGTTGCGAGCTGACAAGAGACAAACTCATGCAACGTTCGTGATCCATGCTAGAGGCTCTGACCAGGAATAAAGTTTTCCTCTACCATATGATAATAACGAAGATTGTGTCAAACTCATGCAGCTCGTCACGGTGTAAGCGTGGGGTTCAAAAATACATAACGGATCACACCCGCTAAATGGCATGAACGTTCCGTGCGACATCTCTACAAGCAAACCAAGACACGCCACACCACCTCGCCCCTGCACATGGAGGCACGCCTCCCGCGAGCGTTGTCTGTCCTTCAGTGGTGAGCGAGATGTTTTCTGACCACACAGCTTACTCCGTGCCTCTCCATCTCACTGGCCGCGGCGTGTCAGGGCCGATGGATGGGTCAAACACACTCGCTCCCCTTCCCCTCTCCAAGACCAGGCGGGTACGGATCGCTGATGTTCCTGCCAGCGAGCCTGGCCCCAGCCAGCCGCCGGCTCTGGGCATCGCCAATGTGACGGGAAGCGGTCACGGTCACAGGCCAAACCCAGCGCTTGTCCCCGGCGGCTTCAGGGAAGTATGGGTATTAGTGGAGGAGGTATTTTTATTATACTTTATTCGGGTACACAAGTGGAGGCCAAGCGGTGATGGCATTTGATCCAAAATGTTCCGGAAATGCCATTGCGCAAACAGACTGTTGTTCAG